>NC_141091.1:8625838-9225838 GCF_041138505.1 Cibotium barometz
GCATCGGCAATTTAACTTGGTTACTCTATTTTAAGCCTAGGACGTCTGCTTGTCTAATACGCATGTTGTATGACATGTAAAAGTTTACCTTTACATTATCTAGTAGGCATGTCGTAGGACAATCTAAAGGTTTACCTTTTAGGATTTGAGCTTCAGTGACTAGCTATGTGACTTTGTCAACTAGTTGGACTATATTTATACTTTGGTGGCCCAAATGTGAAACATGGGAGGAAGTTAAAAGATAATGTAAGAGCTAAAAAAACTGATAATCTAGTGTCCTAATTTTGTGCCCTCTCTAATCTCTCTCTCTAAACCTGCTCTATGTGCACTTGGCTTTCTTGCATGCATGCCTGTGTGTGAGTTGATGACATGGTTGTGTGAGTTGATGACATGGTTGTGTGTGTGTGAGTAAGGAGGAGACCAAGCCATCAAGCCATCGCCCAATGAGCATAATAAGGAGCTTGGCACCATGCCTTGAGCCTTTGGGCAAGCCATCTCAAGGATTAAGATCTTATAGGCTTCCCTATAAATATTTATTTATCTTACAAGAAACACACATGGGGGTAGCAGGTGGATATTTTTCAAGAGAGACTACATATAGAAAAGTACTTTGATTGGGGTACTAGTGGCATATGCTTTTAAAGATGCATCACTAGTTGTCAAAGGTTTTGATTAATTCTAATGCTATTCTAAGCCACAGAGAAAGGACATGATGCCCTTGCATCCAAAGGTTTTGATTAATTCTAATGCTATTCTAAGCCACAGAGAAAGGACATGATGCCCTTGCATCCTATCAGAGGTTACCAACCTTTGACAAATGGAGTATTGACTAGCCTAGCTTCTCGTAACATATAGTCATATTTTATTCTTGTTGCCATTGATTATGTCACCAAGTGGGCTGAAGCAAAAGCTTCAAGGAAAGTAGATGTTTTGACAATTGCTAGGTTTCTCTTTGAGAACACTATTTCATGGTTTGAATTCCCATTTAAGATAGTGAGCAATAATAGTACACATTTTATTAATGGTGTAATATAAGACCATACCACCGCTTTCATGATTTCTCATCATAAGTCAACTCCTTGCCATCCACATGCTAACGGCCAAGCCAACAGCACCAACAAAGTTTTAATTTCTATTTTGACAAAGACAATTGATACTCATTGTGCTAATTAGGAATTAAAGCTTACCTTAGAATTATTTTCTTATCACACCTCTTAAAAAGTTCCAATTAGTTGCACACCCTTCAAGATGGTCTTTGGACAAGAAGCAGTAATGCCATGGGAATTTGTGATCTCAAGTCTCAAAGGAAAAGCTAGATGGTAAACACATTAGTTGAATGATTAGAAATTTTTGAAAAGCTAAGAGAAGAAAGGCACCTAGCTATCCACTATGCCTTGATTGAAAAGATCCACAAGAAATTTTGATAGCCTTCTCAAACATAATGACATAAAAGTTGGGGCAAAGTACTTATGTATAGGGTGTGCAGGGAAAAGAAAGAGTCAAAATACATGGGCAAAGGACCGTACAAAGTGTGTAAAATTTCTCCACAAGGTACAATATGCTCTAAGACTCTCAATAATAGAGTTGAGATCGTATGGTTTTTAAATGGTAGTAACTTGGTTGGCTACTAACATCATTCTACCTTCTAACCCCTTCATTGTCCAATGCACATTTTTCCTTTCTTTAATGCTATTTCATTCTTCTAATGACTAAAAATTATAACTAAGGCCATAGAAATAATTCCTTGGTCATTAATAATAGAGTTAAGATTGTTGGTTTTTAAATGGTAGTAACTTGGTTGGCTCCTAGCATCATTCTACCTTCTAACCCCTTTGTTGTCCAATGCACATTTTTCCTTTCTTTAATGCTATTTCATTCTGCTAATGACTAAAAATTATAACTAAGTCCATAACAATAATTCCTTGGTCATTATTCAAAAGGACCTTGCACTTCAAATCAAAACACATAAAATTTCTCCAAAACATATGGTGCCATTGTAATATATCTAAACGTACACATAGGACAAAACCTTAAACTTTTGAATTGTCAATCTATTACAAAGGTAATTAAGGACTTCTAACCCACTAACTCCTCTTCTAACTAATTTAAGACAACCATTTTATGATTTACTACTTATAACTTGTCTTGTTTACTTTATCTCCTTTAAGACAACCTTTTCCACCTTCACTTTAGGTGGCATTGACTAGAGATTCACCAAAACAGCTTTTGAGGATGGAATTTGTCAAGAAGGGGGTATGTAAGCCTTTACTAGAAATCTCTATGGTGTCGCCCTTAGGCACCATACCATTTCACCATCTTTGGCCATAGGTGCCAAAAAAGCTATAATTCACCCATTGAGCCATTTATTGTATAATTTCTAGATGTGATCATCGCCTGTCTATAAATTTTGCACCATGGGATCATTCAATTTATGTTACCAGCCTTATGTTACTTCTTGGCTAAGTATTAAATCCAAGATTTTAACAAAGACTTTTGATGTTCTCTTATGCATAATCTAAGTGTTCGCCCCTAGGCACCATACCATTTCACCATCTTTGGCCACCATAGGTGCCAAAAAAGCTATAATTCACCCATTGAGCCATGTATTGTATATTTTCTAGGTGTGATCATCACCTGTCTATAAATAATGCACCATGGGATCATTAAATTTATGTTACTAGCCTTATGTTACATCTTGGCTAAGTATAAAATCCAAGATGTAAACAAAGACATTTGATGTTCTCTTATGCATAATCTAAGTGTGGTCTTGCTCTCTACTCTCTCTTTGGCTTCTTGCTTGCTTGTTGTGGAGAGCTTGTGCGTACTTTTCTGCGCATGTGTGAGTGAGTGTGTGAGTAAAATCCAAGATGTAAACAAAGACTTTTGATGTTCTCTTATGCATAATCTAAGTGTGGTCTTGCTCTCTACTCTCTCTTTGGGTTCTTGCTTGCTTGTTGTGGAGAGCTTGTGTGTACTTTTCTGTGCATGTGTGTGAGTGAGTGTGTGAGAGAAATTATATTATAAGTGTGATTGGGCTAAATGGAGTGTGCGGTGACAATGGTAGCATGAGCTTGCAAGTGCTCCATTTTGGCGATGAATGGACTATAACATCCAGAAGGTGAGTGACACACCTTGCCCATGTTTATATGTGTTTTTCCATGTTATGGTATATTGGTTGTTTTATTGGAGCTCTTTGTGCTCTTAATGGATGGAAATGAAATGAAATGAGGTTAGTGTGCACGGGAAATGTTAGTGGCAACCAATCTATGAAATGACATTCAAGCAATTTGAGCTGCACAACCATACTTACCAAGTCTTACCATTAGGTAAAGTGCCATGAAATGGTCTACAATCATGGATTTGGAATTGTTGGGGAGGCACTCTGGCACATGAGAGAGTACCGAGTGGAGACGGTTGACCAATGCAAGTGGGTGGGTTAAAATATGTAGCTTGAGCATATGTTGGCTCGATTGTTGGCATTAAAGCTCATGTTGGGGATAGAGCCTAGGGCCAAGGAGGTCAATGATTGGCACTTGAGGCTTAATGTGGGGCATCCTATTATACTTGGCAATGAAGTTCCTATTTCCTAGTGTGTCATTTGTAAATTTTCACACCAAACGTTGCAAGGTAGCCTTTTTTGATTTTCTACCTCATGGCTTAGCAGGCCAAATTGTGGGTTTTTGTGCTAAATTTGTGCCCACTCTAATGTCTCTCTTTAATCCTACTCTATGTGCACCTTGCATACATGCATGTGTGTGAGCTGATGGCATGAGTGATGAGCTTAAGCCATTGAGCCATTGACACAAGTACGATAAGGAGCCCGGCGCCATGCCTTAAGTCTTTAATAAGCCATCGGCATTGCTACACATACATGACAAGGTATGTGAAATCCCCATGCTATGTTATGCTTCCTTAAGGGGTGTTATGAGTGGTTGACATATGTATCCTGCCCACGGGAAAAGGTAGGAGTACCCACGACATGAGATTGTTAGGAGTACAAATCATTAGTTGGGAGGGTAGTCCTCCTCTTCCTAGTCTAGCTTATACCTTTCTATCATAACCTTGCGCTTGGCGAAGGGTAATGCAAGTTTATGCCACTAGCTTAACCATGTTCCTTGCAATGATGTGGCATTTGATGGTGTGGTAGGAGTTGGCTGAAGATGAGAGTTTACCATATTTTGGTATTTTTCTTGTAATATACAAAGTGGAAACTCATCTTCTTACTCCTCATCAAGATCTTCTTGCTTTTGGTCATTGTATGAAATCCCTCTGAGAGCAACTATTTATTGGCACTCGGGCCCTTCCTAAGCTTGGTCATAGGTGGAGGACTTCTTTTTGTTGCCATGCCATCTTTTGGACCTATGATTGGGCTTTAGCTTTGGGCTTTGGGACTTAGGCTTGAGTGCTTTGAAGAAGAGGCTACAAAGGGAGGCTTATCGTAGCATAATTTGAGCGTGGGAACCTAGATCCATTCCGGACCCTCATAGTAACCTCATGCTTGGAGCAACTCGTATAGGTTCCATCTTGGGGTACTGAGCTTCTTAGGTCATATTTGAGAGGAGGATTTTTGTCTTTTGGGCCTCCGCTTGGCTGATAAGGGAGCTTTGGCCATTATGGCTCGCTTGAAGGCTCGACTTTGGATTTTAGTATCGAGAGTGTCCTTACCTCTTCTCCCCCCTCATCCCTCAGCAAAACGTTTTTTCCTTTTCCTCAAGGACATCTCACAAATCCCCCCATTTGCGTGGACTTTAGCAAGAGGTTTTCTACCTTAGAGAAGGTACACACGACGCTATAGTTTTTGGCCCATAAAGTGAGCAAACAATATCGGAATTGAGATCCGATTGAAGCATTATGATCGCAGCATCGAGCACTACAAGCCAATGTTCAGATGACCCCATCTAGAAAATGGTAAAATATCACCTCGAGAGGAGCACGCAACAATGAGATTCGAGAAGATGCTCCTAATGCGGCTCCAACCCTCCCGTTGTTGCAAGCTCCACAAGGGAGCGATGGCAAGGTTAACTTTTAAAAGGAGTTTTAAAAGTTTGTTATTAGTATCAATAAATCAAGAAAGAAGATGTGTATCTTTTCCATTTAAAAATGTTAGAAATTCTATGAAGCTATTTGAAGTGATGTTGCATTTTGTAATTAATGGTTTGTATTGAAACTGCTAGTTTTAAGAGAAAGAGTACAAGTATTTGTTTTTTCTCGTGGCTTTGATGCTAACTCCGTTTTCGTGCTTGTGTAGCCAGGCGGCGTCGTTTTAGCAAAGCCTGGAATTAACCCATGGTATCCCTCATACCATTGGGAGAATGAGGTTCGTCGATTGAGGCGAGTGATTATGATGCTAACTCCGTTTTCGTGCTTGTGTAGCCAGGCGGCGTCGTTTTAGCAAAGCTTGGAATTGACCCATGGTATCCCTCATACCATTGGGAGAATGAGGTTCGCCGATTGAGGCGAGTGATTATGATGATGTCTAGTTCTTAGGGCCCAGGCTAGTGCGGTGAATAAGCCCACCCTAGTGCGTAGACATCCCTTTGAGGGGCAGGAGGATTGAGTGAGGGAGCTTGAGGGGGCAACAGGCCGGTTTGAGTCCTCGCCAGGCTACTGATGATAAGGTGTATGGTCCCATAGGGTTTTGCCCAGCATGTAGAGGTTGGAAGGCCAAATTTTAGATTATCAGCAGTATAAAGGAAAAGAATAAGAGAGTCGGTTTGGCTTGTATGGAATTGATTCATGTATAAACGTTTTTTATAAATCTTGTCTTTGGCATTATTGTACTGTGAAAAAAAGGCTATTTTAACGAACCTTGTGAAAAGGGCCTTAATTAAGGGACATGTTTATTTATGTCAAACAGTGTGGTAGGATTAATTAGACAACAATTTGATGTGTGAGTAGGGTGGAAAGTGGGAAGATGGAATGCCCCGACTGCATGATCCTACGGATGGGTGGACCCGATTAGTCAGGTAGCTTTCCAACAGATTAAGTGAAAGTCCTACGTTAGATAAATAGGTTCTCGGGCAACTCTATTCTAGGTGACTAGGCCAGCAGCAGCTGTGCCTTGCATGGATGAGGAAAAAAGCGTTGTCTCTAGGAATCAAGATTAGTAGTTGCCCAAATTATGATCAATTACCCTATGGGTAATTTGACTTTTAGAAGACCATGCTGCCTCTGCGGGATAGGACTAGGTCTCTTACCTACAAATCGTATCCTTGAATCTTTACATGGTTAAGGTGTCGACGAGTAGGAAATTTTCTCCAAGCTAAGACTTAGTAGACTATCTTAAGTGTTTCCCCTATTTTGGAAGGGGAGGAACCTTACAATTGGTATTAGAGCCGATCTTAGCTCCTAGGACTTGCTATTTAAGGACTGTTTTTTTGCAATGTATGTTTTACCTAACATAATGCTAATTAATAAAAACACCTTACTAAGAACAAATTGAATTGATGTTTGAATGATTGTAGGAAGAGAAAGATGCCTACTCGAAGTTTCTAGTTTTCCATTGCGTCTTCGAGACCGCTTGTCACTCCTCAAATTTCAAGTTCCGTGATACCATGGTGCAGGTACTAGAGAAGATGTCCCTCCCCCATTTCTCTCGTATCGGAAGAGGATGGGGTAGAGATTTTTGGAGGCACAGGCCGAGATATTTCTTCATCCGAGCTGATCGAGTTGGGAACCTTACCACTGACCTAAAGCGGATTCCTTGGATTGAAAAGTTGAAGATGGTCCGTTTATTTTGGTTCGTGGAGGGTACTCCCAGGCCCGACACCTCTGTGACTATAGATGGGATTCGCATACCACAGGATAGCTGGGTGTATGATGGAGTGATGTAGGTCTTACCTGCTGACAGAGTAGTCGTGTTGGGACCTATCCCAATCCAGAGTCTACTACCCTTACCATCAGTTTTTCGAGTCTTAGAAACTACAGCGAAACCCCCATACTTCACCTATGTGGACCGCTTTACGCGTATGTCATAGTCGAGCTTAGGAATTTCCCTTCATGACAAATAAGACTAATTATATTAGTCTCTTAGATCTTTGTAATAAAACTTGTCCTTGTAAATATTTGAGAAATAAAATGATTTCAATGTTTTACTTTCAAAAAAGCTTAAGCGTTGTGCAAAGTATGAATCTTGAAATCTTAAATTTTTTTACAATGATGGCCAGGACGATCAGCCTCCACTTCCCAATGTGCTTTACATCGATATCTAGGAGAAGAAGCTCCTGCTCAAGCAAATGCAACCTCCCTCCTTTAAAGGAGAAGGTTTAAAGATTGAGAAGGATGCTGAAGTCTAGATTGAAGAAGCGATGGACGATTATTTCTCTGCTACCAGTACTGGAGCAGCAAATCAGTTTATGCTTGCACGGTTTTGCCTCACCACCGGAGATGCTAAACTCTAGTGGAAATAGTGGTGCCATGATAAGGGAGTCACCGAGCATTCTCAAACGTGGGAAGACATCAAGCAGGTCATGAAGGAAAGATATCTTCCCCCATCCCATGAATCCATAAAGATGAATGAGTTTTTTAGTCTCAGACAGTGCAGCTTAACTCTTGAGGACTACTACCAAATTTATCACTCTTTGGAAGTATGCCCCAGCTATGACTACTTCCCAGCAGCAAGTGGCTCATTTTTGCTAAGGGTTAAATGAACCCTTAGATTCCCTCCTCAAAGCAATGAGGCCAAGCATGTTACAGGATGCTCTCATCATACGAGCGAAACCCCTTGTGAAAGAAATGAGGACTGACAAAGCTAAGCCTCAAAAGATATCTTACCCTCCCTGAGGCAAACCCTAAAGATTATCCCTACAAGAAACCCCAACAGAATTTCCCCTACTACAATAGAGGGCTACAAAGTAACTCTTTTGTGCTCGTATGCTGCTTCTTCCAGAGAAGGCCCTCTGTGTTTTGAATGCAATGAGGCGGGACACTTTAGGGCCAACTGTTACAAGCTGGCAACATTATTTCCCCAAGGTGGCAGGAGGAAATCAAGGCCGTGGAACCCCTATCCACCAAGGTGCGAGAGGCGGTGGACGTGGTAGAGGCCGTGGAGGAGCAGTTGCTAGAACCGCCTATACTATAAGTGAAGAACCGACCTTGGAAATGGTTGAAGAAGAGCACGCCACTGTTCATGCAAGCAGCGGTAGAACACCAAGGTCCGAATCAACAATTTGGTGTAATCCAAACCCCAGCCACTCATCACGGTAAGCCATTCCAGTTTTTGATTGATTGTGGCAATACCCATTCATTTCTTTCTCCTAGGTGTTTGCAAAAATTAAACTTGGGTCAAAAACAGCTAGAAGAATGATTGTAGAGTTAGCCAGTGTGGGAAAGAAGTAGTATCTCACCACTCTATAGGAAACCTTGAGTTTGAGCTGGGTAATGCGCAAACTCATGTGGCCACTTTAGAGTCCTGCCATTAGGAATTTATGATAGAATCCTTGGGATGGACTGGTTAATTGCAAATAAAGCTAGCATTCACTATAACCAGAGGAGTATCACTTTTGAAAATGAGCATGGCCAAGTAGTATCCATTCCAAGGGAAAACAGGTAAATGTAAATCTAGGGTAGTCAAGGCAAAACATCTTCTCAAGGGAGCACGTAAGGGTCAGCAAGTTTTCCTAGTCAAGCTCAACAAAGCCATTGAACCTAGTAAGGAGACAGAACCCTCTTAGCTCCAAGAATTCTCTGATATCTTTCCTGATGAGCTTACAGGGCTACCGCCTTCTTGACGAGAAGTCGATCATGAAATTGAGGTGATCCCTGGAGCTCAACCCATCTCAAAAATGCCCTATAAAATGTCCCTTCCTGAAGCCATTGAACTTAAAAGAGCAACTTTCCCAACTCATTGAGCAAGGATTTGTACACCCCAATAGGGGCACCTATTCTTTTCCAAAAGAAAAAGGATGGAACTCTTTGCCTTTGCATAGATTATCGAGGGCTAAATCAAGTCACTGTCAAGAATAAGTATCCTATCCCTCGCATCAATGAGCTTCTTGACAAGCTTCATAGGGCCAAAGTTTTTATTATCTCTTAGGGGGCAAATTCCAACTTGTAACTGACCACAAAAGTCTGAAGTGGATCTTCACCCAACCTAACCTCAACATGTGGCAAAGGAGATGGATTGAAATTCTACAAGAATATGACTTTGACATCAAATTCTTCCCTAGGAAAGATAATGTGGTAGCAAATGCACTTACCCACAAATCTTTCTTAAGTGCAATTTCAATGCCAAATGATCCCACACTAGTCAAGGTGAAAGAAGTCTCATCTCATGATCCAGATTATCAGAGGATGGTGAAGTTAGTAGAAGAAGGGGGAAATTCAGAGAAAGAGAAGAATCTAATCAAGGGATACTCCACTCATGAAGGAAACCTCTACTTCAATCATATGTTATGTATCCCTAATAAGGATCCTGCTTTAAAGAAACTAATCCTCTATGAAGCTCATGATAGTCCCGCTGTAGGGAACCCAGGCTATGCAAAAACATTAAATGCCGTAAGGAGGAGCTTTCATTGGGCAGGCTTGAAAAATGATGTCCTTCGATATTTGAAGCAATGTCTCTCATGCCAAAGGATTAAAGCTGAAAGGGTCAAGATGCTTGGGAAACTTCAACCCTTGGATATTCCCCAAATGAAGTGGGAGTGCATTAGTATGATTTTGTCACAAGTCTCCCCATTGTACAAGGAGGATATGACTCCATTCTAGTGGTAGTGGACTTACTTACCAAAGTAGCTCATCTTATACTAGAAAAGAAGACCTTCAAAGCTTTTGATGTTGCTCGATTGTTCATCAAGGAAGTCTTCAAACTTCATGGTCTCCCAAAGAGGATAGTAAGTGACTGGGATTCTGACCACTTCAAAGTTATGGCAATCCTTATTTCAAGCCTTGGGCACTCTACTTTGCTTTAGCACAGCTTATCATCCACCAGTGATGGCCAGACTGAGAGAGTCAATCAGGTAATTGATGACATTCTTAGAGCATATTGTGGACGTGAACCAAGAAGATGGATTCAATACCTTCCTCTGGTAGAATTTGCCTACAATACATCTTATCTCATCAGAGCATAGGAATGTCACCATTCAAAGCACTCTATGGGCAAGAATGCTTATCTCCTCTAAATTTCTCTGGTCCGACCACCATAAGAGTTGAGGCATCCAAGAAAATGCTAGAAGAGATGGAGGAACAGACCAAGGCAATCCAAAAGGATATTAAAGCTGCTCAAGATCGGCAAAAGCATTATGCTGACACCAAGAGGTCTAAAAGGATATTTAAGGAAGGAGACAAAGTTCTTCTACGAGTGTGACCCAAACAAAGTTCTCTATCACTTGGAAAATATAAGAAGCTCAGCCCTAGGTATTGTGGTCCCTACATAGTTATCAAGTGTCTAGGTAAAAGTGCCTATAAACTCCAACTCCCAGCCCATATCAAAATCTACAATTTCATGTAAGTTTGTTAAAACCTTATGTACCCAGTCTCGATCATATTCTTGATGATGAACAAGTTGTAATCCCTACTCAAGGAGTCCTTGAATTACAAACCAGTAGGATCGTAGATTCTAGAGAAAGGCAACTCTGAAATAGAACTTTTGTAGAACATCTAGTACAGTGGAAAGATTACCCTGAAGAGGATGCAACTTGGGAAGATGAAGCTACACTCTTAAAGAATTATCCCAAATTCATGACGACGAGATGAGGACATCTCGATTTCTTTAAGGGGGAAAGGATGTAAGATGCCCATCTTCATTAATAAAGAAATGTCCATGTAATGGATGAATTTATGAGTTTTTATGGTGTAAAAATCAATGATTTTATTAAACGAGCCATTTCTACTTAGAATCTTCAGATTTCCAGTCTAAATTTAGAATTTACACACGTAATTTTACCCTAATATAGGATTTTACGGCATCCAAAATAGACATTGGATCAAGCTTATATGCGAAATTTAGTTATTTTTTGTTAAAAAAACGATGGCCTTTAAACCTCAATAAATGCACGACCGGGCATCCGATTGACGGACGGTCAGCACCCCAATGACCAGGGGAA
Organism: Cibotium barometz; assembly: GCF_041138505.1. NCBI lineage: Eukaryota > Viridiplantae > Streptophyta > Polypodiopsida > Cyatheales > Cibotiaceae > Cibotium > Cibotium barometz. Next base: position 8,636,881 of record NC_141091.1, read on the forward strand.
CATTCCGGACACACCAAAAAAAAAAATTTGTCCCTCGGGTGGTCCAACACGCAAATCGAGACCGACGTCCCAAATTTGGAGACCCTATCCAAAAAAAGGACCGTACACACTCACCAGGGCGCCCGTACAATGGCCGCGTAAGGACCAAAGGTCGATTGCCCACTCGATGGTCCACACGTACCGCCACAAGGACATCCATGCTGCCTCTGACTAGAAGGGTACATGCTGCCTCTGACCAGAAGGGTACATGCATACCACTCTTTTGCCTGCACTGCCATCGTACCTTTCCCTAGGTCCATGTAGACCACTGATCGGCACTCTTAGACGGTACACCATCCTTTCAACCGTACTTTGCTCAGTGCCCACACCCGTACCCAACAACTATATAAACCCCCCGGTTACTCCATGGCCAGTACACATTTTTACGTAGAGTATACCCTGCATAAAGTCATACCGCCAGTCCGTGGGTGCCGCCCTTCTGCGCCTGCATACTATACTTGCTACAGTACCTACAGCCTTCCTCTCAGCACCCCCTAATATGCCAACTCTTAGATAAGCCCATTTCCAGAGGGAAGCAGCTCACCCTTGTGTGAGGAGAGAGTGTCCTTACCTCTTCTCCCCCCCGTGTGAGGAGAGAGTGTCCTTACCTCTTCTCCCCCCCGTGTGAAGAGACTTACAGCATCCCTCACCCCTCAGCAAAACGTTTTTGCCTTTTCCTTAAGGACATCTCACAAATTCTCCCCTCCATTTGCGTGGACTTTAGCAAGAGGTTTTCTACCTTAGAGAAGGTTTGTAGCTGCAGTTTTTGGCCCATAGAGTGAGCAAATAATCTTGGAATCGAGATCCGACTGAAGCATTATATGATCACAACATCGAGCACTACAAGCCAATGTTCAAGATGTCCCCATCCCAAAAATGCCAAAATATTCCCTTGGGAGGAGCAGCAATAATGAGATTGGAGAAAATGCTCCTAATGCGGCTCCAACCCTCCCGTTTGCAAGCTCCACAAGGGAGCGGTGGCCAGGTTATCTTGATTATCTTTTAAATGAAGTTTTAAATTATTATTTGCTATTAATATCAATAAATCAAGAAAGAAGATGCATATCTTTTCCATTAAAAAATGTTAGAAATTCTATGAAGCTATTTGAAGTGATGTTGCATTTTGTAATTAATGGTTTGTATTGAAACTACTATTTTTCAGAGAAAGAGTACAAGTATCTGTTTTTCCTCCTGGCTTCGACGCTAACTCCATTTCCGTGCTTGTGTAGCCGGGCGGCGGCGTTAGCAAAGCTTGGGAGGAGGATCGACCCATGGTATCCTTTATACCATTGGGAGAATGAGGTTCGCCGATTGAGGCGAGTGATCATGATGATGTCTAGTTCTGAGGGCCTAGGCTAGTGCGGTGAATAAGCCCACCCTAGGGCGTAGACATCCCTTTGAGGGACAGGAGGATCGAGCGACGGAGCCTGAGGGGGCGACAGGCCGGTTTGAGTCAGCTGCCGATGATGAGGTGTATGGTCCCATAGGGTTTTGCCTATAGAGGATGAAAGGCCAAATTCTAGATCATTGGCCGTATAAAGGAAAAGAATAAGATAGCCAGTTTGGCTTGTATGGAATTAATTCATGTATAAACGTTTTTTATAAATCTTGTCTTTGGCATTATTGTACTGTGGAAAAAGACTGTTTTAACGAACCTTGAAAAGGTCCTTAATTAAGAAACATGTTTTTTTATGTCAAACAGTGTGGTAGGATTAATTAGAAAACAAATTGACACCTGAGTAGGCTGGAAAGTGGGAGGATGGAATGCCTTGACGCACCATCCTTTACGGACGAGTGGACTCGATTAGTCCGGTAGCTTTCCAAGAGATTAAGGGAAAGCCCTACACTAGGTAAATAGGTTCTCGGGTAACTCTATTCTAGGAGACTAGGCCAGCGAGCGACTGTGCCTTGCATGGATGAGGAGTTGTCCTGTATCAATTGGTAAGAAGGTACATATAGCTTTATAAGCCATCGTATCTTATCTTTATTCAATGGGCAACGTTGCAAAAAACCATAAGCAAGGCACTATGATATTTCATCGCTCCATTTAGGTACCAGATCTAGCTTGATAAACAAGCATCTGGAAGATCATCATTAATGCTAATGGTTGGGTAACCCATCGAGACAAATGTAAGCTAAAACATGTTGGGAACCTTTTCTCATAGTGTCTATAAAGTCAAGTTTTAAAACTAAAAGCAACGAGTGTGTGATGCATTGTGTTGTGTAAGGCTTGTTTACAAGATATAAGAAAGCATGATGGTCCACAAAAAAAACAAACTTATTGGCCAAAAGATAATGAAAAAATTTCTTCATAGCATATACCATGGCCAATCCTTCTCTCTCTATGGTGGTATAGTTCATTTTATCATCATTGAGTCATCTATTGGCAAAACAAACATGGTAATCTAATCTGTATTACACTAGTCATGCCACATGTTGCAAAATTGGAAGTATCAATGTGTATATGAAATATTAAGTCTCAGTTGGGTGGTCTACAGATAAGTGCACTAGCTCAGTGCCCACACCCGTACCCAACAACTATATAAACCCCCCGGTTACTCCATGGCCAGTACACATTTTTACGTAGAGTATACCCTGCATAAAGTCATACCGCCAGTCCGTGGTGGGTGCCGCCCTTCTGCGCCTGCATACTATACTTGCTACAGTACCTACAGCCATTCTCTCAGCACCCCCTAATATGCCAACTCTTAGATAAGCCCATTTCCAGAGGGAAGCAGCTCACCCTTGTGTGAGGAGAGAGTGTCCTTACCTCTTCTCCCCCCCGTGTGAGGAGAGAGTGTCCTTACCTCTTCTCCCCCCCGTGTGAAGAGACTTACAGCATCCCTCACCCCTCAGCAAAACGTTTTTGCCTTTTCCTTAAGGACATCTCACAAATTCTTCCCCCCATTTGCGTGGACTTTAGCAAGAGGTTTTCTACCTTAGAGAAGGTTTGTAGCTGCAGTTTTTGGCCCATAGAGTGAGCAAACAATCTTGGAATCGAGATCCGACTGAAGCATTATATGATCACAACATCGAGCACTACAAGCCAATGTTCAAGATGTCCCCATCCCAAAAATGCCAAAATATTCCCTTGGGAGGAGCAGCAATAATGAGATTGGAGAAAATGCTCCTAATGCGGCTCCAGCCCTCCCGTTTGCAAGCTTCACAAGGGAGCGGTGGCCAGGTTATCTTGATTATTTTTTAAATGAAGTTTTAAATTATTATTTGCTATTAATATCAATAAATCAAGAAAGAAGATGCATATCTTTTCCATTAAAAAATGTTAGAAATTCTATGAAGCTATTTGAAGTGATGTTGCATTTTGTAATTAATGGTTTGTATTGAAACTACTATTTTTTAGAGAAAGAGTACAAGTATCTGTTTTTCCTCCTGGCTTCGACGCTAACTCCATTTCCGTGCTTGTGTAGCCGGGCGGCGGCGTTAGCAAAGCTTGGGAGGAGGATCGACCCATGGTATCCTTTATACCATTGGGAGAATGAGGTTCGCCGATTGAGGCGAGTGATCATGATGATGTCTAGTTCTGAGGGCCTAGGCTAGTGCGGAGAATAAGCCCACCCTAGGGCGTAGACATCCCTTTGAGGGACAGGAGGATCGAGCGACGGAGCCTGAGGGGGCGACAGGCCGGTTTGAGTCAGCTGCCGATGATGAGGTGTATGGTCCCATAGGGTTTTGCCTAGCATGTAGAGGATGAAAGGCCAAATTCTAGATCATTGGCCGTATAAAGGAAAAGAATAAGATAGCCAGTTTGGCTTGTATGGAATTAATTCATGTATAAACGTTTTTTATAAATCTTGTCTTTGGCATTATTGTACTGTGGAAAAAGACTGTTTTAACGAACCTTGAAAAGGTCCTTAATTAAGAAACATGTTTTTTTATGTCAAACAGTGTGGTAGGATTAATTAGAAAACAAATTGACACCTGAGTAGGGTGGAAAGTGGGAGGATGGAATGCCTTGACGCACCATCCTTTTACGGACGAGTGGACTCGATTAGTCTGGTAGCTTTCCAAGAGATTAAGGGAAAGCCCTACACTAGATAAATAGGTTCTCGGGTAACTCTATTCTAGGAGACTAGGCCAGCGACAAGCGACTGTGCCTTGCATGGATGAGGAGTTGTCCTGTATCAATTGGTAAGAAGGTACATATAGCTTTATAAGCCATCGTATCTTATCTTTATTCAATGGGCAACGTTGCAAAAAACCATAAGCAAGGCACTATGATATTTCATCGCTCCATTTAGGTACCAGATCTAGCTTGATAAACAAGCATCTGGAAGATCATCATTAATGCTAATGGTTGGGTAATCCATCGAGACAAATGTAAGCTAAAACATGTTGGGAACCTTTTCTCATAGTGTCTATAAAGTCAAGTTTTAAAACTAAAAGCAACGAGTGTGTGATGCATTGTGTTGTGTAAGGCTTGTTTACAAGATATAAGAAAGCATGATGGTCCACAAAAAAAACAAACTTATTGGCCAAAAGATAATGAAAAAATTTCTTCATAGCATATACCATGGCCAATCCTTCTCTCTCTATGGTGGTATAGTTCATTTTATCATCATTGAGTCATCTATTGGCAAAACAAACATGGTAATCTAATCTGTATTACACTAGTCATGCCACATGTTGCAAAATTGGAAGTATCAATGTGTATATGAAATATTAAGTCTCAGTTGGGTGGTCTAAAGATAAGTGCACTAGCTCAGCGCCCACACCCGTACCCAACAACTATATAAACCCCCCGGTTACTCCATGGCCAGTACACATTTTTACGTAGAGTATACCCTGCATAAAGTCATACCGCCAGTCCGTGGTGGGTGCCGCCCTTCTGCGCCTGCATACTATACTTGCTACAGTACCTACAGCCATTCTCTCAGCACCCCCTAATATGCCAACTCTTAGATAAGCCCATTTCCAGAGGGAAGCAGCTCACCCTTGTGTGAGGAGAGAGTGTCCTTACCTCTTCTCCCCCCGTGTGAGGAGAGAGTGTCCTTACCTCTTCTCCCCCCCCGTGTGAAGAGACTTACAGCATCCCTCACCCCTCAGCAAAACGTTTTTGCCTTTTCCTTAAGGACATCTCACAAATTCTTCCCCCCCCATTTGCGTGGACTTTAGCAAGAGGTTTTCTACCTTAGAGAAGGTTTGTAGCTGCAGTTTTTGGCCCATAGAGTGAGCAAACAATCTTGGAATCGAGATCCGACTGAAGCATTATATGATCACAACATCGAGCACTACAGGCCAATGTTCAAGATGTCCCCATCCCAAAAATGCCAAAATATTCCCTTGGGAGGAGCAGCAATAATGAGATTGGAGAAAATGCTCCTAATGCGGCTCCAGCCCTCCCGTTTGCAAGCTCCACAAGGGAGCGGTGGCCAGGTTATCTTGATTATTTTTTAAATGAAGTTTTAAATTATTATTTGCTATTAATATCAATAAATCAAGAAAGAAGATGCATATCTTTTCCATTAAAAAATGTTAGAAATTCTATGAAGCTATTTGAAGTGATGTTGCATTTTGTAATTAATGGTTTGTATTGAAACTACTATTTTTTAGAGAAAGAGTACAAGTATCTGTTTTTCCTCCTGGCTTCGACGCTAACTCCATTTCCGTGCTTGTGTAGCTGGGCGGCGGCGTTAGCAAAGCTTGGGAGGAGGATCGACCCATGGTATCCTTTATACCATTGGGAGAATGAGGTTCGCCGATTGAGGCGAGTGATCATGATGATGTCTAGTTCTGAGGGCCTAGGCTAGTGCGGTGAATAAGCCCACCCTAGGGCGTAGACATCCCTTTGAGGGACAGGAGGATCGAGCGACGGAGCCTGAGGGGGCGACAGGCCGGTTTGAGTCAGCTGCCGATGATGAGGTGTATGGTCCCATAGGGTTTTGCCTAGCATGTAGAGGATAAAAGGCCAAATTCTAGATCATTGGCCGTATAAAGGAAAAGAATAAGATAGCCAGTTTGGCTTGTATGGAATTAATTCATGTATAAACGTTTTTTATAAATCTTGTCTTTGGCATTATTGTACTGTGGAAAAAGACTGTTTTAACGAACCTTGAAAAGGTCCTTAATTAAGAAACATGTTTTTTTATGTCAAACAGTGTGGTAGGATTAATTAGAAAACAAATTGACACCTGAGTAGGCTGGAAAGTGGGAGGATGGAATGCCTTGACACACCATCCTTTACGGACGAGTGGACTCGATTAGTCCGGTAGCTTTCCAAGAGATTAAGGGAAAGCCCTACACTAGGTAAATAGGTTCTCGGGTAACTCTATTCTAGGAGACTAGGTCAGCGAGCGACTGTGCCTTGCATGGATGAGGAGTTGTCCTGTATCAATTGGTAAGAAGGTACATATAGCTTTATAAGCCATCGTATCTTATCTTTATTCAATGGGCAACGTTGCAAAAAACCATAAGCAAGGCACTATGATATTTCATCGCTCCATTTAGGTACCAGATCTAGCTTGATAAACAAGCATCTGGAAGATCATCATTAATGCTAATGGTTGGGTAATCCATCGAGACAAATGTAAGCTAAAACATGTTGGGAACCTTTTCTCATAGTGTCTATAAAGTCAAGTTTTAAAACTAAAAGCAACGAGTGTGTGATGCATTGTGTTGTGTAAGGCTTGTTTACAAGATATAAGAAAGCATGATGGTCCACAAAAAAAACAAACTTATTGGCCAAAAGATAATGAAAAAATTTCTTCATAGCATATACCATGGCCAATCCTTCTCTCTCTATGGTGGTATAGTTCATTTTATCATCATTGAGTCATCTATTGGCAAAACAAACATGGTAATCTAATCTGTATTACACTAGTCATGCCACATGTTGCAAAATTGGAAGTATCAATGTGTATATGAAATATTAAGTCTCAGTTGGGTGGTCTAAAGATAAGTGCACTAGCTCAGCGCCCACACCCGTACCCAACAACTATATAAACCCCCCGGTTACTCCATGGCCAGTACACATTTTTACGTAGAGTATACCCTGCATAAAGTCATACCGCCAGTCCGTGGTGGTGGGTGCCGCCCTTCTGCGCATGCATACTATACTTGCTATAGTACCTACAGCCATTCTCTCAGCACCCCCTAATATGCCAACTCTTAGATAAGCCCATTTCCAGAGCGAAGCAGCTCACCCTTGTGTGAGGAGAGAGTGTCCTTACCTCTTCTCCCCCCGTGTGAGGAGAGAGTGTCCTTACCTCTTCTCCCCCCTGTGTGAAGAGACTTACAGCATCCCTCACCCCTCAGCAAAACGTTTTTGCCTTTTCCTTAAGGACATCTCACAAATTCTTCCCCCCCATTTGCGTGGACTTTAGCAAGAGGTTTTCTACCTTAGAGAAGGTTTGTAGCTGCAGTTTTTGGCCCATAGAGTGAGCAAACAATCTTGGAATCGAGATCCGACTGAAGCATTATATGATCACAACATCGAGCACTACAAGCCAATGTTCAAGATGTCCCCATCCCAAAAATGCCAAAATATTCCCTTGGGAGGAGCAGCAATAATGAGATTGGAGAAAATGCTCCTAATGCGGCTCCCCAACCCTCCCGTTTGCAAGCTCCACAAGGGAGCGGTGGCCAGGTTATCTTGATTATTTTTTAAATGAAGTTTTAAATTATTATTTGCTATTAATATCAATAAATCAAGAAAGAAGATGCATATCTTTTCCATTAAAAAATGTTAGAAATTCTATGAAGCTATTTGAAGTGATGTTGCATTTTGTAATTAATGGTTTGTATTGAAACTACTATTTTTTAGAGAAAGAGTACAAGTATCTGTTTTTCCTCCTGGCTTCGACGTTAACTCCATTTTCGTGCTTGTGTAGCCGGGCGGCGGCGTTAGCAAAGCTTGGGAGGAGGATCGACCCATGGTATCCTTTATACCATTGGGAGAATGAGGTTCGCTGATTGAGGCGAGTGATCATGATGATGTCTAGTTCTGAGGGCCTAGGCTAGTGCGGTGAATAAGCCCACCCTAGGGCGTAGACATCCCTTTGAGGGACAGGAGGATCGAGCGACGGAGCCTAAGGGGGCGACAGGCCGGTTTGAGTCAGCTGCCGATGATGAGGTGTATGGTCCCATAGGGTTTTGCCTAGCATGTAGAGGATGAAAGGCCAAATTCTAGATCATTGGCCGTATAAAGGAAAAGAATAAGATAGCCAGTTTGGCTTGTATGGAATTAATTCATGTATAAACGTTTTTTATAAATCTTGTCTTTGGCATTATTGTACTGTGGAAAAAGACTGTTTTAACGAACCTTGAAAAGGTCCTTAATTAAGAAACATGTTTTTTTATGTCAAACAGTGTGGTAGGATTAATTAGAAAACAAATTGACACCTGAGTAGGGTGGAAAGTGGGAGGATGGAATGCCTTGACGCACCATCCTTTACGGACGAGTGGACTCGATTAGTCCGGTAGCTTTCCAAGAGATTAAGGGAAAGCCCTACACTAGATAAATAGGTTCTCGGGTAACTCTATTCTAGGAGACTAGGCCAGCGAGCGACTGTGCCTTGCATGGATGAGGAGTTGTCCTGTATCAATTGGTAAGAAGGTACATATAGCTTTATAAGCCATCGTATCTTATCTTTATTCAATGGGCAACGTTGCAAAAAACCATAAGCAAGGCACTATGATATTTCATCGCTCCATTTAGGTACCAGATCTAGCTTGATAAACAAGCATCTGGAAGATCATCATTAATGCTAATGGTTGGGTAATCCATCGAGACAAATGTAAGCTAAAACATGTTGGGAACCTTTTCTCATAGTGTCTATAAAGTCAAGTTTTAAAACTAAAAGCAACGAGTGTGTGATGCATTGTGTTGTGTAAGGCTTGTTTACAAGATATAAGAAAGCATGATGGTCCACAAAAAAAACAAACTTATTGGCCAAAAGATAATGAAAAAATTTCTTCATAGCATATACCATGGCCAATCCTTCTCTCTCTATGGTGGTATAGTTCATTTTATCATCATTGAGTCATCTATTGGCAAAACAAACATGGTAATCTAATCTGTATTACACTAGTCATGCCACATGTTGCAAAATTGGAAGTATCAATGTGTATATGAAATATTAAGTCTCAGTTGGGTGGTCTAAAGATAAGTGCACTAGCTCAGCGCCCACACCCGTACCCAACAACTATATAAACCCCCTGGTTACTCCATGGCCAGTACACATTTTTACGTAGAGTATACCCTGCATAAAGTCATACCGCCAGTCCGTGGTGGGTGCCGCCCTTCTGCGCCTGCATACTATACTTGCTACAGTACCTACAGCCATTCTCTCAGCACCCCCTAATATGCCAACTCTTAGATAAGCCCATTTCCAGAGGGAAGCAGCTCACCCTTGTGTGAGGAGAGAGTGTCCTTACCTCTTCTCCCCCCCGTGTGAAGAGACTTACAGCATCCCTCACCCCTCAGCAAAACGTTTTTGCCTTTTCCTTAAGGACATCTCACAAATTCTTCCCCCCCATTTGCGTGGACTTTAGCAAGAGGTTTTCTACCTTAGAGAAGGTTTGTAGCTGCAGTTTTTGGCCCATAGAGTGAGCAAACAATCTTGGAATCGAGATCCGACTGAAGCATTATATGATCACAACATCGAGCACTACAAGCCAATGTTCAAGATGTCCCCATCCCAAAAATGCCAAAATATTCCCTTGGGAGGAGCAGCAATAATGAGATTGGAGAAAATGCTCCTAATGCGGCTCCAACCCTCCCGTTTGCAAGCTCCACAAGGGAGCGGTGGCCAGGTTATCTTGATTATTTTTTAAATGAAGTTTTAAATTATTATTTGCTATTAATATCAATAAATCAAGAAAGAAGATACATATCTTTTCCATTAAAAAATGTTAGAAATTCTATGAAGCTATTTGAAGTGATGTTGCATTTTGTAATTAATGGTTTGTATTGAAACTACTATTTTTTAGAGAAAGAGTACAAGTATCTGTTTTTCCTCCTGGCTTCGACGCTAACTCCATTTTCGCCGATTGAGGCGAGTGATCATGATGATGTCTAGTTCTGAGGGCCTAGGCTAGTGCGGTGAATAAGCCCACCCTAGGGCGTAGACATCCCTTTGAGGGACAGGAGGATCGAGCGACGGAGCCTGAGGGGGCGACAGGCCGGTTTGAGTCAGCTGCCGATGATGAGGTGTATGGTCCCATAGGGTTTTGCCTAGCATGTAGAGGATGAAAGGCCAAATTCTAGATCATTGGCCGTATAAAGGAAAAGAATAAGATAGCCAGTTTGGCTTGTATGGAATTAATTCATGTATAAACGTTTTTTATAAATCTTGTCTTTGGCATTATTGTACTGTGGAAAAAGACTGTTTTAACGAACCTTGAAAAGGTCCTTAATTAAGAAACATGTTTTTTTATGTCAAACAGTGTGGTAGGATTAATTAGAAAACAAATTGACACCTGAGTAGGGTGGAAAGTGGGAGGATGGAATGCCTTGACGCACCATCCTTTACGGACGAGTGGACTCGATTAGTCCGGTAGCTTTCCAAGAGATTAAGGGAAAGCCCTACACTAGGTAAATAGGTTCTCGGGTAACTCTATTCTAGGAGACTAGGCCAGCAAGCGACTGTGCCTTGCATGGATGAGGAGTTGTCCTGTATCAATTGGTAAGAAGGTACATATAGCTTTATAAGCCATCGTATCTTATCTTTATTCAATGGGCAACATTGCAAAAAACCATAAGCAAGGCACTATGATATTTCATCGCTCCATTTAGGTACCAGATCTAGCTTGATAAACAAGCATCTGGAAGATCATCATTAATGCTAATGGTTGGGTAATCCATCGAGACAAATGTAAGCTAAAACATGTTGGGAACCTTTTCTCATAGTGTCTATAAAGTCAAGTTTTAAAACTAAAAGCAACGAGTGTGTGATGCATTGTGTTGTGTAAGGCTTGTTTACAAGATATAAGAAAGCATGATGGTCCACAAAAAAAACAAACTTATTGGCCAAAAGATAATGAAAAAATTTCTTCATAGCATATACCATGGCCAATCCTTCTCTCTCTATGGTGGTATAGTTCATTTTATCATCATTGAGTCATCTATTGGCAAAACAAACATGGTAATCTAATCTGTATTACACTAGTCATGCCACATGTTGCAAAATTGGAAGTATCAATGTGTATATGAAATATTAAGTCTCAGTTGGGTGGTCTAAAGATAAGTGCACTAGCTCAGCGCCCACACCCGTACCCAACAACTATATAAACCCCCCGGTTACTCCATGGCCAGTACACATTTTTACGTAGAGTATACCCTGCATAAAGTCATACCGCCAGTCCGTGGTGGGTGCCGCCCTTCTGCGCCTGCATACTATACTTGCTACAGTACCTACAGCCATTCTCTCAGCACCCCCTAATATGCCAACTCTTAGATAAGCCCATTTCCAGAGGGAAGCAGCTCACCCTTGTGTGAGGAGAGAGTGTCCTTACCTCTTCTCCCCCCGTGTGAGGAGAGAGTGTCCTTACCTCTTCTCCCCCCCGTGTGAAGAGACTTACAGCATCCCTCACCCCTCAGCAAAACATTTTTGCCTTTTCCTTAAGGACATCTCACAAATTCTTCCCCCCATTTGCGTGGACTTTAGCAAGAGGTTTTCTACCTTAGAGAAGGTTTGTAGCTGCAGTTTTTGGCCCATAGAGTGAGCAAACAATCTTGGAATCGAGATCCGACTGAAGCATTATATGATCACAACATCGAGCACTACAAGCCAATGTTCAAGATGTCCCCATCCCAAAAATGCCAAAATATTCCCTTGGGAGGAGCAGCAATAATGAGATTGGAGAAAATGCTCCTAATGCGGCTCCAGCCCTCCCGTTTGCAAGCTCCACAAGGGAGCGGTGGCCAGGTTATCTTGATTATTTTTTAAATGAAGTTTTAAATTATTATTTGCTATTAATATCAATAAATCAAGAAAGAAGATGCATATCTTTTCCATTAAAAAATGTTAGAAATTCTATGAAGCTATTTGAAGTGATGTTGCATTTTGTAATTAATGGTTTGTATTGAAACTACTATTTTTTAGAGAAAGAGTACAAGTATCTGTTTTTCCTCCTGGCTTCGACGCTAACTCCATTTCCGTGCTTGTGTAGCCGGGCGGCGGCGTTAGCAAAGCTTGGGAGGAGGATCGACCCATGGTATCCTTTATACCATTGGGAGAATGAGGTTCGCCGATTGAGGCGAGTGATCATGATGATGTCTAGTTCTGAGGGCCTAGGCTAGTGCGGAGAATAAGCCCACCCTAGGGCGTAGACATCCCTTTGAGGGACAGGAGGATCGAGCGACGGAGCCTGAGGGGGCGACAGGCCGGTTTGAGTCAGCTGCCGATGATGAGGTGTATGGTCCCATAGGGTTTTGCCTAGCATGTAGAGGATGAAAGGCCAAATTCTAGATCATTGGCCGTATAAAGGAAAAGAATAAGATAGCCAGTTTGGCTTGTATGGAATTAATTCATGTATAAACGTTTTTTATAAATCTTGTCTTTGGCATTATTGTACTGTGGAAAAAGACTGTTTTAACGAACCTTGAAAAGGTCCTTAATTAAGAAACATGTTTTTTTATGTCAAACAGTGTGGTAGGATTAATTAGAAAACAAATTGACACCTGAGTAGGGTGGAAAGTGGGAGGATGGAATGCCTTGATGCACCATCCTTTACGGACGAGTGGACTCGATTAGTCCGGTAGCTTTCCAAGAGATTAAGGGAAAGCCCTACACTAGATAAATAGGTTCTCGGGTAACTCTATTCTAGGAGACTAGGCCAGCGAGCGACTGTGCCTTGCATGGATGAGGAGTTGTCCTGTATCAATTGGTAATAAGGTACATATAGCTTTATAAGCCATCGTATCTTATCTTTATTCAATGGGCAACGTTGCAAAAAACCATAAGCAAGGCACTATGATATTTCATCGCTCCATTTAGGTACCAGATCTAGCTTGATAAACAAGCATCTGGAAGATCATCATTAATGCTAATGGTTGGGTAATCCATCGAGACAAATGTAAGCTAAAACATGTTGGGAACCTTTTCTCATAGTGTCTATAAAGTCAAGTTTTAAAACTAAAAGCAACGAGTGTGTGATGCATTGTGTTGTGTAAGGCTTGTTTACAAGATATAAGAAAGCATGATGGTCCACAAAAAAAACAAACTTATTGGCCAAAAGATAATGAAAAAATTTCTTCATAGCATATACCATGGCCAATCCTTCTCTCTCTATGGTGGTATAGTTCATTTTATCATCATTGAGTCATCTATTGGCAAAACAAACATGGTAATCTAATCTGTATTACACTAGTCATGCCACATGTTGCAAAATTGGAAGTATCAATGTGTATATGAAATATTAAGTCTCAGTTGGGTGGTCTAAAGATAAGTGCACTAGCTCAGCGCCCACACCCGTACCCAACAACTATATAAACCCCCCGGTTACTCCATGGCCAGTACACATTTTTACGTAGAGTATTTCCTGCATAAAGTCATACCGCCAGTCCGTGGGGTGGTGGGTGCCGCCCTTCTGCGCCTGCATACTATACTTGCTACAGTACCTACAGCCATTCTCTCAGCACCCCCTAATATGCCAACTCTTAGATAAGCCCATTTCCAGAGGGAAGCAGCTCACCCTTGTGTGAGGAGAGAGTGTCCTTACCTCTTCTCCCCCCGTGTGAGGAGAGAGTGTCCTTACCTCTTCTCCCCCCTGTGTGAAGAGACTTACAGCATCCCTCACCCCTCAGCAAAACGTTTTTGCCTTTTCCTTAAGGACATCTCACAAATTCTTCCCCCCCATTTGCGTGGACTTTAGCAAGAGGTTTTCTACCTTAGAGAAGGTTTGTAGCTGCAGTTTTTGGCCCATAGAGTGAGCAAACAATCTTGGAATCGAGATCCGACTGAAGCATTATATGATCACAACATCGAGCACTACAAGCCAATGTTCAAGATGTCCCCATCCCAAAAATGCCAAAATATTCCCTTGGGAGGAGCAGCAATAATGAGATTGGAGAAAATGCTCCTAATGCGGCTCCAACCCTCCCGTTTGCAAGCTCCACAAGGGAGCGGTGGCCAGGTTATCTTGATTATTTTTTAAATGAAGTTTTAAATTATTATTTGCTATTAATATCAATAAATCAAGAAAGAAGATGCATATCTTTTCCATTAAAAAATGTTAGAAATTCTATGAAGCTATTTGAAGTGATGTTGCATTTTGTAATTAATGGTTTGTATTGAAACTACTATTTTTTAGAGAAAGAGTACAAGTATCTGTTTTTCCTCCTGGCTTCGACGCTAACTCCATTTTCGCCGATTGAGGCGAGTGATCATGATGATGTCTAGTTCTGAGGGCCTAGGCTAGTGCGGTGAATAAGCCCACCCTAGGGCGTAGACATCCCTTTGAGGGACAGGAGGATCGAGCGACGGAGCCTGAGGGGGCGACAGGCCGGTTTGAGTCAGCTGCCGATGATGAGGTGTATGGTCCCATAGGGTTTTGCCTAGCATGTAGAGGATGAAAGGCCAAATTCTAGATCATTGGCCGTATAAAGGAAAAGAATAAGATAGCCAGTTTGGCTTGTATGGAATTAATTCATGTATAAACGTTTTTTATAAATCTTGTCTTTGGCATTATTGTACTGTGGAAAAAGACTGTTTTAACAAACCTTGAAAAGGTCCTTAATTAAGAAACATGTTTTTTTATGTCAAACAGTGTGGTAGGATTAATTAGAAAACAAATTGACACCTGAGTAGGGTGGAAAGTGGGAGGATGGAATGCCTTGACGCACCATCCTTTACGGACGAGTGGACTCGATTAGTCCGGTAGCTTTCCAAGAGATTAAGGGAAAGCCCTACACTAGGTAAATAGGTTCTCGGGTAACTCTATTCTAGGAGACTAGGCCAGCAAGCGACTGTGCCTTGCATGGATGAGGAGTTGTCCTGTATCAATTGGTAAGAAGGTACATATAGCTTTATAAGCCATCGTATCTTATGTTTATTCAATGGGCAACGTTGCAAAAAACCATAAGCAAGGCACTATGATATTTCATCGCTCCATTTAGGTACCAGATCTAGCTTGATAAACAAGCATCTGGAAGATCATCATTAATGCTAATGGTTGGGTAATCCATCGAGACAAATGTAAGCTAAAACATGTTGGGAACCTTTTCTCATAGTGTCTATAAAGTCAAGTTTTAAAACTAAAAGCAACGAGTGTGTGATGCATTGTGTTGTGTAAGGCTTGTTTACAAGATATAAGAAAGCATGATGGTCTACAAAAAAAACAAACTTATTGGCCAAAAGATAATGAAAAAATTTCTTCATAGCATATACCATGGCCAATCCTTCTCTCTCTATGGTGGTATAGTTCATTTTATCATCATTGAGTATTGGCAAAACAAACATGGTAATCTAATCTGTATTACACTAGTCATGCCACATGTTGCAAAATTGGAAGTATCAATGTGTATATGAAATATTAAGTCTCAGTTGGGTGGTCTAAAGATAAGTGCACTAGCTCAGCGCCCACACCCGTACCCAACAACTATATAAACCCCCCGGTTACTCCATGGCCAGTACACATTTTTACGTAGAGTATACCCTGCATAAAGTCATACCGCCAGTCCGTGGTGGGTGCCGCCCTTCTGCGCCTGCATACTATACTTGCTACAGTACCTACAGCCATTCTCTCAGCACCCCCTAATATGCCAACTCTTAGATAAGCCCATTTCCAGAGGGAAGCAGCTCACCCTTGTGTGAGGAGAGAGTGTCCTTACCTCTTCTCCCCCCGTGTGAGGAGAGAGTGTCCTTACCTCTTCTCCCCCCCCGTGTGAAGAGACTTACAGCATCCCTCACCCCTCAGCAAAACGTTTTTGCCTTTTCCTTAAGGACATCTCACAAATTCTTCCCCCCATTTGCGTGGACTTTAGCAAGAGGTTTTCTACCTTAGAGAAGGTTTGTAGCTGCAGTTTTTGGCCCATAGAGTGAGCAAACAATCTTGGAATCGAGATCCGACTGAAGCATTATATGATCACAACATCGAGCACTACAAGCCAATGTTCAAGATGTCCCCATCCCAAAAATGCCAAAATATTCCCTTGGGAGGAGCAGCAATAATGAGATTGGAGAAAATGCTCCTAATGCGGCTCCACCAACCCTCCCGTTTGCAAGCTCCACAAGGGAGCGGTGGCCAGGTTATCTTGATTATTTTTTAAATGAAGTTTTAAATTATTATTTGCTATTAATATCAATAAATCAAGAAAGAAGATGCATATCTTTTCCATTAAAAAATGTTAGAAATTCTATGAAGCTATTTGAAGTGATGTTGCATTTTGTAATTAATGGTTTGTATTGAAACTACTATTTTTTAGAGAAAGAGTACAAGTATCTGTTTTTCCTCCTGGCTTCGACGCTAACTCCATTTCCGTGCTTGTGTAGCCGGGCGGCGGCGTTAGCAAAGCTTGGGAGGAGGATCAACCCATGGTATCCTTTATACCATTGGGAGAATGAGGTTCGCCGATTGAGGCGAGTGATCATGATGATGTCTAGTTCTGAGGGCCTAGGCTAGTGCGGTGAATAAGCCCACCCTAGGGCGTAGACATCCCTTTGAGGGACAGGAGGATCGAGCGACGGAGCCTGAGGGGGCGACAGGCCGGTTTGAGTCAGCTGCCGATGATGAGGTGTATGGTCCCATAGGGTTTTGCCTAGAATGTAGAGGATGAAAGGCCAAATTCTAGATCATTGGCCGTATAAAGGAAAAGAATAAGATAGCCAGTTTGGCTTGTATGGAATTAATTCATGTATAAACGTTTTTTATAAATCTTGTCTTTGGCATTATTGTACTGTGGAAAAAGACTGTTTTAACGAACCTTGAAAAGGTCCTTAATTAAGAAACATGTTTTTTTATGTCAAACAGTGTGGTAGGATTAATTAAAAAACAAATTGACACCTGAGTAGGGTGGAAAGTGGGAGGATGGAATGCCTTGACGCACCATCCTTTACGGACGAGTGGACTCGATTAGTCCGGTAGCTTTCCAAGAGATTAAGGGAAAGCCCTACACTAGATAAATAGGTTCTCAGGTAACTCTATTCTAGGAGACTAGGCCAGCGAGCGACTGTGCCTTGCATGGATGAGGAGTTGTCCTGTATCAATTGGTAAGAAGGTACATATAGCTTTATAAGCCATCGTATCTTATCTTTATTCAATGGGCAACGTTGCAAAAAACCATAAGCAAGGCACTATGATATTTCATCGCTCCATTTAGGTACCAGATCTAGCTTGATAAACAAGCATCTGGAAGATCATCATTAATGCTAATGGTTGGGTAATCCATCGAGACAAATGTAAGCTAAAACATGTTGGGAACCTTTTCTCATAGTGTCTATAAAGTCAAGTTTTAAAACTAAAAGCAACGAGTGTGTGATGCATTGTGTTGTGTAAGGCTTGTTTACAAGATATAAGAAAGCATGATGGTCCACAAAAAAAACAAACTTATTGGCCAAAAGATAATGAAAAAATTTCTTCATAGCATATACCATGGCCAATCCTTCTCTCTCTATGGTGGTATAGTTCATTTTATCATCATTGAGTCATCTATTGGCAAAACAAACATGGTAATCTAATCTGTATTACACTAGTCATGCCACATGTTGCAAAATTGGAAGTATCAATGTGTATATGAAATATTAAGTCTCAGTTGGGTGGTCTAAAGATAAGTGCACTAGCTCAGCGCCCACACCCGTACCCAACAACTATATAAACCCCCCGGTTACTCCATGGCCAGTACACATTTTTACGTAGAGTATACCCTGCATAAAGTCATACCGCCAGTCCGTGGTGGGTGCCGCCCTTCTGCGCCTGCATACTATACTTGCTACAGTACCTACAGCCATTCTCTCAGCACCCCCTAATATGCCAACTCTTAGATAAGCCCATTTCCAGAGGGAAGCAGCTCACCCTTGTGTGAGGAGAGAGTGTCCTTACCTCTTCTCCCCCCGTGTGAGGAGAGAGTGTCCTTACCTCTTCTCCCCCCCGTGTGAAGAGACTTACAGCATCCCTCACCCCTCAGCAAAACGTTTTTGCCTTTTCCTTAAGGACATCTCACAAATTCTTCCCCCCATTTGCGTGGACTTTAGCAAGAGGTTTTCTACCTTAGAGAAGGTTTGTAGCTGCAGTTTTTGGCCCATAGAGTGAGCAAACAATCTTGGAATCGAGATCCGACTGAAGCATTATATGATCACAACATCGAGCACTACAAGCCAATGTTCAAGATGTCCCCATCCCAAAAATGCCAAAATATTCCCTTGGGAGGAGCAGCAATAATGAGATTGGAGAAAATGCTCCTAATGCGGCTCCACCAACCCTCCCGTTTGCAAGCTCCACAAGGGAGCGGTGGCCAGGTTATCTTGATTATTTTTTAAATGAAGTTTTAAATTATTATTTGCTATTAATATCAATAAATCAAGAAAGAAGATGCATATCTTTTCCATTAAAAAATGTTAGAAATTCTATGAAGCTATTTGAAGTGATGTTGCATTTTGTAATTAATGGTTTGTATTGAAACTACTATTTTTTAGAGAAAGAGTACAAGTATCTGTTTTTCCTCCTGGCTTCGACGCTAACTCCATTTCCGTGCTTGTGTAGCCGGGCGGCGGCGTTAGCAAAGCTTGGGAGGAGGATCAACCCATGGTATCCTTTATACCATTGGGAGAATGAGGTTCGCCGATTGAGGCGAGTGATCATGATGATGTCTAGTTCTGAGGGCCTAGGCTAGTGCGGTGAATAAGCCCACCCTAGGGCGTAGACATCCCTTTGAGGGACAGGAGGATCGAGCGACGGAGCCTGAGGGGGCGACAGGCCGGTTTGAGTCAGCTGCCGATGATGAGGTGTATGGTCCCATAGGGTTTTGCCTAGAATGTAGAGGATGAAAGGCCAAATTCTAGATCATTGGCCGTATAAAGGAAAAGAATAAGATAGCCAGTTTGGCTTGTATGGAATTAATTCATGTATAAACGTTTTTTATAAATCTTGTCTTTGGCATTATTGTACTGTGGAAAAAGACTGTTTTAACGAACCTTGAAAAGGTCCTTAATTAAGAAACATGTTTTTTTATGTCAAACAGTGTGGTAGGATTAATTAGAAAACAAATTGACACCTGAGTAGGGTGGAAAGTGGGAGGATGGAATGCCTTGATGCACCATCCTTTACGGACGAGTGGACTCGATTAGTCCGGTAGCTTTCCAAGAGATTAAGGGAAAGCCCTACACTAGATAAATAGGTTCTCGGGTAACTCTATTCTAGGAGACTAGGCCAGCGACAAGCGACTGTGCCTTGCATGGATGAGGAGTTGTCCTGTATCAATTGGTAAGAAGGTACATATAGCTTTATAAGCCATCGTATCTTATCTTTATTCAATGGGCAACGTTGCAAAAAACCATAAGCAAGGCACTATGATATTTCATCGCTCCATTTAGGTACCAGATCTAGCTTGATAAACAAGCATCTGGAAGATCATCATTAATGCTAATGGTTGGGTAATCCATCGAGACAAATGTAAGCTAAAACATGTTGGGAACCTTTTCTCATAGTGTCTATAAAGTCAAGTTTTAAAACTAAAAGCAACGAGTGTGTGATGCATTGTGTTGTGTAAGGCTTGTTTACAAGATATAAGAAAGCATGATGGTCCACAAAAAAAACAAACTTATTGGCCAAAAGATAATGAAAAAATTTCTTCATAGCATATACCATGGCCAATCCTTCTCTCTCTATGGTGGTATAGTTCATTTTATCATCATTGAGTCATCTATTGGCAAAACAAACATGGTAATCTAATCTGTATTACACTAGTCATGCCACATGTTGCAAAATTGGAAGTATCAATGTGTATATGAAATATTAAGTCTCAGTTGGGTGATCTAAAGATAAGTGCACTAGCTCAGCGCCCACACCCGTACCCAACAACTATATAAACCCCCCGGTTACTCCATGGCCAGTACACATTTTTACGTAGAGTATACCCTGCATAAAGTCATACCGCCAGTCCGTGGTGGGTGCCGCCCTTCTGCGCCTGCATACTATACTTGCTACAGTACCTACAGCCATTCTCTCAGCACCCCCTAATATGCCAACTCTTAGATAAGCCCATTTCCAGAGGGAAGCAGCTCACCCTTGTGTGAGGAGAGAGTGTCCTTACCTCTTCTCCCCCCGTGTGAGGAGAGAGTGTCCTTACCTCTTCTCCCCCCCCGTGTGAAGAGACTTACAGCATCCCTCACCCCTCAGCAAAACGTTTTTGCCTTTTCCTTAAGGACATCTCACAAATTCTTCCCCCCATTTGCGTGGACTTTAGCAAGAGGTTTTCTACCTTAGAGAAGGTTTGTAGCTGCAGTTTTTGGCCCATAGAGTGAGCAAACAATCTTGGAATCGAGATCCGACTGAAGCATTATATGATCACAACATCGAGCACTACAAGCCAATGTTCAAGATGTCCCCATCCCAAAAATGCCAAAATATTCCCTTGGGAGGAGCAGCAATAATGAGATTGGAGAAAATGCTCCTAATGCGGCTCCACCAACCCTCCCGTTTGCAAGCTCCACAAGGGAGCGGTGGCCAGGTTATCTTGATTATTTTTTAAATGAAGTTTTAAATTATTATTTGCTATTAATATCAATAAATCAAGAAAGAAGATGCATATCTTTTCCATTAAAAAATGTTAGAAATTCTATGAAGCTATTTGAAGTGATGTTGCATTTTGTAATTAATGGTTTGTATTGAAACTACTATTTTTTAGAGAAAGAGTACAAGTATCTGTTTTTCCTCCTGGCTTCGACGCTAACTCCATTTCCGTGCTTGTGTAGCCGGGCGGCGGCGTTAGCAAAGCTTGGGAGGAGGATCAACCCATGGTATCCTTTATACCATTGGGAGAATGAGGTTCGCCGATTGAGGCGAGTGATCATGATGATGTCTAGTTCTGAGGGCCTAGGCTAGTGCGGTGAATAAGCCCACCCTAGGGCGTAGACATCCCTTTGAGGGACAGGAGGATCGAGCGACGGAGCCTGAGGGGGCGACAGGCCGGTTTGAGTCAGCTGCCGATGATGAGGTGTATGGTCCCATAGGGTTTTGCCTAGAATGTAGAGGATGAAAGGCCAAATTCTAGATCATTGGCCGTATAAAGGAAAAGAATAAGATAGCCAGTTTGGCTTGTATGGAATTAATTCATGTATAAACGTTTTTTATAAATCTTGTCTTTGGCATTATTGTACTGTGGAAAAAGACTGTTTTAACGAACCTTGAAAAGGTCCTTAATTAAGAAACATGTTTTTTTATGTCAAACAGTGTGGTAGGATTAATTAAAAAACAAATTGACACCTGAGTAGGGTGGAAAGTGGGAGGATGGAATGCCTTGACGCACCATCCTTTACGGACGAGTGGACTCGATTAGTCCGGTAGCTTTCCAAGAGATTAAGGGAAAGCCCTACACTAGATAAATAGGTTCTCGGGTAACTCTATTCTAGGAGACTAGGCCAGCGAGCGACTGTGCCTTGCATGGATGAGGAGTTGTCCTGTATCAATTGGTAAGAAGGTACATATAGCTTTATAAGCCATCGTATCTTATCTTTATTCAATGGGCAACGTTGCAAAAAACCATAAGCAAGGCACTATGATATTTCATCGCTCCATTTAGGTACCAGATCTAGCTTGATAAACAAGCATCTGGAAGATCATCATTAATGCTAATGGTTGGGTAATCCATCGAGACAAATGTAAGCTAAAACATGTTGGGAACCTTTTCTCATAGTGTCTATAAAGTCAAGTTTTAAAACTAAAAGCAACGAGTGTGTGATGCATTGTGTTGTGTAAGGCTTGTTTACAAGATATAAGAAAGCATGATGGTCCACAAAAAAAACAAACTTATTGGCCAAAAGATAATGAAAAAATTTCTTCATAGCATATACCATGGCCAATCCTTCTCTCTCTATGGTGGTATAGTTCATTTTATCATCATTGAGTCATCTATTGGCAAAACAAACATGGTAATCTAATCTGTATTACACTAGTCATGCCACATGTTGCAAAATTGGAAGTATCAATGTGTATATGAAATATTAAGTCTCAGTTGGGTGGTCTAAAGATAAGTGCACTAGCTCAGCGCCCACACCCGTACCCAACAACTATATAAACCCCCCGGTTACTCCATGGCCAGTACACATTTTTACGTAGAGTATACCCTGCATAAAGTCATACCGCCAGTCCGTGGTGGGTGCCGCCCTTCTGCGCCTGCATACTATACTTGCTACAGTACCTACAGCCATTCTCTCAGCACCCCCTAATATGCCAACTCTTAGATAAGCCCATTTCCAGAGGGAAGCAGCTCACCCTTGTGTGAGGAGAGAGTGTCCTTACCTCTTCTCCCCCCGTGTGAGGAGAGAGTGTCCTTACCTCTTCTCCCCCCCGTGTGAAGAGACTTACAGCATCCCTCACCCCTCAGCAAAACGTTTTTGCCTTTTCCTTAAGGACATCTCACAAATTCTTCCCCCCATTTGCGTGGACTTTAGCAAGAGGTTTTCTACCTTAGAGAAGGTTTGTAGCTGCAGTTTTTGGCCCATAGAGTGAGCAAACAATCTTGGAATCGAGATCCGACTGAAGCATTATATGATCACAACATCGAGCACTACAAGCCAATGTTCAAGATGTCCCCATCCCAAAAATGCCAAAATATTCCCTTGGGAGGAGCAGCAATAATGAGATTGGAGAAAATGCTCCTAATGCGGCTCCACCAACCCTCCCGTTTGCAAGCTCCACAAGGGAGCGGTGGCCAGGTTATCTTGATTATTTTTTAAATGAAGTTTTAAATTATTATTTGCTATTAATATCAATAAATCAAGAAAGAAGATGCATATCTTTTCCATTAAAAAATGTTAGAAATTCTATGAAGCTATTTGAAGTGATGTTGCATTTTGTAATTAATGGTTTGTATTGAAACTACTATTTTTTAGAGAAAGAGTACAAGTATCTGTTTTTCCTCCTGGCTTCGACGCTAACTCCATTTCCGTGCTTGTGTAGCCGGGCGGCGGCGTTAGCAAAGCTTGGGAGGAGGATCAACCCATGGTATCCTTTATACCATTGGGAGAATGAGGTTCGCCGATTGAGGCGAGTGATCATGATGATGTCTAGTTCTGAGGGCCTAGGCTAGTGCGGTGAATAAGCCCACCCTAGGGCGTAGACATCCCTTTGAGGGACAGGAGGATCGAGCGACGGAGCCTGAGGGGGCGACAGGCCGGTTTGAGTCAGCTGCCGATGATGAGGTGTATGGTCCCATAGGGTTTTGCCTAGAATGTAGAGGATGAAAGGCCAAATTCTAGATCATTGGCCGTATAAAGGAAAAGAATAAGATAGCCAGTTTGGCTTGTATGGAATTAATTCATGTATAAACGTTTTTTATAAATCTTGTCTTTGGCATTATTGTACTGTGGAAAAAGACTGTTTTAACGAACCTTGAAAAGGTCCTTAATTAAGAAACATGTTTTTTTATGTCAAACAGTGTGGTAGGATTAATTAGAAAACAAATTGACACCTGAGTAGGGTGGAAAGTGGGAGGATGGAATGCCTTGACGCACCATCCTTTACGGACGAGTGGACTCGATTAGTCCGGTAGCTTTCCAAGAGATTAAGGGAAAGCCCTACACTAGATAAATAGGTTCTCGGGTAACTCTATTCTAGGAGACTAGGCCAGCGAGCGACTGTGCCTTGCATGGATGAGGAGTTGTCCTGTATCAATTGGTAAGAAGGTACATATAGCTTTATAAGCCATCGTATCTTATCTTTATTCAATGGGCAACGTTGCAAAAAACCATAAGCAAGGCACTATGATATTTCATCGCTCCATTTAGGTACCAGATCTAGCTTGATAAACAAGCATCTGGAAGATCATCATTAATGCTAATGGTTGGGTAATCCATCGAGACAAATGTAAGCTAAAACATGTTGGGAACCTTTTCTCATAGTGTCTATAAAGTCAAGTTTTAAAACTAAAAGCAACGAGTGTGTGATGCATTGTGTTGTGTAAGGCTTGTTTACAAGATATAAGAAAGCATGATGGTCCACAAAAAAAACAAACTTATTGGCCAAAAGATAATGAAAAAATTTCTTCATAGCATATACCATGGCCAATCCTTCTCTCTCTATGGTGGTATAGTTCATTTTATCATCATTGAGTCATCTATTGGCAAAACAAACATGGTAATCTAATCTGTATTACACTAGTCATGCCACATGTTGCAAAATTGGAAGTATCAATGTGTATATGAAATATTAAGTCTCAGTTGGGTGGTCTAAAGATAAGTGCACTAGCTCAGTGCCCACACCCGTACCCAACAACTATATAAACCCCCCGGTTACTCCATGGCCAGTACACATTTTTACGTAGAGTATACCCTGCATAAAGTCATACCGCCAGTCCGTGGTGGGTGCCGCCCTTCTGCGCCTGCATACTATACTTGCTACAGTACCTACAGCCATTCTCTCAACACCCCCTAATATGCCAACTCTTAGATAAGCCCATTTCCAGAGGGAAGCAGCTCACCCTTGTGTGAGGAGAGAGTGTCCTTACCTCTTCTCCCCCCGTGTGAGGAGAGAGTGTCCTTACCTCTTCTCCCCCCGTGTGAAGAGACTTACAGCATCCCTCACCCCTCAGCAAAACGTTTTTGCCTTTTCCTTAAGGACATCTCACAAATTCTTCCCCCCATTTGCGTGGACTTTAGCAAGAGGTTTTCTACCTTAGAGAAGGTTTGTAGCTGCAGTTTTTGGCCCATAGAGTGAGCAAACAATCTTGGAATCGAGATCCGACTGAAGCATTATATGATCACAACATCGAGCACTACAAGCCAATGTTCAAGATGTCCCCATCCCAAAAATGCCAAAATATTCCCTTGGGAGGAGCAGCAATAATGAGATTGGAGAAAATGCTCCTAATGCGGCTCCAACCCTCCCGTTTGCAAGCTCCACAAGGGAGAGGTGGCCAGGTTATCTTGATTATTTTTTAAATGAAGTTTTAAATTATTATTTGCTATTAATATCAATAAATCAAGAAAGAAGATGCATATCTTTTCCATTAAAAAATGTTAGAAATTCTATGAAGCTATTTGAAGTGATGTTGCATTTTGTAATTAATGGTTTGTATTGAAACTACTATTTTTTAGAGAAAGAGTACAAGTATCTGTTTTTCCTCCTGGCTTCGACGCTAACTCCATTTCTGTGCTTGTGTAGCCGGGCGGCGGCGTTAGCAAAGCTTGGGAGGAGGATCGACCCATGGTATCCTTTATACCATTGGGAGAATGAGGTTCGCCGATTGAGGCGAGTGATCATGATGATGTCTAGTTCTGAGGGCCTAGGCTAGTGCGGTGAATAAGCCCACCCTAGGGCGTAGACATCCCTTTGAGGGACAGGAGGATCGAGCGACGGAGCCTGAGGGGGCGACAGGCCGGTTTGAGTCAGCTGCCGATGATGAGGTGTATGGTCCCATAGGGTCTTGCCTAGCATGTAGAGGATGAAAGGCCAAATTCTAGATCATTGGCCGTATAAAGGAAAAGAATAAGATAGCCAGTTTGGCTTGTATGGAATTAATTCATGTATAAACGTTTTTTATAAATCTTGTCTTTGGCATTATTGTACTGTGGAAAAAGACTGTTTTAACGAACCTTGAAAAGGTCCTTAATTAAGAAACATGTTTTTTTATGTCAAACAGTGTGGTAGGATTAATTAGAAAACAAATTGACACCTGAGTAGGGTGGAAAGTGGGAGGATGGAATGCCTTGACGCACCATTCTTTACGGACGAGTGGACTCGATTAGTCCGGTAGCTTTCCAAGAGATTAAGGGAAAGCCCTACACTAGATAAATAGGTTCTCGGGTAACTCTATTCTAGGAGACTAGGCCAGCGAGCGACTGTGCCTTGCATGGATGAGGAGTTGTCCTGTATCAATTGGTAAGAAGGTACATATAGCTTTATAAGCCATCGTATCTTATCTTTATTCAATGGGCAACATTGCAAAAAACCATAAGCAAGGCACTATGATATTTCATCGCTCCATTTAGGTACCAGATCTAGCTTGATAAACAAGCATCTGGAAGATCATCATTAATGCTAATGGTTGGGTAATCCATCGAGACAAATGTAAGCTAAAACATGTTGGGAACCTTTTCTCATAGTGTCTATAAAGTCAAGTTTTAAAACTAAAAGCAACGAGTGTGTGATGCATTGTGTTGTGTAAGGCTTGTTTACAAGATATAAGAAAGCATGATGGTCCACAAAAAAAACAAACTTATTGGCCAAAAGATAATGAAAAAATTTCTTCATAGCATATACCATGGCCAATCCTTCTCTCTCTATGGTGGTATAGTTCATTTTATCATCATTGAGTCATCTATTGGCAAAACAAACATGGTAATCTAATCTGTATTACACTAGTCATGCCACATGTTGCAAAATTGGAAGTATCAATGTGTATATGTCTCAGTTGGGTGGTCTAAAGATAAGTGCACTAGCTAGTGCATTCCTAAGTACTTTTTGACATTCTTCGATCTATTTAAAGACTATTAATATTCTATTCAAAGAGTATTAATAGTCGATATAATGGTCCTATAAGTTCAACATAGAATATAATGAAATTCAATAATACCCAATGTGACACATAAATCTTTATACCCCTTTGTAGTTTGTTTGGGGTTGTAATTCCAATATAAGTTTGACTTTATTATCTTACATGGAAATGGTATTCATAGATATGATATATCCTAGGGTTACTCCATGCTTTATCCAAATTTGGTATTTCAATGGGAATAAGGATATCTATTATAATTGACACCTTAGAAACTGAAGGTGCAAGAATAGAATGGAAAGACATAATGAAAATGCTAGAGCAAAGCAAAGATAACCAAAGTACTTACATGATGAGAAAGGTTGATGTAGACTTCACCGATTTGACACAAGGAAGTACAACACTCTTATAGAGTGCACACACAAACTAAAGTACCTAGTGTATATGGGATAACTCCCAATATGACACGTGGCACTCTCACACAAATATTAGTTCCTAGTACAAACTAGAACACTCAACTTGACTTCATGTTCTAACACCCCCCCATGAAGGAAAGGTGAGTGATAGCATGAGTCCATAAAAGATGCAGTTCCTTGATATTCCCAATAAATCCCCCCTCAAGGAAATGCCTCATACTGCAAGGATAAATCATAGGCTCATGGTCTCTCATGCCAGGGTCTCTGGTCAAGGATAAATCCACGGCTCTAGTCTCTCATGCAAGTTGGACATCCTTGGGTAGGTACAAAATATGGGATATACCAGGACAAACACACAAAACATAATAGAGACCTCTGAGAGGTTCAAACAGATAAGACAAGATACCTTTGCATACTCATAGCGGTTGCAACAGGTTTACAAAATCTTTTTTTTTGGAAACATGATCCAGGCAGGGAACCCTAGAAACAAAAATCTTTATCATCTACCATATATGCTTTTTCATCACTTGTGTCCTCCACCATATTTGCTGAATTTTTCTTTGAGAAACAATTATTTTCAGAGTGGCCATTCTTGCCACAAATCCCACATGGCTTGATGCAAAAACAATCTTTCTCATCATGATTGTTTTTGCCACAATGTCTACAAGCTTTAAAAGAAATCCTTTTGAACTTGGTTACCAAAGCTTGTTCTCCCTTCACTTGGTGATCCTTTCGCTTCTCCCGCTTCCTTTCATCTTCCTGCAATGCACTTATGATCCCTTCAAATGAAGGATCGGGACCATATTTCAGTGTCGTGACCAAGTTGTCATATTCTTCAGGCATGCTTTTGAGAAGCACTGCCATAGCATCATCTTCTGTCACCGGAGAGTGAACGGAAGCCAATTGATTCATTAGGCTTCGCATTTTGTTGATATGAGCATCCAAAGGTGCTCCAGGTTTTAGATCTAACTCAAAGAATTCAATCTTGAGTGACAACTTTGAATGCTTGCTACTTGCACCAAATAAGTGGTCAAGCACATTCCAAGCGTCAGCAGGGTTTTCAAGATCAGAGATGTGATGCAGATAATTGTCTCCAAGACCCAATGCAATGATTGCGAATGCTTGCTCGAGACGTTGAGGTTCCTTTTCCTTCTCGTTTGATGAAGAAGTTCCCTTGACCAGATTCCACAGATTGTACTTCATCAAGTGGAACTTGATCTTCATTTGCCAAGTGTGAAATCCTTGGCCATTGAACTTTTCAATGGCAGCGTGGGTGTTCATCATCGTGAGGAATCACATATGTTGGCCAAATCGTGGATAGATATTCACCAAAGAAGTGTGCTGATTTTGGTATTGAATTCGTTGAAGAAGATGATGGGCAGCTTCAGAGATGGGGCAGCCATAAAATGTGCAGCACTCGGAGAAAATAGGAGCGACCAAATGCAGCACGTGCAGGAAACAGGGGCTGGGCAGATTCAGCAATGTGGCGATGCTGAAAATAAGACGTGGTAGCCTGATGTGGGGCAGCAACAGGAGCGGGCAGAAACTGATAATGGTGGACAGAAATCGAGGCAGCCTTGGCAAGGAGAATCAGAGATATGGCGGGAAGAAGATGGCTGGAAGAGGTGCGGCCAGATTTGGAGCAGCATCAGGGACAAACAAGAGCGGCATGATGTAGAGGCGGGCAGCAGCAGGGTAGTGGCAGCCTGATGTAGAGGCGGGCAGCAGCAAGAGAATGGCGAGGTAAGTGAGAAGAGGTGGCGGGCAGCAAACACGAGGGGAGCGGAGAAGATGGCAAATGAAGAGGGAAATCGTGGGCAGCTACATGTTGATGAAGACCACAGGGAAGCTCCAGCTCCACATGAAGGGGTATGGGAAGGGAAGCCTTCCAAGGAGAGAGAGAGAGAGAAGCTTCTCTTTCTGGCCTCTCTCAACTCAATTCCTTGGAAGGCAAGGAGGAAGGGATGTGGCTCTGATACCACATGAAGGTGCAAGAATAGAATGGAAAGACATAATGAAAATGCTAGAGCAAAGCAAAGATAACCAAAGTACTTACATGATGAGAAAGGTTGATGTAGACTTCACCGATTTGACACAAGGAAGTACAACACTCTTATAGAGTGCACACACAAACTAAAGTACCTAGTGTATATGGGATAACTCCCAATATAACACGTGGCACTCTCACACAAATATTAGTTCCTAGTACAAACTAGAACACTCAACTTGACTTCATGTTCTAACAGAAACACCTATCTTTCCATCTAGAGTGAGCACTCGAAAGAGCCCATTCCTTCATTAGCTAAACTTTTGTCCTATTCAAACTTGTTTTCTATTCATACACGATTGACAGAGGCCCCGAGCATGTATGTTACTACATCTTCAATATCATGCTATGAATACAAAGCACATAGGAAAACGTTTTATCCACCATTGTGGTAATGTGGCCTTATGCTAATTATCTAGGGTAATAGACACTTGATTATATCCCAAGAAATCATCCAAGATGATGTAGGCTTATTCTTCGACCACTATCTCTAAGACATGCTTTATAGAGGATAATGGTTTTTCATTAGGAAGTGAATGGGGTCTTCTTGGGCCCTTTAATTTGCCCAAGCCTAATCAAGGTGATTAAGGAATAGCCAAATGGGGGGTTGCCATGTGGACTGAAATGTTGGGTTTGTAAGAGAGGTGTAAGAGTGGTCAAAGGGTGCACTTTTTCCCCCAAAAAGGGGGGAGGCAATTTTACAATTTTCGGACCTCCATAACTTCTACATACAAGCTCCGATTTGAGCGGAGATTATAGATCCGTGATCAACGCATCAAGAGCTTTCCATAGATATGTTACATGATATGGTTTTGTCCACTAGATTTTAAATTCCATTTTCCCTCCAAAATTCAAATTCGAATAAAGTAGCCGTTTTGAAGCTTCTAATTAGAAAACGTTTCTTCTTAAGAGAAAAGGTTTGACTCCTTAAACTGCCAAATAAAAGGGCCCAAGAAGCCTTCCATTGAGGTCCTAATGGGGTGTTGTAACATTGACGTTCCTTAAGGCCACATACACTCCATTCTTTTTGTGCACAATGATAATGAGAGAAACCCAATCAGTATGGTCAATCTCATAAACGAATACCATAGTAATGAGTTTATTAATTTCCTCCTTTATAATTGCTATAAGTACTTCGAGAGTTCATTTAATAAGGCCTTTGCTTAGTGGGTCAAGACCCATCTTTCATGCTGGATGGTATATTATACCACTTCTAGAAGAATTTCTTTCATATCTCTATATTCTCAAGCAAATCAATCCTAGAATTCCTTCTTTGAGAGTTCAACCAACTATTATTCTTCATCTTTGAGGTCGGACCTTTAGAAATGAAAACTGGTTTGGAATCCTCACTAGGCTCTACTATGTTAATTATTTAACCTCAACGAGCCCATTATAAGATACGCCTTCTTATCCCTCTTTTGAGAGAAATTTTCTTGAAGATGAACCACAATTATATCATCAATAGTATATGTCTTGAAATAATCACAAATTGGTTTAGTTCTTTGTCATCGTCTTCTTCTTCTTTAGCCATTATCCTCTTGCATTCATTTTCAGCATTATCCAAGCTTTATTTCTTTTGCTTCTTATAGGTGACTTAGTAAATTGAGGCATTGTTTTTTCCTGAGGTTTGGCTATTATATTTGTTTTCTTATAATTGGTCACTACCTTGTTTAATTCTTCCCCCCATTTTATGAGATAATTCTTCATGAACTGTCGTGGCTTTGACATATCTCAACCCCATCGAGCCTTGGTTAGTTTTCTCCATAGAATATCATTGCACCTAACCCTATAGGACTTTTCTTCAACCATTTTTGATGTACAAACTTTTAACTATTCCTCATTATCTGAATTGTTTGTGTTCTGTTGATGACACATTTTTGAAATCATTACAAAAGGTTTTGACACCTAGCATGAATATGAAGGTTAGGTCTTTTACATCCCTCCACGTATATTTAATTCCTTTTGTTGGTATCACATCAATGGTGGTTAGCCAACACATGTATCTAGTTCTCATTAGAGTTAAGAGGATGAAAGGATGTTTACATCATCTTATCCTCTTTTAAATCTATTTTTGTTGCCATATATATAGGCAGTGATGTGTGTGAACACACTTAGGACCGTCGGGGCACTTTTTCCCTCTTTAGGAGGTTTTTTCTCCTGGTTTGTATATACGCCCATTATTCTAGGGCTAACTCATCTTTTGTACATTAACACAACCTAATACATTGTGTGTTGTGTGTATTCTTGCTTCTTCTTCTCCAAGCTTTTGGTGTGCTTTCCTACAACCCTAATTCCAAGAATTGGTATCAGAGCAGGCATCGGCTCCTAGGGCTACGCTGCCAGCACCCTCCGACTCATGTTCTCCAATTGAGGTGAGCTTTCACGAGTGCTTGCAGGTCTCTATACTCTACAGATAAGCCCTTACGACATTTGCGTTCTCAGAAATTGTATTTGAGGTCGTTTCGGGCTCCGTTTTTGCATTGCAAGTTCTGTACAGGTGTTTTCGTCGTCATTTTGTGCAAAAATTTTGACAGTGCCGTTTTCTGTAAAATAGGCATATGTATTCTATTGTGGACCGTGCTACATATAGCACGAGTTGTTTTTTGTTCAGTCTTTGCTTCATTTTACAGGTAGCTTTTGCATCAGTTTTAGTCAGTGGCCATGGCTGATAATAGCAATGATGTATTTCGCATGTTGTCTGCTGATGTGACAAATTAGATGGAGACAGCAACTATCCACTTTGGGCATACATGATGCAGCATGTTTTAGTTACAAAAGGAGTGTGGAACATTGTGCAGGGTATGGATGTACGTCCAGGTTTTGTGGATATAGGATCTATTGAGGATGTTGCAGGTTCTAGCAGCTCTACTGTTGTTGCTACTGTTTTACCCACTACTGAACAAGCTTGTTGGGATGGTAAAGATGCGCAAGCTCATAACTTGATTGCACTTTCTATCAAACGTAACATCACCCCATATATTCGTTCAGCTAAAATAGCAAAACAGGCTTGGGATATTCTAGCTGGTTTGTATGTAGGTCGCAACGAGGCAAAAATCTCTTACCTGCGTAAAGAGCTAGAATCGAAGATTATGCAGGAAGATGATGACATGAATGTTTTTCTTGCTGAGATTAAAGATCTCAAGGAACAATTGATTTCTGCAAATGAGATTTTCCTAATCATTCTCTTGTGTAGATTGTTCTTGATGCTTTACCTGAGTCATATCAGACTTTTGCTTCTACGTGGAGACTTGTTAACTGAGGACAGACATGATGTTGTCAAGTATGATACTTTAGTCAACAAGCTCTTGCAAGAAGCATAGTCCAGGCAAAACAGGGCTAGGCAGCGTGCAGTTGATCAAGCATTTGTTGTTGCCCACAGCAGAGAAGAAGTGGTAAGGTAACCCCTTCCACTGTTTCTTCTCCTATTAGTAGGTCTGCAACTTCTTCTCCTTCCACAGGTAGCAACAATAGGTCTGAGAAGGCTCTTGATAAAGGCAAGAAAAAAATGAGGTGCAACTATTGTAAGGCAACTGATCATGTCATTAAGAATTGCCCTAAGCTAAAGGCTAAAGAGGCAAAGAAGAAAGAGTCAAATGCAGCCACAATAGTGGATGCTTCTACAAATGCAGATTCTGCAAATGTTGTGCAGGATACAGAATGGGCATTTAGCGTGTATTGCCAGTATGAACCATCTGTACATGATGCATGTTTGGCAATTTCTGTTGACTCTGATGTATGGTATTTTGATAGTGGTGCTACAAAGCACATTACCTCGCATCGTGATATGTTCACTTGTCTTGAGGCTATCCCTAATGGGAATACTATCACATGTGCCACTAATGCTTCTTACCCAGTGAAGGGCATTGGTAAAATTATGCTTACTGCTACTACAAATGGCAACACTTTCACACTTTCAGATGCTTTGTATGTGCTAGGGATAAAGAAGAATCTATTGTCTGTCTCTGCACTTGCTAGACTTGGACTTGTAGTCAAATTTGTGGATGACAGATGTACTGTTCATGATTTGACTTCTGGTGATATGATTATTGTATCTGGCACCTTGTTTCATGGGCTCTATAGGCTCAATTCTTATGACAAATGTGTGGATGCTTTCACACTTCAGATACTTTGTATGTGCCAGGGATAAAGAAGAATCTATTGTCTATCTCTGTGCTTGCTAGACTTGGACTTGTAGTCAAATTTGTGGATGACAGATGTACTGTTCATGATTTGACTTCTGGTGATATGATTATTGTATCTGGCACCTTGTTTCATGGGCTCTATAGGCTCAATTCTTATGACAAGTGTATGGAAGATTCAGCAAATGCAGTTTTTGATGAAAAGGCAGTTTCAGATGCAAAACTATGGCATGCTCGTTTTGGTCATCTGAACTTTGCTAGTTTAGTGCGTTTGCAGAAATTTGATATGGTTGCTTCATTGCCCCCTCTTGAGGCACCAGTGAAACATGTTTGTGAAGGCTATATTTTGGGCAAAATGCAGCGTTTTGCGTTTCCAAAGGATGGTTCTGTGCGGGCCACTCGTCGCAAATTGCAACTTGTACATATTGATGTATGTGGGCCTATGCAAACTTCGTCATTTGGTAAACACTTGTACTTCATGACTTTCATTGATGATTACTCAAGG
Organism: Cibotium barometz; assembly: GCF_041138505.1. Taxonomy (NCBI): domain Eukaryota; kingdom Viridiplantae; phylum Streptophyta; class Polypodiopsida; order Cyatheales; family Cibotiaceae; genus Cibotium; species Cibotium barometz. The sequence continues at coordinate 8,670,632 of NC_141091.1, forward strand.
CATGCATGGGTATATCCACTGAAGGCATGCATGGGTATATCCACTAAAGGCAAAGTCCAAAGTGTTTTTGTGCTTCAAACAGTTTTTACTTATGGTTGAAAATGTATCCAGCTGTACTGTGGGCACCCTCTGTTCTGATCGAGGGGGAGAGTACATGTCTAAAGAGTTTGATGTATTTCTGGCTAGTCGTGGGATAAAACACCAATGTACAGTGCCGTATACTCCTCAACAAAATGGTGTTACTGAGAGTAAAAATAGGTCACTTATGGAGATGGCACGATGTATGATCAAAAGCCAAGCTTTGCCACATGCGTTTTGGCTTGAGGCTGTTATGTGTTTTGCATATGTACTAAACAGGTGTCCCACTAAGGCCTTGCAGTCTGTTACTCTATACGAAGCTTGGCATGGCAGGAGGCCTTTGATTGGTCACTTGCGTGTCTTTGGTTGCTTGGCCTATACTTTAGTGCATGTGCAACAACATAGAAAATTGGATGATAAGGCTGTCAAATGCATTTTTGTTGGTTACAGTGCTGAGAGCAAGGATTACAGATTGTATCATCCGCAGTCAAAGCGTATCTTGATTAGTCGAGATGTTGTTTTTGTGGAAGATGCTGTGCTGCCTTTGTTATCATGTACCAAAGAGACAAGTGTGAGCTCACGGGATGTATTTGATACGTTGTTGCCTCTGTTTACAAGTGGGAATTCAAATGTAAGTCCTAATGAGGCAAATATTCAGCCTATGCAGATTTCAAACGATATCATAGATCAGCCTATTTCTGATGCAGATTTACAGGATGTAATTTATGAGGATAGGGCTGAAAATGAGCAGGCTAGAGGTATGCCTAAATGGCTGGTGCAAACCTTGCGTGATAGTAAAATTGATGCACCTATTTCTAGTCGTACTCGTTCAGGTTTTTAGCATGCCTTTTATGCAGATTGTTATGCTTTGGCTGTGTCTAGTATGTGTGAAGAGGAAGAACCTCTTTCATTTGAAGAGACACAAAAATCAGAAAATTGGTTGGCTGCAATGCAAAGTGAGTATGATGCTATAATGAAGAATGGTACATGGTCTTTGTGTGATTTGCCTATTGGGAAAAAGGTCATTGGATGTAAGTGGGTTTTTAAGTTGAAACGAAAGCCAGATGGCAATGTTGATCGCTATAAGGCTAAACTTGTTGCAAAGGGTTATGCTCGAGAAAAGGGCATTGATTTTGATGAGACCTTTGCTCCCACTTGTCGTATGACTACCATTCGTAGCATTTGTACATTGGCAGCTCATAATGGTTGGAATGTACATCAGTTGGACATAAAGACTGCGTTCTTGAATGGAGATTTGCATGAGGGGGTGTATGTAAGGCAGCCTCGTGGTTTTGTTCAAAGAGGGTAGGAAAACAAAGTGTGCAGGTTGAAAAAGGATTTATATGGTTTAAAGCAAGCTCCAAGAGCTTGTTATGAAAAGATACATGCATATTTGACTGCACATGGTTTTCAGAATAGTCCAACAGAAAGCACTTTGTATGTTAAACGTGTGGATGATGTACATCTAATCATTGCTCTCTATGTCGATGACATGTTGCTCACAGGACCAAATGAGAGTCATATTGCTAATTTTAAGGCTGATTTGAATGCCTCTTTTGAGATGTCAGATTTGGGGCATTTGCATCATTATTTGGGGCATTTGCATCATTATTCGGGGATACAATTTAAGCAGTGTGATGGAGGTATTGCTTTGTGTTAGACAAAGTATATTGAGACACTGTTGCGGAGATTTGGCCGCCTTGAAGACTGCAAGTCTATTGCTACTCCAATGGAGACAGGTTTGAAGTTGAGTCTTCATGATGCTAGAGATCACTTTGATGTCACACTCTATCAGACAGCTGTTGGTTGCCTTGTTTATGTATGCATTACGAGGCCAGACATTCAGTTTGCAGTCTCACAGCCAGGTGAGCAGGTTTATGCATAGCCTAGGGTCTCAGCATTGGAAGGTAGTTAAACGCATCTTTCGCTACTTGAGTGGCACCATACATCTTGGGTTGTTTTATCCCAAGGGGATGCCGCCAGATTTACATGTTTTTTCAGACTCAGATTGGGCTGGTTGCTATGACACAAGAGTGTCCATAAGTGGTTTTTGTTTCATGCTCGGTAGCTCATACATATCTTGGTTGAGCAAGAAGCAACCTACTGTGGCCACTTCTAGTTGTGAAGCTGAGTACAGGGCAGCTTTCACAGCTATGGTTGAGTGTGTGTGGCTCAGACGGCTTATGGTGGCTTACTTGGGTGTTGGACAGGAGTCTGCCACCACTATCTACACTGATAGTCAGAGCGCATTGGCAGTTGTGAGAAACCCAATTTTTCATGCTCGCACAAAGCACATTGAGGTGTATTATCACTATGTCAGGGAGAGACTCTCAGTAGGAGAGATCAGCTTGGCCTATGTGCCAACACAGTACAACCTCGCCAATCTTTTCACAAAGGCGCTTCCTCGTGAGAAGTTCGAAGCTTTCCGTAAAGCTTTGGGCTTACTCCCCTTTGTGGACTCATCTACTTTGGGCATGGCACTTCCCTATATATGAGTGCCAGCTCTCGTTCACACCGTCACTCCCAGGGGGGATTTGTTGCCATATATATAGGCAGTGATGTGTGTGAACACACTTAGGACCACCGGGGCACTTTTTCCCTCTTTAGGAGGTTTTTTTCCCCGGCTTGTATATACGCCCATTATTCTAGGGCTAGCTCATCTTTTGTACATTGACACAATCTAATACATTGTGTGTTGTATGCATTCTTGCTTCTTCTTCTCCAAGCTTGGTGTGCTTTCCTGCAACCCTAATTCCAACAATTTCTAGTTCAATTTTTGGTACACACTTGCACTAAGTGGTTCAATCTTTCTTGTTGGACTCATTTCTAAAAACTACATATTTTGGTAGATGAGTTTTCCATGTTTTTATCTTTAGCAGTTGTTTATCTTTTCCCCAAATAAATGTAAGCTAATCCCCTATCATACACCAACTTGCCTTCCCTCATGAAAGGTCTACCCAAAATGACATCATAGGAGTCCAATTGGCACAAGAAATTCATCATCACAAATGTATGATTATAATGGTACTTAGAGGCTTTCATCTTTAAGTTTTTCAAAACTCACATGGGTCTTGTTGATGTTCTATCCACCATTTTTTAAATTAGATCCTTCATTCTCTAATATAAGTTTTTTCCATTTTCCCTAAGATTTCTTGGTGATAATGCTCACTCCCGTTCCTCCATCTAGGATAGCAATTATCTAATACTCCATCTAGGATAGCAATTTCTTAGTGATAATGCTCACTCCCGTTCCTCCATCTAGGATAGAAATTTCTTGGTGATAATGCTCACTCCCGTTCCTCCATTGTGGTGGATTAGAATTGTCTCATCACTTTCATAGTAGCAACCTAGTTGGTTCATTAGGATCTGAATAACCTAGGAACACTACTGTGTCCCTTGGTTAGAGTAGAACCTCTAGTATCATGCTGAGGTATGTCCCTTCCTTAATTCTCTTAAATACCTTCTACCCACTCCTTCACATCTTCCAAAAGTGTAGGGGTGATGGCCCTATTTGCATGTTTACTTGTGATGAAAAGAATTCCATAAGATCAACCTAGTTGATTCATTGGGATCTAAATAAATCTAGGAAAATTACCATTCTCCCTTGGTTGGAGTAGAACCTTCAGTATCATGTTGAGGTTTGTCCCTTTCTTAGTTTGACTCTTGGTTCTGAAGGAGTACCTTGTCTACCCAGTCCTTCACATCTTCCAAATGTTTAGGGATGCTCTGATGGCATGTTTATCTGTGATGAAAGGAATGCCATCAGAGAGTGGCCATACCCTAGTTTCTTAGTGACTTGTTTCATGGTGGGATTTTCTATGTAATCGTTTGGAAAAAATGATATTAGGAAATGAATTTTTATCTGCATTTGCAAACATACGTGCCATGAGATCATTCCTTGAATAATGATCCAAGCTACACACTTCGTCCCTTTGCTAAAGGATTGGCTCGCATCCCTTCCCTTTGATGTGGATACAATGTATCCACCTTGGCCCTTAGTTTTTCCTCAAATTTTTCTTGGCAGTTTTTCACTAGGGCTTTAGATGTTTCAAGCTTTTGAATTTCCTCTTTGGCATTTGGATCCTTTTTTGGCATTTGAATTTCATCTTTGGCATTAGGCTTTTGAATTTCCTCTTCGAGGAGTTGCAAGTCTGTCATCGGCTTGTTAATCCTTTTTATTAGGATATGCCAACATTTCTTGCAGTAACATGTCCTTTTGACTTGATTATGTTGACCCTCAATTGTTTCTTTGTTATCTGAACCATCACTATGAAAGGATTAGTAGAAGTTGTAAGGATAGTCTTTAATCAAGTGATCCACGCCTGTCAACTTGATTTGTATAACTGTAGTCTTTGATCAGGTGATTCACTCCACACTTAGAACATGTATAAGCTAGAACATTGTTTATTTATGGAGGAGCTTACAATTGACCTGGATTATTTTCTTAGGGGCTTGAGATTGAGCTGGCTTACTTACTTTAAGCAAGTGTTCTGCTACTCAGTTGGGTCCTTAGCCTTTGATTTAGATGCAAATCTGCTAGTAGTTACTAGTCAAGGATAACAATAGTATGCACAATAAGAGGGGGTAGCATTGTCATATCTTGGGGAGCCCTATTTGACAGTGAAGAAAAAGTGTATTATATATTGTGCCATCCAGAGTCATTTCGAACCTCAGTTTCGTAGAGACACTTTGCAAAAATATCAATAGTTTTTAGTTATGATTTATTTTTGTACATGTTTAATAGTGCACTGTTTTTGTGCATGCTTTGTATAGACTATTATGAATAGTGGTCGATTTGAAGTGTTTTTGTGCATGTTTAATAATTTCATTGACTAGAATTGCCGCATGATCTTATGATAGCATTATCTATATGTGTGTGTGGAACCTTGGGTCAGATAATTCATTATTAATGTCTTCTTTTATGTGGAGTTGGTTGGTCCTTCATCAAGTTAGGGCTAGGCTCTATAACATGAGTTTTAGTAGCTACCTCCAACCCTCCTTCGAGTCTTGTTTTGTGCACAATTGGTTAGTTTGTCCTTTCATCATGTCAGGGTTAGGCTCAACAGCATTGTGTTCTCCCATCCCTCCTTTGAGCCCCTTCTAAAATTGGCCCTAAAGGTGACATACCCTCATTTGGGGCTTGAGCTAAATTGTGGACTTGTGTAATTGACCTTCTCAAAGCTAAGCCAAAACTTAATTCATTCTAGATTTCATGGTCTCTCATTATTTCTCACTCGTTAGCTCTTCCCACATCCCAAGCAATGCTTGATAGATTTTCATTCATAGTTGTGCTTCTCTAGTTTCTTCCTCTGCTTCCATGTCCTCCATAATAGGAAATAATGGTTCTCTAATACTAACAGCAATGGCAATATCCAAGGAGTGATATGTAGTATCCTAAGAGCAATGGTAACATCCCATGAGTGAACTATGGCTGTTCAGAGATACTTGTTTGCAAGAGTCTATCATGGCACAAATACTGTTGGGGGAGGTACTATTTGAGTATTTGTTCTATCTCAACACTCTTTAATCCCCCTGCTCTCTTTACTTAACCATATTCATATGATTGAGTTTCTTGTTCAAATTTTCTGGTTATATCCAAATAGTCCCTCGGCATAGTGCAAAAGGCTATTGGATTTTGTGGGAGAAGCTATAATCCTCTCATCCACTTGCTCCTCAATCATTTGGGTGTTATCCATGGATTCTCACTCCTAGTTTCAAATGCTTCTAGTCCTATCCAAAGAAAACACACTCAATTCTTTGGGTGTTCTCCCTAGATTTCTCACTACTAGTTTCAAATGCTTCTATTCCTCTCCAAAGCAAACACATTCAATTAGGTGCTCTCAATCCTAACTAGTTAGACTCACTATCTTCTAGAGTGAGGTCATCACCAATCACTCTACTAGATTTTAAGCATATGAGAATTTAATGTCTCATCAAAATTTTGGTTTCCATAGAAGTGATTTTTTCATAATGTGAAATAATGCCTTGTTTTTCATGGGTGTGAATATGCAAAGTTTTTCACAATAATAACTCTACCTTGAAACTGATGTTTTTTCAATGTAGCACTATGCTCTAATAGTCAAAATATAGATAGGGCCTTAAGTTTTTCATGACATGAAAAGCTACTTGGTTTTTCACAAGCATGAAAAGGACTCTAGCATTAAAAACTACTTGGTTTTTCACGAGTGTGAAAAACCAGGAGTGAAAAACTACTTGGTTTTTTATGAGCGTGAAAAGGACTTTCATAAAGTGAAAAACTATGTACTATAAGATTTTATTTTGGAGGTTTTTTTTATACATGCTATTATCCTTTAATATTCGATAATGATTGTGGTCCCAAATCTTTACTTAAAATCAAAATTTTTTTAGTTTTATGTCAATATTTCAATTTCAAATAAAATATTTCACAGTGTGAAAATTAATATTTCTTGTGATAAGTGAATAAGATTCTTTAAGGAATTCCTATTTTTAGCAAGGTAAATCCTATAATCATGGTGTGATTTTAGGGATATTTTCATGGATGTGAAATAGGCTTTCCACGAGTTGCAACCCTAAACTATAGATAAGGCTACTAAGTGCGTTGCCTCATAGTGTAGTACTACCATATATCTACAAAAACGCCCCTCTAGTATAAATGTGAGGTTTACAAAGATTATAAATCAATCTCTAAAAAGGAAGAGGCCCAAATCTTCATGAAAGGCCTCAAAGTTTTGACATGATAAGGCTTTACTGAAAAGATCTACCATATTATCATTTCTACTACAATAGATTAGATTGATCATTCCTACATGGAGCCTCTCTCTGACATAGTAGTAATGCACTTTAATGTGCTTGGTCCTATCAAGAAAGAAATGATTCTTTGCAACTTCCATTGCACTTTGACTGTTAGCTAGAATAGGAGAAGGAGTGTCTAAAGGGACACAAAGATTATCCATCAATCTTCTCAACCATACACATTAAACTATCTAGTGAATATTGCTCTGTGTTTATCTTCATAAGATAATGTTACCATATTTAGTTGGTTGCTTCTTGCTTAGCCAAGATATGCACAAATTTCCAAGAAATAAGTAGATCCTAGTTAGTTGGTTTCTTCTTACTTAGCCAAGATATGCATGAATTTCCAAGAAAGAAGCAATTCCTAGATGTGGATTGTCGTATCATAATTGCCTCCTTGACTCTTAATTCGCAAAAGGAAGGGAAGTGTCAGCTCAGGGGGTTCACCTCAAAAAATGTTAGTGTACTACATGAGTTCAACAAGAGAGGTTTTTTAATTAGATACATTGAGAACAATTAACAGAATTACATTAACAAGAGGGGTTTTTTAATTCAACTTTAGAAAAAATCCATTAGTTCATGAGTAAAGAGGGGTTGTTTTATTGGGAGGGAAATTTTAGTTAAGGGGGTTTTTAAATACATCTTGAATGTACGTGATACCAAGGGTTTTCTAGTAGTGCACCCCTCGAGAGTGTCAGTAAGACATGGTCAAAGATCCAACATAATTGGTCTTCTAGAACCTAGTCAAAGACCCAAACACAGCTAGTCTTCTAGGACCAACCTTGCAAATGTCTAGAGTTGCCCTAATCTATTGGGAATGATTGCTAAAATAGGAAGAAGGTGATTAGGGAATTTTGAACATCTCATACACCAAAAGTCACATCTTAATATGTAGTTGATACAAAGATTATGGCCAGCGGAGACATAATTCAATACATATAGAAATCTTTGAAGCAACATGTGAAACATGTGTGCCAGTAGATGATTTGATGAAAACTTGTCCTTTTTCCTTAACATTAGGCTCACCAATGGTATATAACCTTAAAGCATGAGGATAAAGTTTATTTCGCTCGGTTAAAAATGTGTTCATGCTAAGCTTTGCATGAAGTGGTGATAAATGTAGCCCAGTGATGTAGCTCCATAATAAATCATTGAAGGCCTACAGTTCTAAATTACCCCCTTGGCATAGAGAAATCCAATATCTTGAGTGCCTTGTAAGGATCTAAAGATACCTTTAACTACACACCATAGTGGATGTCTAGCCATGAGTTGCACAAATAGATTAGGCATCCAATAAATTGATCATAAGTGGTTATGTTGAATGGTTCATGAGCATCCTATAGACACCAAGTTCCATTGGTGTAGAGATTGGTTTGCAAGACTTTCCATATTGAACCCCTTGAGTAGTGCCTTGATGTACTTTGATTGCTTAATGACTATAGCATCATCTTGCTATATAAACTTAATGCCTTGATGTACTTTAATGTTCGGGGGAAGTTGTAGTTCATCTCTCCTACAACACAATGGCTAGTACAATGGGACCATCCAAATCCAGGGCAAGGTCTTGGCTGTCGCCACCATGCCCAATGAGGTGGTCATCTCACTAATGGCACCAGTAGCTTTCAGGGGCACCTGAGGCTACAGCTTCATTTCTTTTCCCACCTAGTCTTTGTTGGCAACTACCGCTTATTTCAACTACCACTTATTTCACCACGACCTTCATTTTCGTCACTAATTACTATATGGGCACCACCATCTCTTCTATGCACCTATTATTTATAAATAATCGATGCATGTATAGATCCACACACCAGCCTATCAGTTTCACCTTAATGTGATATCATTATTTAAACAAGAATAAGGTCAATATAGAATGTGATTTGATGAGTTAAACTTATTCATTTGACTTTCGGTTGCCATGGCTAGTGACCTAACGCCCTCAAGGATTCTGGCAAGAATATATATCGCTCTATGGAAGTTAAATAGAACTCTTGGTCATTCTAGGATGTCATTTACCACCACTGTCGGGTTGTCTAAGATTGTAGGTTCATTTCCAAGTAATGTTGTATTGTTCATTGCCTTTAAGAGTGTCCCATTTGCATCAATGTGTATAGGAGCATTAACTATTTCATGGTAATCATAGTGTTGTATCATAGAGCTTCTCCTAGCCCTACTTTGTTGAGTTCTTTCCCCAATTTGTCCCCTTAAGTCCCTTCTCTCTCCCATATGGATTAAGGCCCTTTAGCTCCTTTGGATGAATATCTATTAAACATTCTAAGCACCCATTTGGCCATTCATGTAGTTAGAAGCTCGATTAGGATTATGCCCTGCACACTCTTGTTTGGGTTCCTCCATTGTGAAGGATTCTTGGTCTGATTCTGGATTGGACTTTGAAGTTAGTAAGGTGGTTAGATTGACTCTTGGTCTTGTTCCACTCCCTAATCGGCACATAAAATAATGTTTTGTGTTCGACTGTTGGGTTTTAGAATGTGGTAGATATGATTTGACTTTAAGGTAAATTCTTAAGCACTCGGTCCTATGCCAAAATCACTTGGGAAGAGATCCTTCTATGTTTTTTCTTTTGGATGACTACCCTTTCGGGGGCCTTGGGGTCTCATATTGGTCCAAAAATTGGATCATGTCACTCTCTAGACTTTTTAGAAATTCTTTCTCCATAATCTCCAATCAAACAATTGGACTAGTATGATTAGGTGATTGAACCCATGATGATTATGATTTCTGAGGATCGAACTAGTAACAATTGAACTTCACCACCAATGGTCAATGATTAGTGAATTTCAATTGTCGAATGAGATGATTGGACCTTAGACATCTAGTGACTAGACTGTTTAATGATCAAACTTAGTAGTAGTGTGACAAAACTTTCTAATGATTGATAACTTGAATTCTTGGTGATTAGTCATACCATGTCGGTCATGCACGATTGCTCATATTGAGATGACTATAGGATTATTGATTGGATGATCGGACTCTGTAGTTGCTCGTATACCTGATCAATCCTACGATAATTGGAATTTCTAAAGTGATTGGAAGCCATGAGCAATCAAGGATTGGATTGCGCCAATGATGATTGGTCTATCTAACGATTGCACTTTCTATGTTTCTATACTTGCTTAGTATTAGTCTAACATATTTCTTAGATTTTTGTGCATTCAATGTGCACTCCCCTCAATATTCTATGTAAAATTCGGTCAATTTCTCACATAACTCCCCATTTAGTGTGGATTCACTTATCATTTATAGCTCTACACTGCGATTTAAATTTTCAATACACTCTTACTCATTTATGAGGGATTGAACCTAGCGATTGGACTTAGGACAAAAATTGGAATTCACTTTCCAATGATTGGACATTCTAGTGAGCCAATTTTGACTATTTTTCTTGCACTATTTTATCTCTACCCCCACTTTTAGGGCTAGATTTATTCCCTAAACCACTTATTACATAGATTGAAGCTCTTCTTGATGGCATAGTATAGCACAATTCCATCAATCAAGCATCAAACACACAAAATAAAAATTAAAAAAATTAAGAATTCGTGCAAAATTTGAGAGTTCCTAATTAGCCTAATTAAGAAAAATTGGGAAATTTTGAAATAATTGATGATGAAATTGGTACCTAGGGAGGTTGTGGGACTTCCAACCTAAGTAAGTGAAGGGTTTTCCTTCCTTCTTTCATCATCCACTGTTCAAAATCGAGAAAACAAAAGAAAAGAAGATGGTTAAAGTTGGCAAAATCCACACAAAATTCCTATAATCACAATTTCACCAAATTTATCTTTCTAAATCTCAACACTTAATCTACCACAACTTTTGTAACTCATGGGTGATCTAAAACGAATTGTGGATCAATATAATGCTCCAAATCCTCTCTCGCACTAGTTCTACTCTCGACAAAGCGGTGGCTCTTGTTTCAGTTCATCTCAACAAACATCACCTTCACCAAAGGAGTACATCCCATCTAGAGCATGAAAGCACATTGATCGTGGGAAATGGAAGCCTGAACAGGTGTCAAATCCTTGAACTCTATCAATTCCATTGCTTGGAATCTTTGCAATCCAACCATTGAGACAGAAGCTAGAAAGATTTCTCTCTCTCTCTCTCTCTCTCTCTCTCTCTCTCTCTCTCTCTCTCTCTCTCTCACACACACACACACACACACACACACACACACACACACACACACACAACTAGCAAGCATAGGACATAAACTATGCAAGTTTCAAGCTCTCAACATGTACTCACATATCTTTACCCAGGCATGTAAGCAAGATTCATAGCCTCTATGACATGCAAGAAAATGGTAAAACAAGAGACATGACGTCCACAAGACCATGCAAGTAGAGGATCTCTCCAAGATTTAAGTGTAAAAGTAGAGGATCTCTCTAAGTAGAGGATCTCTCCAAGATTAAGTGTAAAAGTAGATTGTATTAATTAAAATGTCTTTACAAACCTTTATAAGTAATTTATATAAAATGGGGTTTGCCCAACTACTCACTTACGGGGTATCCATTACTAGTTCTCTTCTATTTACAAGCCTTATATGGTTAGCTTTCATTACAAGGTTGGGATGTAGAGTGAGATTCCTAAGCTAGTGTGGGGGGACCACATCATGTGTATGGAAAAAGTAGTAACAAAACTACATACCCAAGTCGTAGTGCAAAAGACCAAGATCTACTATCTCAAAATTTGAGGCAAGGTCAGCCTTAAAAGCTGTAATGAAATCCTCATTAGTGTAGCAGGTCATCTACATAGAGAATGACAATAAATGAATCATGCTTGTTGCTTTTCACATATAAGTGCTTTTTATAGGATTATTTTGAAATCCCTGTCTAATCAAGTAGGTAAAAATCTTTTGGCACCAAGCTCTAGGGGCTTGTTTCAAACCATATAAAGCTTTACTAAGCTTGTGTACCTTCTATTCTATATTTAGCACAAAACCAATTAGTTGACTCACATAAACTTCTTTATACAAGTAACCATTCAAGAATGTTGTTTTGGTGTCCAATTGTGGTGCATTTTCTATCCATATCATCTGCTAAAGCAATAACAAATTGGATAGTGGGTGATACAGGAAGTGGGAGTAAATTTTTTATTATAATTAATCCCTTTGTGCTAGGCATAACCTTTTGTAATTAACAAGTCTGGCCTTGAATCAACAAATCCATCTACCTTGAGTTGGGGTGATGGAAAAACCAGGAATTGTTGTTCAAAAAGTGGAATTGAGTGATCAAATAAAGTGAAATCGATCGATTGAGCAATTGGATTGCCAATCATAAAACCCACAATTTGATAGTTGAATTGGTCGATTGTAAACTCGAAATTAAGTACACATGCAAATAATTACAAAATTGGGCAATTCCATAGCCGAACGATTATAGATGAAAATGATTACACATAATCAAGTGATTGTAGAATCGGACGATTCTATTTGCCACATGTCAACTGGTGCTAATGAAGAAGTGGAGAAGTTGAGTTGTTTAGACCATGCACTATAGTAGACAATTTGAGTGTTTTAGTTTTTTTTAACTGTAGTACTATTGGGTTGTATCAAATGAAGAATCAGTTATAGCTACCACTATTAGTTATGAACAAGGTGTATGGAGCATAATTGCTTACAAGAATCGAATGTACTACTATTATTAAATAAGAGTTGATTGAAGAAGAAGAGCTAGTCAAATATTCATCCTTCACTATTGGGAGAAAAACTATCTATTAGGAAGCTATGAAAGCTTTTATGTAAGCTTGAATAAGAAAGCTTCAAGTAGCACCACAATTGTTAGTGAGATAAAGAGCTATAAACCACCATAACTATTAGTGATGAAGAGCTGCAACCCACCTGATGGAAACCAAAACAAACAAGCTATGGAAGCTTGAAAACAATAAAGTTTTAGAACAGAAAAATAAGCTATGAAAAGCTTGGCTCTCATACAACTAAAGGGAGTTGGACTCACAAATACATAATGCTCAACAAAGATAAGAACATAAAGGTGTAGAGTGTGAGAGAGATTGGCAAGCTCAAAGAAGAGAGATGAAGCTCTCTACTACAAGTACAAAGACAAAGTTAAATGAGTAACAATCGTAAACTGTGGATGAGGTTGCTTATATACTAGCTATCCCTAAGGTGTCTATTTACACTTGGATGGCCAACGGAAAAAACCTAGTGAGACAAAAGTTCCCATGGCATAAGTACATGGCCTCACAGTGTAGTACTATCATATATATCTAACAATTCACAAGCAAATATAAAAAACAACTAGGGGAACTCACCTTACCTCTAAGCTCGGGTCCATTAAAGTTATATGTTGAAGTCGTCCAAGCTTGACTACTAGTTACAAGATCCTCTCCTTTAAGGTCTCTTTTTCTCACAATCACGAAGGAAGTTTGAGCTTCTACAAGGATTCATTGTTCTTACTCTTTTTCTATACACTTTTAGTAATCCCCACCCTAGCTTAGATATTTCACATTGTATATGGCTAAGGGACCACCTTTATAATAAAAGTCGGCTACATAAGGCTTGTATATGTGAAGAGAACATGTTTTGGGCACCATGGGTAGGCAAAGCCACATGCATATAAGTGACTTATGAGGGCGTGAAAGGTCACTTTTGATAATACAATCTACTATTGAGCTTAAGCTTGGGAGCTCTTTCCTTCTTGCTTATCTTATTCTCTTCTTATTTCTTGCATGCTTCCATGTCTATGCTTGTATTTGGCTATGGAGTCTAGTAGGGTTTGTTTGCTTACATGTGTGAGTGCTTGTGTGGGTGTGTATGTGTGTGTGCATGTGTGCATGCATGAGGTAAGCATGCTCGCTTAAATTTTTCTTGTTGATAATATCTAGGTGTGGAGTGTGAGTGTGAGATTCAGAGAGATAGAGAGAGATGGAGCAAGAGAAGAGAGCAAGCTTGCTAGTTTCTCCCTCTTGTGTAATTAGATTATGAGAGGTCCAAGCACTGGATCGGTACAACTTACATGTTTAACCACCCTTGAGGTTTCCATTCCCATGAACAATGAATTATCATGACTCTAGATGGGTTTGTACTCCTTGGTGTTAACATGCTTGTTAAGCGACTACAACTTCTCTACACAAGAGAAGTTGTACTCTAGATGAGTTTATACTCCTTTTGGTGTTGATATCCTTGTTGAGAGACTTCTATACACAAGAAAAGTTATACTCCTTGGTGTTGACATACTTGTTTAAGAGACTACACAAGAGGTTCTGCTCTGCTGGAGGAGTAGAGCTTGAGGGCTTGACCACCCTTGAGGTTTCCATTTTCGTGAGCAATGTGCTATCTCATGACCCTAGATAGGTTTGTACTCCTTGGTGTTGACATGCTTTTTAAGAGAAGTTATACTCTAGATGGGTTTGTACTCCTTGTTGTTGACATGCTTTTTAAGAGACTACAAGTTCTCTACACAAGAGAAGTTATACTCTAGACGGATTTGTACTCCTTGGTGTTGACATACTTGTTGTTGGAGAGACTACACAAGAGGTGTCTCCACCTATTAGGGAGTAGAACTAGTGCTAGAGTGTAATAAAGACACTCTATTGATCCATTATTTGTCTTTTCCTACCCATGAGTTGCAAAACTTATCGTAGAGTGATTGTGTGTTGAGTTGAGTTGAGGGTGTGTTTGAGTGACGAGGAGTGAAGTATGTGTGATTAGATGAAGATCTTCCTAAACCATAACCCTTCTTTTGTGTTTTTTATTGTCTTTTCCTCATTAGAGAAGATGGATGGTTAAGTTGAGATTCCCCTTGAGGTTATCAATCTCTCTTGTATGCTTTTCCATTGACATCATAAGCATTAGATTAAGTTAAATATGTTAATGAGGCTAAATAAAAAATCCACTATAAAGGAAAAAAATTAGCCCATTCTTCTAATTAATCCCTAATAATCATTCATTTTGATGTTTGCATTGTAGAATAACCATCTTGGAACCATTGCTAAGCTAGGTACCAAGAAAAAGCCCAAGAAAAAACAAGGAAAATCTCTTTGCAAAGTGGAATCATTTCCCAATCAAATATAATCATTTGGGGTGGTAGAATCACTCGATTCAACCCTTGCAATCAAATGTTTTTGACTAAGCTGGCATAATCATTGACTTGACTTCTAAAATCATATGTAGGAGCCAAAATGAGCCATTAATTGGAAATAACTATCTTGAATTTGGGAATCAGTGTAATAATACCTACCAAAATTGTAGGAAATATGTGCTAGATGTGCACATAGGCCAAGGCACCGCTGATAATTGGCAAATAGTCGAATTGCAATTAAATCAGTTGATCCTAAAAGTACAATCACTGATCCTAAAGTAGAATCACCTGATCCAAGTCTTGGATTGTGGGTTCAAGCATAGATCACTATGATTCAAGGACTCAATTATCCAAAACCAAGAATATCTAGGGTTTGATCATTCCGATTGCAAAAGTAGAATCATTTTAAGCAGAATTCGTCTAATAAGGATCGTTTTGTTGGCAATCATTTTAGCTAGAATTGTTTTTAGTGGAATCATTTTTGAGAATGATCACTTTCTAGTAGAATCCTTTTCAAGAAGGACCGCTTTCTAGTAGAATGGTTCTTAGGAGAATCGCTCAAGTACGATCGTCGATCCTACTAGGATAAATTTTCAAAGGTATTAAAAAATCAGAAAACTAACTAGTGTTAGGGATTATGACCATAACCTTAGACTTTGACCCTACTAGATCTTGAAAAAAAATCCTAAAAATATTAAACCTTCTTAAAATACCAAAAACCTTAAAATACAAAAATTACAAAACACACCAAAAATATCCAAAAAGTTAATAATAAAAAAAATATGTAGAAAACCCAAAAAAAAAGCATTAGAAAACCAAGAAAAACCATGAAAAGAACCTCAGCAAGTGATTTTGGCATTGGACCAAGTGCTTATGCATTATTGTTCGAATTAAATCATCGCAACTTCATTCTTGAAACCAACATTTGAACAAGAAAATTATCGTTACGCACCAACACTAGGGAGTGGGAGATAGGAACAAGAGTTAATCTAACCACCCTAGTAGCTCCATATCCTAGTTTGGAAGTAAACCAAGAATCACAGCATCCAAACATGAAAATGGCTAAACAAGAGCACAAAGCATCCATAGGAGAGTCATCGTAGCAGAAGGAGCCGAAAGGCCCCAAGTCAAAAGTCTAATGGGTGAGAGAAGGGCCATGAGCGAACAAGTTAGAGGACATGGCAATAACATAGGAACCACTTAAGTGTACATTTTACAATGCTGTAGCTTTCATACAACTAACCAAGCTATGATCTTCATTGATGTAAACAAGGAGAGATGGCTAGTGTTGTCCTTACACAGAATTAAGCTAGACCTCTCAAACAACCCATGAGTGGTATTGACGATTAGTGGAAAAACCAGTAGTTCTTACTAGATTATTCTAATAAAACAATGTATATCCCAACAAGGGACATGGTTCTATAGCCATGACTATTGAGAGAGAAAGGACAAGGAGATTGCAAGAAGTTACTAAAGTTTAAAAACAGACTAACTCACCTTCCTAATGTGATTATTGATAGATTATTTTTAAGGAGGCTTAGAGTTAATAAATAACGAGGGAATAACGTCGTAAAAGGATGTCGTAGGTAACCTCTACACAATCACTAATATTCCTAGAGACATGCAAGGATCTTCTCAATTCCACCCCTAGTGAGCAAGTGTTATGAGCCAGGCATGGATGAAACGATGTATATATCAACAAAGTAAGTAACACATATACCCTAGGACTTATCAAGGAGGCAAGGGACATGTAGGGATCTTTTCAATTCCACCCCTAGTGATCAAGTGTTACGAGCTAGCCATGGATAAAACGACATATATATCTACAAAGAAGGTAACACATATACCCTAAAACTTGTTGAGGAGGCAAGGAATACTGGAAGGTCTAGTCAAGGGGAAGTCACACCACTCATAGCTCTACTAGAGTGAAAGGACAACAGGAGAAAGAGAAGGAAGAATCCCTCAAGAGGAAAACACTTCAAGAAGAGGTAGTCCATTACGGAGGAACAAGAATTCTCATTCTATAACCACCACAGACAGGATGCCAACTTTTGGATTTCTTCCTATCCAATCAGGAAGAAATCAGGGAGACCCAATCAAGTAAGAAGGGACGAAGGGAAATAGTACCCTTTGAAGAGAGACCTAGTACCTCTGAAGAGAGCAAGGGTATAGCCACTCCCTTAGAACCTAGAGTACTAGCGTAAGGAGCATGGGAATCCGAGAGACCAGATAGTCATATGTGGAGAGCTAAAGCCTACTAATAGTAGCAAATGGGATACCGATGGTGGGACATCCAATGATGCATATGGCTAATGTGCTCCCAAAAACTTTCCAGAAGCATCAATTGGAGTACCAATCTATGGGTGTGCGAGACCATCCTATGCACCAATACCCCCCCAAGTTGAACCTAGATATGTAGCCCCAATGGATCATGAGCCATGAGTTGAACCTCCAAAACTTAGAGCATAAGCTTATATTCCTAAAAAAATGAGAAGAGTGCTAGATGCCATTCACCCATGGTGTTAAGACTGCCTATAGGAATGAGAGATGAGTATGATCATGAATACGCTCATGGACATATGAGGACTAGAGCCTCACATATATGTGAGCTAATGTCAAAGTTTGATAGATTAGCACGGGATTCCTATAGCCACGTAGCTACATCATTTAGACAAAATTTGTATGTCTTAGAGAGTAACCAATCCTAAAATTAAGATCGATACCTTTGGATTGATCGTAGAGGAAAATGATTTATTGTCTTTCCAACTGCTGGAAGATTCTAAAAAAGGGACCATGGAGGATCTTGAGCTTACATTTACTTGCTGGGCTTCTCAAAAAGTGACCATGGAGGATCTTAAGCTAGCATTTTCTTGGGCTTCTTGAAGAATGATGTTAAGCATAGCTATATTTATATAGTTGTATTAATTCAAGCTGCTTAAACACAAGTTAATAAGAGATTGCATAAACCATCTTAAGAACTTGAACAATAGATGCTTTGCTAAGGAAAACCAAGCCAACTAGGCTAACGGAGGATCTCAAGCTAGCATTTACTTGTCAGGCTTCTCAAAAAGGGACCATGGAGGACTCAAGCTAGCATTTTATCGGGCTTCTTCAAGACTGATTTCAAGCATAGCTCTATTTACATAGTTGTATTAATTTAAGCCACTTAAACACAAGTTAATAAGAGATTGCTTAAACCATCTTAAGAACTTGAATAGATGCTTTGCTAAGGAAAAATCGAGCCAAACTAGGCTAATCTCATTGTTCTTAGAGGGTTTGAGAAGCAAACAATTGCATGATGCACTATATGCTAGAAGGCACATGATGTTAGTGGAGTGTTTCTTAGATGCAATAGATTTCGATGATAACTTTACAAGCATCTCTTCCTCCATAGAAAGCAAAAGACCAGACTCATTGGTCAAGACAGAACACCTAATGGAAATAATCAAAGGGCTAGAAGAAGTGTACAAAGCCTTTCCTAGGGAGATAGGCTATCCACATTTAGCTCCAAGATGGGAAATGACTTGGTGTGCAGTTTTATAGAGAAGCAACCACACAGTACATGAGTGCCCATTCCTAAGAGCAAGAGGGAATCACTAGTGTTGGTATGTATTGTAGGAGGTATAGGAATCATGAATCATCTATTAACTTCATCTACCACATAGCTACCACCTTTGGATAGATGGAGTATCACGTGTGGCATAGATCACTTGATTAGTGACTACTTGCATAAGCCTATAACTCTAAATCCTCTACCATCACACCGTGGCCACCACGAGTAAGTTTTGGCATACTAGTCTTCTTCAAAAGAACAAGATAAAGTACTACCAAGGATTATTACTAGGGTATAGGCCCAACAAAAGTGGGATTAAGCTAGTCCTAAGTCTATCATCCAAGCAACAAAAACTTCCAAGAGTGCTAAAAACAAGAAATGAGGCAAGGATTGTAGTAAGGGAAAAGCTACATTACCTGCCTTAGAGCCAACAAAAGTACCCAATCAACTAGGGACCTCAAAAAGTCCTAGTGGAATGAGACAAGGGAAAAGGACATCTAGGTTATGTTGAGATCAAGGATGTTCTGGATTCAGTAAGTCAAGAAACCTTAGATGAAGAGAAAGGATTAAGTAGTCCTTGACCAGCCTGTTCTGATAGAGTGAACCCCAAATTCTGTGAGAAAGATAAAAGAGCTTCACAAGATCATAGGGAGAAATGAACAACCTTAGGATTAAACCCAATTGAGGAGATAGACCAAACTAAAAAAGATAACCTACAACGGATATTCAAGGATATACAAGAGAATGCAATTGGGAGTACTATGAAGGAGACAATATGCACGCACCATTCCAATCAAATTAGGAGGAGTGATCACCACCATCACTTGCTGCGATCCTTAACGGGGGAGCAGGAGTGAGCACTGTGTAATAAAGTAGGAACTTTATTCAATAGGGTTAATAATGGGACAAGTCCATGTATAAAAGAGGGGACTTGGACCATGGTTGTAACTTTTGATGATCATTTTTAGAAATGGAAACTCATGTTTCTTGGAGCTCATGGCTTCTTGGCTTGTGGAAGGCTATTTCCATTCTCTTGGTGTGAGAGACTAAACACACTTAGGCATCATGTTTACATGGTGATTACTCATATTTTCATGCATTACATCCCTTCATTCCAATTGGTATCAGAGCTCTTGATTTTGATCATGGGCATGCATGGGTTGTTGGGAAAATTTGCTTGAAAATTTGAGTTTCTTTTAATTTTTTTTCTCATTTTCTTGTAATCCTTGAGTGATTCTTGACAAATCTTCTCTAATCTTGATTAATCTCATGGGGATGGTGAGCATTTCATGTAGATTGCTTAGATTTTGAGTGATTTTGGCCATTTTTGCCCTTTCTGGACCAAATCTGGGGGTATGGACCAAATTTTTTGAAAAGTTTGGACCAAATTTGGGGAAAATGGTTAATCGTGATTAGGAAACTTAATCCAAAAACGTTTTTGCTTCTGTGGAGTTTCCTGCAACCCTAGCCATGGTTTTCCTCAACCAAACCTTCACCAAATGGCAAGCAAACATGGGGGAAACAATCATAAGCAAGGTATGAGTATTGTATGGGAGCTTTGGTGCTTCAAAGGCAAGGCGTTTTCGCGATTTGCAGCGGCAGCCTGACGGCGAAACGGCGCCGTTTTCATGGTGGAAATGGAGCTTCTTTGCTTGCTATGCCTACCATGGATCATATGCAAGTTTTATCTCATGTTTTGGTAGACATTTTCATGAGCATTGGTTACCTTCTACATGGCTGCAAGTCAATGCTAAAGTGGCCACGTTTTTCATCAATATGAAGCCTCCTTCAACAAATTTCAGTCATTGAAGCTTAAGGGATGCCATTGGTGAGTGCCTTCATCAATTTCTAGCAATTTTGAAGCATTCATTGGGGCTTTGGGAGTTGATTGGGGTTCATTACATTGAGAAACCCTAAATTTCAGAAATGAAGCATTTAATGGCAAATCTATGTAGCATTGGTTGGAATTGAAGCATCATTCACATATCATATACACCATTCATATGCCATATCCATGCTATGGATTGCCATTTGACAAGCTCATACCATGCCATGGAAACATGCTCATTTTGATGCCATATGGACACTAGGAATGCAATTACATATGCCTTGACTTTGGTCTTACAAATGCTTATGCAAATGCCAAATGCCATGGTGAGGGCATTGTGATTTGATGGTTGATGTTGGATTGTTTTGATGAATGGAGTTATGAGAATGAGCATGAATTCATATCCAACAATGGCACATGAAGTCGAAGAAGATTTGAGCATGGATGAGATGATTAATGACTTCTTTGAGAAAGAAGGCAAAAGGTGCTAACAAAGGTGCGGGAACAAGCAAGGATCATTGGGGGCACAAAAGGGTCACTTGGGCAAGAAAATTGCAGATTTACAAAACCCTAATTCAGTTCCAAACCTTTTGGACTGAATTAAAGGTGATCATACGAGCTCTTAGTGCTTCCTTAGAGCTACCCAACGAGCCCTTAACCTTTCCGTTTCGATATCTCTTTGGGGTAGAAATTAGGGTTTTTGCAGAAACAGTAAACCCTAATTCAGTCATAGGGGTTTTAAGGTCTTCAAGATCTAATCACATAGGCTCGTAGTACTCATCGAGGGCTTCGATTTGAGCTAAGAAGTTTTGCATTCGGATATTTCTAGCTCAAGTTATGCTCAAAATACTATTTCAGCCTATAACCCTGTAAACCCTAAAACAGAGAATAGTAGCACTTCTCACCTCTTAAGGGTCTTTGTATAGTGGTCTAGTACACCTCATTAGCTCTCCAACAAGCTCTAGACCACTTCAATCGGACATCCCTACCTCAAGTTAGAGCCAAATCTTTGAAACCGATACTTTCCATGGGAACGAGGACAAGAGGGCGACCAAAGCATAACACCTTGACTCTCGACGAGGTAGAGGGAGAAGAAGCAATTATGGAGCAAGGAATCTTAGATGCTCCGGAAGATACTTGTGGGCATACTTCAAGGGAAGTGCATGAAGAAGTGAATGTTGGAAGTGCCCACAAGCCCACCCCACAAGCGTCACATACCATCCCCATCGATTCGATCATGCAAATGCTGATGCAAATGAATGCGAAGATGGACACGATGGCTACAAGGGTGGAGGTCAATGATAGACTTGATACTATGGCCACAAGGATGGAAGTCTTGGAAGAGAGGGTGGCTCGGCCAATGAGCCAACCTTCATTTGATAGTGGTCATGGTGTTTCACATGCAGGCAAGCAATATGGGACAGCTTTTGAAGGCCGTAGGGAAGGCAAGCTACCTATGGCACAAGAGGTTTCTCCCAAAGTAATGCATGAGCATGCCACCAAGAATGCTACTTTTGGATTCATGGCGGATGCACGGAGGCCCCTTGTCAAGGACATGTTTCATTCTTCTTTTCACTCGGGTCCATCTAATTCCAATATGCACATGATTGATGAAGAGGTGGTACTCGATTGGAACCAATTGTTCTTTGCCCAAAGACAAAGGGATGCTCATGAGAAGTGGATGGAGTTACCAAATGACATCAAGAGGGACTACAAAGACTTTGCGCAATTCATGGAATCGTATATGAAGATGCAAAGGTTCAAACCCTCTACCCAACATGACAACCCATCCTACACAGCTTCTAAGGATGTCAAAGACAAAGTCTCACTATCAAAGTTCAAAGGTGATGGATCATCTCCGCAAGAGTTGGAGGAGTGGGCTACTAAGCTTGACACTTATTTCCAACTTTACCCAAAAAGTGAGCGTGATATGGTACAATTTGCTTCCTTACACCTTGAAGATTATGCACATCAATGGTGGAGGCACTTGGTCAAACAAGGGAACACGCCATCAACTTGGGAAGGATTGAAGCGGGAGATGAACTTGGCCTTCATTTCACCCCTAGTGCTTGACCGTTACCATGAAGAATGGTATGAACTTTCTCAAAAGGGGATGATGGTGAGAGATTATATCAAGAAATTTTTGAAGCTTTCAATGTACGTGGAAGGCTTGAGTGAAGACATGAAGATGAAAAAGTTTGTGCATGGGCTTGAACACTTCATCAAGGCGGATGTGTCGGCTCAAAGGCCTAGCTCTCTCAAAGAAGCTATGAGGTTAGCCGAACTCTATGAGCCAAAGTACAAGAGATCTCAGCCCATGACCTTCACCAAAGACACACTCAAACCAACCACTACTTCTTACAATTTTGGGAAAGGTCCTACCTCTACATTACCATCCTCTAATCCAAGAACTCCTACATCATTTGGGGGTGGACAGCCAAAGAATGGGATACATCAATTTGATGCCAAAAGGAGTAGTGACTTCATGAAGAAGAAGCCCTTTCAACCCTTCAAGAAGACTCAAAGAATGGATGATCCAAAGATTGAGGAGTTGAGAAGCAAAGGGCTATGTTTCAAGTGCAAAGAGAGGTGGTCACCCGGGCATGTGTGCAAATCAAAGAAGATTGTGGCCACTATGATCCTCATGGATGAGGAAGAGAACAAGGATGACTCTCATGACATTGAAGAATGGAAGGATTGCAATGAAGAAGCACATGAGGAGTCACTTGAAGACCATTCTTTCATCATGGAGGATGGTGAGTTTCCGTTTGATCCGGGAGGTAGAGTTAAGGAAAGCCTTGTGGATGGAGACATGCCTACAAATGCAGAAATTTCAGCTTGCATATGCTCTATCTCGCAAGAGTTGTTGGCGGGTTGCAAGAACCCAAGCACACTAAGGTTGGTGGGGACCATCAATGGGAGGGTTGCACATATTCTTGTGGATTCCGGGAGCACTCATAGCTTCATCAACTCTAAATCCATCAACTCTCTCAAACTCAACACAAAGAAGACACCTACAACGTTCCAAGTGCAAGTGGCAAATGGGGAAAGTGAGAAGACTAGCTTGGTTTGCCCTTCTACAAAAGTGGTTTTATCCTCTTCATACACTTGGGAAGGTGATTTGGTGGTTTTGGATATGGGTCCCATCGACATTATCATGGGGTGTGATTGGTTGGCTTCACTTGGTGACATTCACATGAACCTTCAACAAGGTTTCATGAGCTTTCTACATCATGGGCAACAAGTGGTACTTGCTGCAAATGCACCTAAGAAGCTCTCTTTGATCACTCCAAGGCGACTCAAGAAAGAGATTAAGGCTTTTGGCACTATCTATGTGTTACATGTTACCCAAGAGGGGATGGAAGGCAGTGGACAGCACATAGATGAGGAAATGGCAACTCTTCTTAAGGAGTATGAAGATATTTTGCAAGTGCCAAAGAGTCTACCACCTAAGAGGGAGATTGACCATGCCATAGTACTTGAACCAAATGCAAAGGTTGTCAACAAGCCTCCTTACCGTTTGTCTAAGGTAGAAAGAGAGGAAGTGGCTAAGCAAGTGCAAGATTTGCTTGCTATGGGTCTTATTCAACCTTCACAATCTCCATTTGCATCTCCCGTTCTCTTGGTGAAGAAGAAGGATGGATCCTTTCGCATGTGCATTGATTATCGTGACTTGAACAAGGTCACAATCAAGAATAGGTATCCCATACCTCGCATTGATGATCTTCTTGATGAGCTCAAAGGGGCAAAGTTCTTCACCAAGATTGATTTGAGATCGGGATATCATCAAATAAGGATGAAGGAAGGTGATGAAGAGAAGACAGCATTTAGGACGGAAAGGGGATTGTTTCACTTCATGGTGATGCCCTTTGGTCTTACAAATGCTCCGGCCACTTTTCAAGCATTGATGAATCGGATATTGGCTCCCCTTCTTTTCAAGTTTGTGCTAGTGTTCTTCGATGACATCTTGATCTATAGCAAGAGCAAAGGGGAACATTTATGTCATGTGAAGCAAGTGTTTGAAGTGTTGAGGAAGCACAAGCTTTATGCAAAGGAGAGCAAATGCACATTCATGGTCAATGAAGTGGAATATCTTGGACACTTGGTGGGTGAGAATGGCATAAGGGCTGATCCTAAGAAAGTGGCATGTGTCAAAGAGTGGCCAACACCAAGCAATACAACTCAATTGAGAGGATTTTTGGGATTATCTTCTTTCTATAGAAGATTCATGCAACATTATGCATCCATTGCGGCACCTCTTACCGACTTGCTCAAGAGGGAGGCTTTCTTTTGGGATTCCATTGCCAACAAGAGCTTCAATGAGCTCAAGGAGTTGCTCACTTCAGCCCCTATACTTGTATGTCCGGATTTTGCAAAGACATTTTATGTGAGGGCGGATGCAAGTGGTAGAGGAATTGGGGCAGTTTTGTATCAAGAGCATGGAGTCATTGCATTTGAAAGTAGGAAGCTTACCGAAAAGGAGATGGGGCTTCATGTTTATGAGCAAGAGATGCTAGCCATACTTCATGCCATCAAGAAGTGGCATCACTATCTTTATGGTGCTCATTTCAAGGTGAGAAGTGATCATAGGGTGCTGAAATTTTTCCTCTCCCAACCAAATCTTTCTCCAAAGCAAAAGAGATGGCTGGCCACACTTCAAGGATATGATTTTGAGATATCCTACACACCCGGGAAGGACAATGTAGTGGCGGATGCATTGTCTAGAATGTGGGCATGCGCTACAACTTCAATCATGGAGGTATATAGTGAATGGATCAAGGGGATTCAAGAGGAATACCTCATCAATGAAGGTGCTGCTCATATTTATACCAAATTACAGCAAGGTGATGGTGGAGAGTTTCCTCATTACAAGCTTCACAATGGTCTCTTGTGGTACAAGGATAAGGTGTATTTGGTTCCTACCTCATTCTACATACCAAAGGTGCTTCATGAGATGCATTCTTCACCACTTTCGGGCCATCTTGGTGTACTCAAAACCTATGATAAAGTGAGCAAGAGTTTTTATTGGAAAGGTATATGGGGAGATGTGAAGAAGTTTGTGATGGAATGTGCTTCTTGTCAAAAGAATAAGGATAGCCATCAACTCCCAAGTGGTTTACTTCATCCATTACCTATTCCGGATGGTAAATGGACTCACATTTCTATGGACTTCATCACGGGTCTACCAAAGACAAAGCATGGATGGGATCAAATATTTGTGGTGATTGATAGGCTTACAAAATCAGTCCATTTCATTGCTTCAAAGACCACTTATGGAGCATCTCATATTGCCAAGCAATTTTTGGAACATGTATTCAAGATACATGGCTTGCCACTTAACATAGTTTGTGATCGAGATACCAAGTTCATGGGGACTTTTTGGAGGTCATTATATGAGAGCTTGGGTACTCAAATCACTCCATCTACAGCCTATCACCCTCAAACGGATGGGCAAACGGAGTGCACAAACAAATGGCTTGAGGTGTACTTGAGGCACTATTGTCATGACATGCAAACATCTTGGGATGAGTGGCTTTATCTTGCTGAATTTTGCCATAATTCAAGCAAGCATTTGAGTATTGGCATGTCACCATTTGAGGCTCTCTATGGATATCAAGTACATGTGCCATCGATAGCCTTCCGTGAAGACAAAGTGGTCAATCCATTGGCAAAAGAAGAGTTGGAAAGAATGAGACAGCTTCTTCAACTTTGCAAGGACAATATGAAGAAGGCTCAAGATGTCATGAAGGCTAAGGCGGATGTTCATAGAAGGGATGTGGAGTTTGAAGAGGGTGATTATGTGCTATTGAAGCTTCCCAAGAGTCGGCATAACACTCTCAAAGGTGTAACCAACTCAAAATTGGCTCATAGGTATTATGGACCATACTTGATTATCAAGAGGGTTGGTGATTTGGCCTACAAGTTGGATTTGCCTTCTTCGACAAGGATCCATAATGTGTTTCATGTATCTAACCTTAAGAGGTTTATGGGATCTTTGCCTCAAGAGATGGAAGAGATTCCACCCATGAATGAAGAAGGTGAGATCATTTATGAGCCGGAGAGGGTTATTGGTAAGAGGACAAGAGAGTTGAGGAATCGAAATATTGATGAATACCTTGTCAAATGGAAGCAATTACCCATGGATGAGGCTACTTGGCAATCATTGGAGTATGTCCAACAACATGGCTTACTTGTGGATGACTTTCCGTGACCAAGTGGTATGGTTTACTTGAGCAAATTGGGTAATATGAGGAGAAGTATACATGCTGTAATTTCTGGACAGCTTTGGGAAGGTCTACTATTGGGCCTATTTTTCTACTCCAACAAGCTTCATGGCGTATCCTAATGAAGGATTATGATGTGGGCTACATATGGCTGAGTGTACATATCATTTTCAGCCCAATATATGGAGTCTAAATGAAGGATTTTCAAGGGTCTTCATCGACTAGAAGGGCTGTCATAACAGTCCCACTCATACACTTTGGGCTTGAAGCTTTGTGGACTTGTATGCATCCAAATTTTCATTGTATATGTGCTTTGGATGTACTTGAGAACTCTTAACCACTTCCCATCGATTACATTAGAGTCTCATACTTTGAGATTGTACATGTTATTGATTTTGAGGACAAAATCTTTGGGAAGGGATGGTTTGTAATAAAGTAGGAACTTTATTCAATAGGGTTAATAATGGGACAAGTCCATGTATAAAAGAGGGGACTTGGACCATGGTTGTAACTTTTGATGATCATTTTTAGAAATGGAAACTCATGTTTCTTGGAGCTCATGGCTTCTTGGCTTGTGGAAGGCTATTTCCATTCTCTTGGTGTGAGAGACTAAACACACTTAGGCATCATGTTTACATGGTGATTACTCATATTTTCATGCATTACATCCCTTCATTCCACACTGCGACTAAAGACGTGGTAAAGATGGGGAAGAAAGCCCCTTTAAAGTGCTAAAATAGACCTCAAGCTAGTGGATATAAATCTAGGAACCTTAATGGGAATCTTGAAGGATGTTGAGGTAACATCATGTGGCCCGACCTACAAGAATACATTTGTTATTATTGACTTTGGAAGGCCCACCAATTATGACATAATTCTTGGAAGACCATTCATGCATTAATTGTTGATGATTATTCACGATTGAGGTTATAATATCAATTACCTCCATCTCGGGGGATGCACTACTAAGAAACCCTATTTATCATGTGCATTCAAGGGGTATTTAAAAACCCCTTACCTATGAATTTTTCATGAATAAAATGACCCCTTTTTCTTTATTGACTTACGTTTTTTATTTCAAAATTGATTTAAAAAACCCCGTAAATGTATTTCTCTAAGTTTGCCTTAAATTTTTAAATTAAAAAACCCCTTCATTTGAACTCACGTGCTATACTACATATTTTTAGGTGAACCTTTTGAGACCTCCATCAAGAGAGTAATATCATTAAGGTGAACTTGAAGGACCACACATACAAAGAAGCCACTAGAACACCTATTGATGACTTGAGGTTAGATAACGATGGTTCACTCAGAATTAATACATATACACCAATTGAGTGGGAAAAAGTGGCAAAAGATGCGAATCAAAAGACAAAGTTTCCATAGCTTTATTATCACACCCTAAAGAGGATGGAAAATGGATGAGCTTGCTAGCTATGATGGATGTATGTCTAACACCCATAGGAACACAATTTTATGATGAGAAAGGTAGGAACATAATTCTAGGCAAGACTATAATCCCAATGATCCTAGTGATCCAAGAAATAGAGACACTAGTTCTTCCAAGGAAGCAAAAACCAAAAACAAGAAAAAAGTCTTCTGATGAACCAAAAATTATACCAATCAGAGTAGTGACTTTAGTGCAAGCCTTACACCAGGTAACTCCTTTAATAGTGAAAATAGCAAAGACAAAGAAGGAGAAGTGTTGCCAAAACACCATGTCCTTCTCAGAGAATTTCTCAAAGGGAGACAAGCTCTACAAAAGAGCTAAGACACTAGCAAAAATTAGAGCCAAAGGCCCTCAAAGCCTCAAGGAGGGGAACATTACTTGCAATACATTGGAAACCTTGAAGTACAAGTGAGGAATTCTGCTTTAGCTAGAAATATCTAATGAAAAGACCCCATGTAAATGCCATAAAAATAGATGCTGAGATAGTTGAAGTGCTAGCCCATGACTACTCCTATGATATGGTTTCAATGCACTCCAAAAAGACTTCTAAAGTTTGGACGGAGAAGATGAAACAAGTCCATAAAGGAAGGGAGAGTCAAGAAGGAGTCTGAACCTTCAATCCTTTACAACTAATAATCAGGAAGAGGACTCTAAACAAGTCTCATCTTGATTCAAGAAAGAAAGTGGAAAATAGAAAAGTGTGTGTCCCACCACCAAAAGGGGAAAACCCAAGGAACCACATGAGTGTCCTATGATGGACCAAAAGATACAAAATAAGTGGATTTAAGGAGAGGAACCCAAATTGGTTTGGTGGGTGTCCCACTGACTTAGAGGAGGAGACATAACTTTTAGCAATACTCAAAGAATACTGAGATATGTTTGAAGCTACACAGATTTGAAAGGAGTCCCTCTAGAGGTTTGCTAGCTCATAATTCCTTTAATAGATGGTGTAAGGCTAATAAAACAAAGACCATACAATTAGATTAAAACAATCCAACTCTAAAATGATCCTACTTTATAAATTGACAAAGAATTTCTACTAGCTTCTAGGATCAAAAGTTTAGAATCGTCTCAATCACGAATTGACAATCCTACCCCTAAAATTTGTTGGAATTAGGGTTGCAGGAAAGCACACAAAACTTGGAGAAGAAGAAGCAAGAATGCACACAACACACAATGTATTAGATTGTGTCAATGTACAAAAGATCAGTTAGCCCTAGAATGATGGGCGTATATACAAGCCGGGGGAAAAAACCTCCTAAAGAGGGAAAAAGTGCCCCGGCGGTCCTAAGTGTGTTCACACATATCACTACCTATATATATGGCAACGAATCTCCCCTGGGAGTGATTGTGTGAACGAGAGCTGGCACTCATGTATAGGGAAGTGCCATGCCCGAAGTAGATCAATCCACAAAGGGGAGCAAGCCCAAAGCTTTGCGAAAAGCTTCGAACTTCTCACGAGGAAGCGCCTTTGTGAAAAGATCGACGAGGTTGTCCTGTGTTGGCACATAGGCCAAGCTGATCTCTCCTGCTGAGAGTCTCTCCCTGGCACAGTGATAATGCACCTCAATGTGCTTTGTGCGAGTATGAAAAACTGGGTTTCTCGCAACTCCCAATGTGCTCTGACTGTCAGTGTAGATAGAGGTGGCAGACTCCTGTCCAACACCCAAGTCAGCCCATAAGTCGTATGAGCCACACACACTCAACTGTAGCTGTGAAAGCTGCCCTATACTCAGCTTCACAACTAGAAGTGGCCACAGTAGGTTGCTTCTTGCTCAACCAAGATATGCATGAGCTACCAAGCATGAAACAAAAACCACTTGTGGACACTCTTGTGTCATAGTAACCAGCCCAATTTGAGTCGGAAAAAGCATGTAAATCTGGCGGCAATGACCCCCCCTTGGGATAAAACAACCCAAGAAGTATGATGCCACTCAAGTAGCGAAAGATGCATTTAACTGCCTTCCAATGCTGAGACCCTGAAAATGCATAAACCTTCTCACCTCTGAGACTGCAAACTGAATGTCCAGTCTCGTAATGCGCATACATAAATGAGGCAACCAATAGCTGTCTGATAGAGTGTGACATCAAAGTGATCTCCAGCATCATGAAGACTCAACTTCAAACCTGTCTCCATTGGAGTAGCAATAGGCTTGCAGTCTTCAAGGCCAAATCTCCGCAACAATGTCTCAATATACTTTGTCTGACACAAAGTAATACCTCCATCAAACTGCTTAAATTATATCCCCAAGTAATGATGCAAATGCCCCAAATTTGACATCTCAAAAGAGGCATTCAAATTAGCCTTAAAATCAGCAATATGACTCTCATTTGGTCCTATGAGTAGCATGTCATCGACATAGAGAGCAATGATTAGATGTACATCATCCACACGTTTAGCATACAAAGTGCTTTCTGTTGGACTATTCTGAAAACCATGTGCAGTCAAATATGCATGTATCTTTTCATACCAAGCTCGTGGAGCTTGCTTTAAACCATATAAAGCCTTTTTCAACCTACACACTTTGTTTTCTTGCCCTCTTTGAACAAAACCACGAGGCTGCGATACATACACCTCCTCATGCAAATCTCCATTCAAGAACGCAGTCTTTATGTCCAACTGATGTACATTCCAACCATTATGAGCTGCCAATGCACAAATGCTATGAATGGTAGTCATACGACAAGTGGGAGCAAAGGTCTCATCAAAATCAATGCCCTTTTCTTGAGCATAACACTTTGCAACAAGTCTAGCTTTATAGCGATCAACACTGCCATTTGGCTTTCGTTTCAACTGAAAAACCCACTTACATCTAATGGCCTTTTTACCAATAGGCAAATCACACAAAGACCATGTACCATTCTTCATTATAGCATCATATTCACTTTGCATTGCAGCCAACCAATTTTCTGATTTTTGTGCCTCATCAAATGAAAGAGGTTCTGATGCATAAGAGGCATGCTGAAAACCATGTACCATTCTTCATTATAGCATCATATTCACTTTGCATTGCAGCCAACCAATTTTCTGATTTTTGTGCCTCATCAAATGAAAGAGGTTCTTCCTCTTCACACATACTAGACACAGCCAAAGCATAACAATCTGATGCATAAGAGGCATGCTGAAAACCTGAACGAGTACGACTAGATATAGGTGCATCAATTTTACTATCACGCAAGGTTTGCACCATCCATTTAGGCATACCTCTAGCCTGCTCATTTTCAGCCCTATCCTCATGAATTACATCCTGTAAATTTGCATCAGAAATAGGTCGATCTATGATGTCGTTTGAAATCTGCATAGGCTAAGTATTTGCCTCATTAGGACTTACATTTGAATTCCCACTTGTAAATAGAGACAACCAAATACATCCCGTGAGCTCACACTTGTCTCTTTGGTACATGATAACAAAGGCTGCACAGCATCTTCTACAAAAACAACATCTCGACTAATCAAGATACGCTTTGACTGCGGATGATACAATCTGTAACCCTTGCTCTCAGCACTGTAACCAACAAAAATGCATTTGATAGCCTTATCATCCAATTTTCTGCGTTGTTGCATAGGCACTAAAGCATAGGGCAAGCAACCAAAGACACGCAAGTGACCAATAGAAGGCTTCCTGCCATGCCAAGCTTCATATGGAGTAATAGACTGCAAGGCCTTAGTGGGACACCTGTTGAGTACATATGCAGCACACATGACAGCCTCAAGCCAAAACGCATGTGGCAAAGCTTGGCTCTTGACCATACATCGTGCCATCTCCATAAGTGACTTGTTTTTCCTCTTAGCAACATCATTTTGCTGAGGGGTATACGGCACTGTACATTGGTGTTTTATCCCACGACTAGCCAGAAATGCATCAAACTCTTTAGACATGTACTCCCCCCCTCGATCAGAACAGAGGGTGCCCACAGTACAATTGGATACATTTTCAACCATAAGCATAAACTGTTTGAAGCACAAAAACACTTCAGACTTTGCCGTCAGTGGATAGATCCATGCATACCTTGAGTAATCATCAATGAAAGTCACAAAGTACAAGTGTTTACCAAATGACAGAGTTTGCATAGGCCCACATACATCACTATGTACAAGTTGCAATTTGCGAGTGGCCCACACAGAACCATCCTTTGGAAACGCTGAACACTGCATTTTGCCCAAAATACAGCCTTCACAAACATGTTTCAATGGTGCCTCAAGAGGGGGCAATGAAGCAACCATATCAAATTTCTGCAAACGCAGCAAACTAGCAAAGTTCAGATGACCAAAACGAGCATGCCATAGTTTTGGATCTGAAACTGTCTTTTCATCAGAAACTGCATTTGTTGAATCTTCCACAACTTGTCATAAGAATTGAGCCTATACAGCCCACGAAACAAGATGCTAGATACAATAATCATATCACCAGAAGTCAAATCATGAACAGTACATCTGTCATCCACAAATTTTACTACAAGTCCAAGTCTAGCAAGCGCAGAGACAGACAATAGATTCTTCTTTATCCCTGGCACATACAAAGCATCTGAAAGTATGAAAACGTTGCCATTTGCAGCAGTAAGTATAATTTTACCAATGCCCTTCACTGGGTAAGAAGAGTTATTGGCACATGTGACAGTGTTCCCATTAGGGACAACCTCAAGACAAGTGAACATATCACGATGCAAGGTAATGTGCTTTGTAGTACCACTGTCAAAATACCATACATCAGACAGAGTCAACAGAAACTGCCAAACATGCATCATGTACAAATGGGTCATACTGGCAATACACACTAAACGCCCACTCTGTATCCTGCACAACATTTGCAGAATCTGTATTTGTAGAAGCATCCACTATTGTGGCTGCATTTGACTCTTTCTTCTTTGCCTCTTTATCCTTTAGTTTAGGGCAATTCTTAATGACATGATCAGTTGCCTTATAATAGTTGCACCTGATCTTTTTCTTACCTTTATCAAGAGCCTTCTCAGACTTATTGTTGCTACCTGTGGAAGGAGAAGAAGTTGTAGACCTATTAATAGGAGAAGAAACAGTGGAAGGGGCTGCCTTCCACTGGGCAGCAATAAATGCCTGATCAACTGCACGCTGCCTAGCCCTGTTTTGCCTAGATTGCACTTCTTGCAAGAGCTTGTTAACTAAAGTATCGTACTTGACAACATCAGGTCTGTCCTCAGTAACAAGTCTCCACGTGGAAGCAAAAGTCTGATATGACTCAAGTAAAGCATCAAGAACAGTCTGCACAAGAGAATGATCAGGAATAATCTCACCTGCAAAAATCAACTGTTCCTTGAGATCTTTAATCTCAGCAAGAAAAACATTCATGTCATCATCTTCCTGCATAATCTTTGATTCTAGCTCTTTACGCAGGTAAGAGACTTTTGCCTTGTTACGACCTGCATACAAACCAGCTAGAATATCCCAAGCCTATTTTGCTGTTTTAGCTAAACGAATATATGGGGTGATATTACGTTTGACAGAAAGTGCAATCAAGGCATGAGCTTGCACATCTTTACCATCCCCAAACGAGCTTGTTCAGCAGTGGGTAAAACAGTAGCAACAGTAGAGCTGCTAGAACCTGCAACATCCTCAACAAATCCTACATCCACAGAACTTGGACGTACATCCATACCCTGTACAATGTTCCACACTCCTTTTATAACCAAAACATGCTACATCATGTATGCCTAAAGCGGGTAGTTGCTGTCACCATCCAATTTGTCATCAGCAGAGACAACATGCGAAATACATCATTGATGTTATCAGCCCCATGGCCCCTGACTAAAACTGATGCAAAAGCTACCTGTAATGAAGCAAAGACTGAACAGAGAACAACTCATGCTATGTAGCATGGTCCACAATAGAATACGTATGCCTGTTTTGCAGAAAACTACACTGTCAAAATTTCTGCAAAAAATGATGAAAACACCTGTGCAAAACTTGCAATGCAAAAACAGAGCCCGAAACGACCTCAGATTCGATTTGTTATTTGCAGAGTAGTATAGGGACCTGCAAGCGCTCGTGAAAGCTCACCTCAAGCGGAGAACATGAGTCGGAGGGTGCTGGCGGCGTAGCCCTGGGAGCCGATGCCTGCTCTGATACCAATTGTTGGAATTAGGGTTGTAGGAAAGCACACAAAAACTTGGAGAATTAGGGTTGTAGGAAAGCACACAAAACTTGGAGAAGAAGAAGCAAGAATGCACACAACACACAATGTATTAGATTGTGTCAATGTACAAAAGATCAGTTAGACCTAGAATGATGGGCGTATATACAAGCCGGGGAAAAAAACCTCCTAAAGAGGGAAAAAGTGCCCCGGCAGTCCTAAGTGTGTTCACACACATCACTCCCTATATATATGGCAACAAAATTGCTATGATCTAACTTCTTGAATCACTGAATTCTTTGATCACTTGAATTTTGGGAT
Source organism: Cibotium barometz (assembly GCF_041138505.1). Taxonomy (NCBI): domain Eukaryota; kingdom Viridiplantae; phylum Streptophyta; class Polypodiopsida; order Cyatheales; family Cibotiaceae; genus Cibotium; species Cibotium barometz. Next base: position 8,705,024 of record NC_141091.1, read on the forward strand.
TGACGAGCGTGATCTCTTGAAGTTTGGGATCGACCAGTGTGATCACTTGATTTAGCTTCTAGGATCGCCGATTCAACTTTTGCCATATCATCAAGCAATGTGCTAATCTAACCCCATCAGTTCACTCAAAGCTCTCTTAATATGTACGCAACTCGACTGGCAACAAACACCCGATTGCGCGTAGAGTCTCGCATAAAAGATTGGTAGTTTTTTTTACAGCCCTTAAGGTGCAATAGTAAGCTATTTTGGTGGCAAGGGAATAATTACAATTTCAGTAATAGTAGTAGAATAGGCCTTATTTCCCTTCATGGCCGTACAAACATATGACCGATAGCACATTTGAATTTTTCACTTCTACGATCGTCTACATAGTTGAATTGGTCCACTTTTAGGATCGTGCCTACACACAGACGGACGGATCATCCAACCAAGTTAGATTGGTCAATCAAGTGGGATCATTGAGTAAAGTGGGATTTTTGAGTGAGTTGAGTAGAATCACCACTACGATCCAAGTTCACAATCACCCATCAATTTTTATAAAAAGAACCTTGATAAAGAAATCTTACCCATCTGTTTGTAAACCATACTTGTCCAAGAGGGATGCATACCATTTGATGCTAACACTATGGTAGTGACTTTTTTGGATGCACACACACAGTTAGTTTCATACCTTGCATTAACATGAATGCATACCATTTGATGCTAACACTATGGTAGTGACTTTTTTAGATGCACACACACAGTTAGTTTCATACCTTGCATTAACATGAATGCAAGCTATGTATACTAATCACTTGCACTTGACAAGTCAGTGAAGCTCATTGGAGCTGAGTGCATGTCCAATCACTTTGCAGATCCTAGAAAGGCATTAACCATAAAGACGACTAGTACCTCTATTACAAAAGGGAAGGGTAAGAAGTCAGTGCAGAAGAGAGCCAAGGACCCTTTCCAGAGCCGTACATACCCCTGGCCATGGGTGGAGAGTTACTTTGAGGCAACAAGCCCTTAAAAGAGTGGGTGGCATGATCCTCAAGCTCCAATTCTAGTCGAATTCTAAGATCTGCTAACCTTCACATGATACTCTATGGCAGTCCCACCTTGGAATGATGTAAGCTTACATTGGAGGATGAGCCTACAAGACAATTATTATAGAAGATTCGGCACTATCCTTGTTTTAATTGCCTCCATGGGGGATGGACCTAGCCACATGTTGGTAGTCCATACATTCATTTGACAGCTACACAACGACATTCACTTAACAATACATAGAGTCGTTCATCATATAGCCACACTCGGACCACCAATGTGAGATCCCACTGTCCCCTCCGCACACCGGATTCTCGGTAGCTAGCAGCAGGTGGAAGCAGCTCCCTCATGCACAGGGCAGGGTTTCCTACTCGGGGCCTCGCCCTCGAATATCTGGGCACCCGAGACTAAGCTGGTGGTCATTCTGAAAACCGAAACCGAGAAAATTTCCAATGCCCGGAAAACGGGGATGATTCCACCATTTTTTATTTTCTTAACAAATTTTTCTAATGAAGTCAAGATACTGAACTAACCTTCATCTGAATAAACTAGATAGAAAGGAAACTATTACAGACTTAACTTGAAGGGATCAACACTTTTTTCCTAATTGAATCAGGCATAGCCATTGATCTATTCATTAGAGAAGTCTTCAGGCTTTTATTTAACTACTCGAGTTCTAAACGTATTCCTATTAATCAATTTTATTATTAAAACTCTACTGATTCCAGCCTAACCCCATCCGGCCCATAGGTTAGCCACCGCCCAACCACTAGAATTGGTAGAACCAGACAAGTACTCACCCACCCATAATTGAATGCCTTTCTTAACTTTTGCTTTAGAATACAGATATGCACACACTCCTCTTTAAACTTTAACTTTTAAAACAATCCATTGACAAACAATTATTGGTTACAAATGGCATAACTCAAAATTTCCATTCAATCCTTGTTTCTCACAAAACAGTATCACTCTGGACTCTCCGTTGAGACCAGTAGGTCAGCAACGAGATCCAGTAATAACAGATTACAATAATTTTCTCGTCATTATACATATATATACCTTCCACGACATACGCATGGGTATCCTAAGCACTGTGAGCCCGTGCATCACCTGGTCAGAACCCTCCAGGATTCTCCTTAGGTGTCTTGGCACTTCACTCAGGGACCGCTTCGTCGGCCCTCGCAAGCACACCATTTTTCACCATACCCAGGTTGGTTAAGACTTGGGCAGGTTTTTGCCGCTTGAGCCATCCTTTGAACACTCCCCGCCGCCAGTTGTTGCGATCGAACTTCCCTTAGAAAGACACATATACAAAATGCTCCCTCCAGCATTCTGGCGTAAGACAGTCCTTTAAGAAAACAGGGTTTCTATGCAAGTTTTCAGTTTTGATTTTCTTTTGAATACAATGGGTATATCTTAAATCTGTATCCCAATACTTTTAGATCACAGGTCTAAAATTTCAACAGAATTTCCTGAATTCTGTAACCTTGATCCTCATATTAGAATCAAGGGTCTTAACTTGATTTCAGATTCGGTGGGTGATTTGAGTGAAATTTTCCTGAACTGGTCACATTGTCTTTTCTTGAAACTGACGAAGGAGATTAAGTCTTGGTCATAGTCTGATTCAGGGTTGAGTCTAGAAAGGTTCTCCTTGAACTAACTTTCTCGAAGGGTAATATTTCAATTACTACTTTACTGAATTTCAATCATTGAGTATTTTGCTTAATTGAATTTCAAACAAATCATGAATTCCCAAGAGGAATAAATTAATCATTTATCTAAGATTCTGACTTCGATAGTTTTTCTGAATTCTCTCATTACCATTTCAGAGAATATGAAACGGTAGAATTTTCTCTCACAAATTATTTACTTATTTATTTACCAATATTCATGGGATTTAAACATAAGATTAGAGAGAACTCTTATTTTGATATAAAAATTTTGTATGCATCTATTTATGCATAAAATCCAACTTCTATGGAAATAACACTTTTATATAAAAGAAAATCCTTTTATGCATCTATCTATGTAAAAAAATCAATTTTGATGAAAGTAACACTTTTATAATAATAAAAATTCTTTTATGCATAAAAATCAATATTGGCGAAAGTAACACTTTTATAATAAAAAAATTCTTTATGCATCATTTTATGCATAAAAGTCAATATTGGTGAAAGTAACACTTTTATAATAATAAAAATCATTTTATGCATAAAAATCAATTTTGGTGAAAGTAACACTTTTATTAATAAAAAAAATTCTTTTATGCATCATTTTATGCATAAAAATCAATATTGGTGAAAGTAACACTTTTATAATAAAAAAATTTCTTTTATGCATAAAAATCAATATTGGTGAAAGTAACACTTTTATAATTAAAAAAATTCTTTTATGCATAAAAATCAATATTGATAAAAGTAACACTTTTATAATAAAAAAATTCTTTTATGCATCATTTTATGCATAAAAATCAATATTGGTGAAAGTAACACTTTTATAATTAAAAAATTCTTTTATGTATCATTTTATGCATAAGAATCAATATTGGCGAAAGTAACACTTTTATAATAAAAAAATATTTCCAATATACATCTTTATATGCATAGAATTTAATTCTAATGAAGATCACACTTTTATAATAAAAAAATATCCAATATACATCTTTCTATATGCATAGAATAATCTAATGAAAATCACTCTTTTATAATAAAAAATAACCAATATGCATCTTTCTATGCATAGAATTTAAATCACTCTTTTATAATAAAAAAATAACCAATATGCATCTTTCTATGCATAGAATTTAAATTTTAATAGAAATAACACTTTTATAATAAAAATATTTCTACTATGCATTTTTCTATGCCTAGAATGAAAATAACACTTTTAGAATACACAAACGATGGGGATTACTCTTTTTGAATAATAAAAGATAAAACTTATTTCTCAAAATTTAAGAAAATTTTACCATAACTTCCTTTGTATGGCTAACCATTTTTCATTTTTTCCTAACCTTAAATTACTTAAAAATGATCCCCAAATGGTTTAAATCATTCTAAACTAGCCAAATTCCACTTTTAAAAGAGAAACAATATGAAAAGTTTAATTCTAACAATTTGATTACTTAACTAGGATAAAGAAAGGTTGAATTTAAGAATGAAGAGAGGGGGAAAGCCTTTCCAACAAGGCATAGCATCACTTTATCATTTTAAATATAACAAAAATTAGAAAACCATTAAAAGAATAAAGAAAAGGTAGGATTTCTAACTTACATGAAATTTTGGGAGCTTTCCTTTGGCTTGATGGTTTGAGGGATCTACTCTTGTTTGCAACAAGAGTGGCCACCAATCCTTTAGAAGAGGGAATGGTCAAAAACTAATGAATTATTAATAAATTCACAGTTTTTGGCTCTAAGGAGGAGTAGAGTAACTGTGCATAAAACACTATTAAGCTTCTACAAAGGGAGAGGCTTCTATTTATAGGAAAAAGTGAGCTTCTAACCAAGCAAACTGATTCTAGAATTTTTCAGATCAGTTTGGTCAATTTTTGACCATTTTTGGGTCAGTTTAGCTTACTTTTTGGAACTAGACTTGAATTAGGAGAGAGGAGAGATGAAATATCTCAATGTTTGAGAATTTAAAACTCCACCACACATGTGAAATAGGCGCCTCCTTCATGAGGGGGAATCCCCACTCTGAGGTGTTAAAATTTTATTTTTTTAGTTTTCCTTTGGTCCTTAGTCCACTCTTCATCTTATGTGAGTATTTACTCATTTTTGGGGGGATTTTCTTTATTTCTTCAATTTATCTCCTCCATGCATTTGGATGAATCTGATTGACCCCTCAAAACCTTAATTTAAAATTTTCAAAAAATCTAGACCCTTAGGATAAGACCTTTTGAACAGATTATAATTTATTTCTAATACACCTTCTGAAAATCTTTTTGAACTTCTGTTTCGAGGGAATTTATTTTAATAAGAAGAGATATTTTTCCATCCAAAAATATCTAAAATCTGAATAACCTCTCTCTAGAACATCTTTTATCTCTAAGCCAAAATAGGTAGAAACAAGATCTTTTATTAATCTGAAGAGGGGATTGATTACAAGGGAAGATACTGGACATCTTAAGGGGCTAGGGAGGAATCTTACAACCAAGCAATGAAAGGAGAACTGTATTGACTCAAGAATTGGTCTGACGACGTACCTTCAACTTACCCATGGTATAACTAAGGAATGGGATTTCAAGAGAGTTAATAAACCTACAGAAAAGGTAGCCTACTTTAAGACAGACAAGCACAAACCGCATTGGAAAGATGTATTTTTTGTTGAGATATCGAGCTCATCTAGTGAGGCGGAGACACTAATGACCCGCCTGGGAAATAGGCCCCACACTTACACCACTGGCATGGTTGGTGAGATCATGGGTGATATGCGGCTAGTGGGATGACAGGCTGTGTGACAGCCATTCTAGAGACTGGCATAGTTATAGCGCCAGCTCATTTAGTTGGGTTCACACTATAGAGAACCTATTATGTATTTGGTTGAGTACCTTTCATATGTGAGTACTCTTATCTTTGTATATGGTGTGTTGAGTGTTGAGTGAAGAAGAAGAAGATTTTCAGCCTCTCACCTATTATGTATTTGGTTGAGTACCTTTCATATGTGAGTACTCTTATCTTTGTATATGGTGTGTTGAGTGAAGAAGAAGAAGATTTTCAGCCTCTCACCTTGTGTGTTCTCTATGAGGGTTTTGTGAGTGTGTGTGTGCTTGCAAGAGCTCAAGCTCTCTTCTCCCCCGCATCTTTTCAATCAGAGCCTGGTTCATGCTAAGGGCTGAGTTGCAAGCAAGAGAAGCACAGGAAGCAGTACGAGGGTAAGAGCTTCAACCACTCTTCCCTATTTGTGTTGGTGACTACACCCTGTCGGGAGCTCTACAGGAGGCACCGGCAAACGATCTCTGATTGAGGAGCTTTCTTCGCGCGGGACTAAAGCTATAGGGCAACTATATTGTCCTATAAGACTACATTATTTGGGCCGAAAATGCGTTTCGGGTGCGTCTCGACCTCTGTTTTTCAGAAAGCAGGCGATTTCAAGCACTGCGGGTAAGTCATCGATTCTCTCCAAAACTCTGTTTTAAGAACTGCAGGAAGATAGATTGACTGTGCAGACACTGTGTGTACTGCAAGGAGATCAACAGTTGCCATTGGGTGTATGTATGCACATTGAGGTCAGTGATTGTGACATTTGAGTGTAGTACAGTATCGTTGCTGTAGGAAATACAACAATTTGTGCAGGACAAAACAGAGTGTTGTTTCTGGTAAATTAGTGTGTCTGGCAAGATGTCAAATGATGGCATAAACTAGATTGTTACTGAGAAGCTCGATAAAAACAAATTCCATGCTTGGAGGTTCAGGTTGACGAATTTCCTGATGGGAAAGGGTTATTGGGACTATATAGAAGGTGATTAGCATGAAGAGGCACCGGCGGAGATACCGGACATCAATCCGACTGCTGTAGATGTGAAAGAGTTCAAGGACTGGAACCAAGGAGCCAGAAAAGTTATGTATTGGCTCTCTATCAGTATACAAGACACCATGATTGGGCACATACAAGATGCCAAGTCCCCCAAGAAGGCATGGGACACCTTGGTAAAACTCTATGAAATGAATACCAAGGCGCGCAAGATACATTTGAAGAATGAACTTCATACTGTGGAGAAAAAGAGTATGTCTGTGAATGACTATGCATTGAAGATAAAGGGTATTGTGAAATCCCTTGCATCTATTGGTGTTTTAGTAGATGATGATGACAAGGTGGAAGTCTGTCTACGTGGTCTTGGGCCACAATACAAGGCATTCAAGATGTCTATTCAGACTCGGGAAAACATTCCCAATTTTACAGATTTGGTGTCTATGTTGATAATAGAAGAGAAGAGCTTGGGTGAAGACCAACAGTCTTTCACAAAACAAAAACAGTTCAGAGCAACATGCCTTCTACACAAGTTCAGGAAGAGGACGAGGTAGAGGAGGCCGTGGACGCGGTCAAGGAGGCGACCGAACAGGTAATCAGAATTATGGCCAGCAGGCAGCAACAACAACAGTCCCAGAATTCACAACAACAACAACAACAACAACACGCAGGTGGAAGAGGCCAATTCAGAGGCAAGGGGAGTCAAAGAGGTCATGGAAATTGGCAAAGGCAGTATAATGGTACACATGGATACTTTTATTGTGGTAAGCCTGGACATGTGCAGGCAGATTGTTATAAGAAGCAGGCTGACATGCAAAATAGGAAATTGTAGCAAAATAACTATGCATCCTCGAGCAGAAACAATGAGGATAATGAAAGGTTGTTTGTTATGCAGCATGTCGTTAATTTCATGTCTGAAAATGTTGAAGCAGCGCATAAAGATGATGTATGGTATGTTGATTCAGGTGCTTCAAACCGCATGACAAGTCATGGGAAGTGGTTCAAGGAGATGAAAAACCTTGAAAGACCAGGTTTCGTGGAAACAGGGGATGACACTGCTCATCCAACTGTCCATGTTGATGTGCCATTGTTTATGCAGGATGGCAAAGTGAAGTACCTTGCAGATGTACTTCATGTTCCGAACATAACAAAGAATCTGGTTTCAGTTGGCTAGATGATTGAGCAGGGTTTGTAGGTTCGGTTTAATCCTGATGGTTGTTATGTTGAAGACTTTAAAGACAAGTGCAGGTTGGTTGAAAAAGGTAACAGAGTGGGCAGAATGTTTGAATTTTTGAAGAAAAATGGTATTCGGATACACTCCGCAGCAAAATGGAGTTGCTGAGCGGAAAAATAGGCACATTGCTAAGATTGCGCGAGCATTGATGGAAGGGAAGAATATGCCGCATAGCTATTGGGCTGAGGCTATTTCTACAGCAATTTACATCATGAACAGGACTCCAACTGCAGCCATACATGATGTAACTCTAGAGGATATGTTTACATGCAAAAAAACCTGATTTGTCTCATCTTCTGAAAGTTTTTGGATGCATTGCATATGTGCATGTGCCAGATGAGCTGAGAACTAAGCTGGATCCAAAAGCTGAAAAATGTATATTTATTGGATATTCCCTTGAGCAAAAGGGATACAGGTGTTATAACCCTGCTACACGTGAGTTGAGGGTAAGCAGAGGGATGTTGTTTTTGATGAGATGAGCAGCTAGTATGTTGCTGAAAAAGAAGCTGTTTGGGGCTGATGTGAGTGGAAATGTGGTTGCACAGAATGCAAGTTAACAATCACAATCTTTGAGTGGACCAGGAGAGTCCTCATCTAGTGGTTCAGTTGTGATAGACCATGGAGTGGCAGGCTGCGTCATAATACCAGTCCTGTAAATGTGATTAGTACATCACATAAAGGCAAAGAGAAAGTGGTTGAGCCCCTTAGTATGCCTGACATTTTTGCAGGGCATTCTCATGTTGATGGAGAGTCTAGTGGCTTAGAGATGAGCCTTGATGAGGAGCTTGGGAACACCTGTTGTAAAGAAGGCTATAGAAGCCATGAATGCAAAACTGCGAAGATCTGGGAGAGTGAAGAACCCTATGCAGAGGTTTACCTATGATGGTTATGTGGCACATCACTATGCATACATGGAAAAGGTGGTGCAGGTTGTAGAGCCCACATGCATTGATGAGGCTGTTGGAAATGTGTGTTGGGAGAAAGCTATGGATGAGGAGATGGATGCACTATATGGAAATGAGACATGGGATTTAGTGCAATTACCTAAAGGCAAGAAAGCCATTGGTGGATGCAAGTGGGTGTACAAAGTAAAACATAACAGTGAAGGAAGCATAAGCAGGTACAAGGCTAGACTGGTAGCCAAAGGATATGCGTAGATGTATGGCATTGATTAATGAGGAAACTTTCAGCCCAGTTGCCAAGATGGCAACAGTGAGAGTTGTGATAGCAGTGGCTGCATCAAAGAAATGGTCTTTACATCAGATGGATGTAAAGAATGCATTCTTGCATGGGGATTTGCAGGAAGAGGTGTATATGTTGCAGCCACCTGGTTATGAGGATGTGAGTCACCCCGAGCATGTTTGCAGGTTGAAGAAAGCCTTGTATGGCTTAAAACAAGCACCAAGAGCATGGTCTGATAAGATTTCTGAATATCTTGTCACTATTGGCTTTCATATAGCCAATCCAGATTTCTCGATGTATGTGAGACACGGTCATAGAGGGGTTGTGCTTGTTGTCATCTATGTAGATGACTTGATCATTACGAGAGACCATGATGCAGAGATCTTTGATGTAAAGATCTTGCTTAGACAGAAGTTTGAGATGAAGGATCTAGGGAAGCTCGGATATTTCTTGGGCATTGAGGTGATTAGGTCACCATATGGTATTGGATTACTGAAGCGACAGTATGGCTTGGACATGCTGTGTCCAAGTATGGTATGACAGGCTATAAGCCTATCTCAGTGCCATTGGATCAGAATGGCAAGTTGAGTGTAGATTCAGGAGAAATTTTGGAGGATCCTACTATGTATAGGCGTATAGTAGGAAGCTTAATCTACAACAGGCCAAATTTGAGCTATGTTGTTGGGTTGGTGAGTCAGTTTATGCAGCAGGTTCCTCGGAAGCTGCACTTGGATGCATTGAGACACATACTGAGGTATGTGAGGTCTACTTTGCATTGTGGACTGTTTTATGAAACTGGGACAGAGATATGTGTACATGGGTACATAGATGCTGATTGGACTGGTAGTATCTCAGATAGAAGATCTACTAGTGGCTTCATGTTTTCCTTGGGGAGTGCTGCTATGACTTGGAGTAGCAAGAAGCAACCTACGGTTGCTCTATCCAGTACAGAGGCTGAGTACAGAAGAGCTGCTATGGCAGCATGTGAGGTAGCTTGGTTGAGAAAGCTACTTGCAGATTTGGGTCTATCAGTGGATAGACAAGTTGTCATTTTCTGTGACAACATTAGCAGTATACAGTTGGCCAGGAACCCAGTTTTTCATGCTCGTACGAAGCATATAGAGGTCCACTACCATTTTGTCAGAGAGAAGGTCTTGGCGGCAGAGGAGAGTAGCTAACATCTTCACCAAAGCATTGGGTACAGAGAAGCTCCGTAGATTCAAGGCTTCGCTTGGTGTACATGAGATGGAGTTGAGCTCGAGGGAGAGTGTTGAGATATCGAGCTCATCTAGTGAGGCAGTAGACATTGATGACCTACCTGGGGGATAGGCCCCACACTTACACCACTGGCATGGTTGGTGAGATCATGGGTGATATGCGGCCGATATGCGGCCTGTGGGATGACAGGCTATGTGACAGCCATTCTAGAGACTGGCATAGTTATAGCGCCAGCTCATTTAGTTGGGTTCACACTATAGAGAACCCTATTATGTATTTGGTTGAGTACCTTTCATATGTGAGTACTCTTATCTTTGTATATGGTGTTTTGAGTGTTGAGTGAAGAAGAAGAAGATTTTTCAGCCTCTCACCTTGTGTGTTCTCTATTAGGGTTTTGTGAGTGTGTGTGTGCTTGCAAGAGCTTAAGCTCTCTTCTCCCCTTCATCTTTTCAATTTTGTTGCATCTCAGCATGCCTTGCAAGTTGTGCTACACCTACTTTTCTTTTTGCAAGCCACATTGGACAACCCAGGTGGATGTACAGTTTCTCCTGCCTTAACAAAACTCATTTATGCCCAAATCCTCATCAGGAAAAAGAAAATTGAGCTGAGATCATCTATGTAGAGATTAATTAGGTAAGTGCATTCAAGAACCCAAAGGAAACCTACCTCAAAATAGTTCCCTTGCTGATAAGAGTAGTTTATCGAGCCACATACTCCTTGGATAAGCTCCCACTAATGCTAACAATTGCAAGAGTAGGTGCCCACCTAATGATACCAACCAAGGAAAAGAAGGACAAGAGAGGACCTGCCAAGGGTAGCAACAGTGTGAGCAGTCACCTCCCAAAAAGCAAAAAAATTCTCCTACAAATGATGAGCAAGGAAACATCACTATTAAGTCTAGGTCAAAACTCCAGACTAACACCAAAGCAAACAAAGAAGCCCATATGAAGAAAGAAAAAGGTAAAGTAAAGGTAGAAAAGGGCAAGGAGGCCATGGCCGAGGCTGAAGAGGAATAGCAAGGCACATTAGAACTGTAACCAATCCCACAACCCTTAACACAACCACCACCACCACCATATGTAGCCACCCCCTTTTTAGTGTACCAATCAACCCATAGTTCTCTAAGATTTTAGAAAATTCCAAGTACATAGTGCAATTACTAGATGCACGTGATGTTGTTGATTATGTAGCAATGCCAAGCCTAAGGGTAGAGGAGGGTGCGTGTGGAAGCAATAGTGTACAATACAATGCACCTTTTGCACTCACATGTAACAAAAGTACATGCAACCGGAATCTTATTCTAGGAATTGATTGTGGAAAAGTAGAGAATTAATTCAATCATAAAAAACCATTGCTTGTAAACTTCAACTAAATCAAATCAATTGGAATTTAAACACTTAAACAAAATTAAAAATACTTAGCTCATAGACCATATTGGGTGCAATCTCCCCCCCCCTCTTGTGCGTGGCCTCTCCCCACACAAGAGTATTTCTTTATTAGCTTTCTTTTTCACCAAAATTAGGCCATAGCCCCCAAAATATACAAGATGTGCTTTTTAGAGAGCACGGCACTCTTCTTTAACAAAAATAGAGTGTCAAATTGGGACTAGGGTAAAGCCATAGGCTTTAATAAATTCCACGACAAATAAATGTATCTTTCCTAAAGTTCAAAATGGAAAAATCATTTGATAAGGTTACAAGCTACTATGCTTGCCAAAAATGAAATGTGATGAACCAAGACATTTCTTCCAAAGTAAACTCTTCAATTTCCATAGTCTTCATCACCTGAAAATATAAGCTTAATTAATTATTAAATTAATCCCACAAATATTAAACAGGCACAAATCATCACCAACTCATGACTACCAGGCGTAAGTATCCCAGGAATCACCCTGCCATACAAACCTAACTGAAATAATCATAGGTGGCCTCAAACATACGTCATATACCGCACGTATTAATATTTATAGTGGTGTCACCCACGATATTAACCTAGCCGGCATGACGCAAGAGTAATCTAGGCGTCCCCAAATTACTCAAGAGGGGATAAATAATATTTTTCTAGAGGACTTAAAATATATTCTCATGACATCTCTCTTGCTTGAGTTTGCAATTGTCCTCAATTGCGGATTTGCTGGGTTTGAAAAGAATGAAGAATTTCAGGGTAAACTCGGAAAATTTCTCAGGTATCCATTTAGCATCTTCTTGTGGATGATTCTTAAAAGTCAAAAGATACTTGAAGTATTGATTACCTGTCCTTGTTGTTGTTATCTCTTGGTCAATGATAGCATCAGGAACTAGTACTTCTTCCTCTCCTTCAATAAGAGGTGGTTCCTCATATATTGGATGAGTAGGAAGTGTTCCTCGAAATAGTTTCAAGAAATGGATATGAAAAGAATTGTGGATATTCCAATTAGATGGAAGCTCTAGTCTATAGGCCACATCATTAATCTTTTGAAGGATTTTAAATGGCCCATAATATCTAGGCGCTAGCTTCACTGCAGGGAATTTTTCCACACTCTTTAATCAACTTTTTTTCAATTCTCAAAAGTACATAATCACCTTCTTGAAATGAAAAATCTTTGCGCTTCCTATTTGCTTGAGATGTGTACTTCTCTTGAGCTCTTGCAATACAATCACGCACTTCAAATAAAATGCGATCAAAGTCTCTAACATATTGGTCGGCAGCTTCAATCTTATGAGAGAGTCTAGTAGCCGGAATAGGCAATGCTCTTCCATACGAGAATAACTTCCGTGAGGTGTCCAATTGTTTTCACGCAATTTGATGCATATTTGAGAAAAATCTGGATGATCTTCATAAGTTTCTTTCATAAGTACAAATGGTTCACTTTCAATAATGGAAATGTTGTTGATATTTGGTCTTCGACTCAAAGCATCGGCAACAACATTTTCTTTTCCAGGTTGATATTGAATCATAGGTTGGAAACTTTGAATGAAAGCTGCCCATTTGATATGCCTATCTGAAATAAGAGGTTGCGTAAGCAAATGCCTAATGCTTTGTTGGTCTGTCTTGATAAGAAATTCAGAGCCCATTAGGTAATGCTTCCAGATTTTCAAAGCATACACTACTGCTGCTAATTCCTTGTCATAAGTGCTATAATTTTGCTCTGCAGGCTTAAGCTTCTACTTTGATAAGCAATAGGATGGTTGTCTTGCATAAGAACAGCTCCAAATCCTTTGCCACTAGCATCAGTCACGACTGAATGGTCTTTGAAAATCAGGTAGTGTTAGAACTGGTGCTTGTGTTAAAGCATTCTTGAGTGTTGCAAAAGATTTATCTTGCTTATCAGTCCAATTGAAATTTGTAACTTTCTTAAGGAGTTCAGTCAAAGGATGAGCAATACAAGCAAAATTCTTGACGAACTTCCTATAATAACTACATAAGCCAAGAAAAGATCTAAGATCATGTATGTTTCTAGGCGTAGGCCAAGAAGCAATACACTCAATTTTCTTAGGATCTACACGAATCCCTTCAGCCGACACTATATGACCTAAGTATTCAATCTCTTCTTGAAAGAAAGAACTCTTTTCAGGATTGACATACAATTCATTTTCTCTCAAAAGGTTGAACACTTATTCCAAGTGTTGTTCATGCTCTTGTCGATCCTTGCTGAAAACAAGAATGTCGTCAAAGAACACTATAACAAAACTTTGAAACTTAAGGAATATGCGATTCATCATACGGCTGAAAGTAGCTGGAGCATTGGTCAAACCAAATGGCATAACCAAAAACTCATAATGACCTGTTTGGGTTCTAAAAGCTGTCTTGAAAATGTCAGATTGAGTCATACGAACTTGATGATACCCAGACTTTAGGTCAATCTTGCTAAAGACCTTTGATCCTCTAAGCTTATCAAGAAGATCATCTACCCTAGGAATAGGATATCTGTTCTTGACAGTAATCTTATTCAATGCACGATAGTCTACACACATTCGGTAAGTTTCGTTCTTCTTCTTAACAAAAAGTACTGGAGCTCCAAAAGGTGAACTACTAGGTCGAATAAGGCCTCTCTCTAGCAAGTCTTCTATTTGGCTTTGGATTTCTCTTTGCTCTAAATTGTTGACTCTATAGGGAGCTTTACAAGGCGGAGAATTTCCAGGCAATAAGTCAATACTATGATCCTCAGGCCTAGACTTAGGTAATCCTGGAGGCAGATCTTCCATGAAACAGTCACTAAATTTGGAGATAAAAAGATCAAACTTTGGTCTTTTGGATGTGTCAAACTCAGCATCAAGCTGGTTAACCCATACCATATAAGTCTTGTCTCTTTTTCTTAGAGCTCTCTTTGCTTGAGTGTGACTCAACAAAGGACTCATTTCTCCTTTGACTTGACACTAGAGGATAATATTTTCATTGTCCTTCCTTAGAGAAATGCTACGAGTGTCATAGTCTATAATAGGATTGTATTTGTGTCTCCAAGGCATACCCAAAATTATATCTACCCCTTGTAAAGGTGCAACTAAGAAATCCCTCTTTTCTGTTAAAGGTTTGATGCATAAATATAAATCTTTCACCTCTTGCATGCAATTATACTTTGTTCCAGTAAATGCTGCTTTGACTTTATAGTGCGTAGGTAAAGAATGAAGATTTAATGCTTTAAGTACCTTTTCAGAAATGAAATCATGTGTACTACCGTCATCATGCAAAATAAGAACTTCATGTCCATTTATCGTTCCTTTTATTTTAAGCAAAGAATGAATATGAGGTTTACCTTCTTGTTCTGAGTAATCTGGATCGGAATTACCCTCTTGCTCAAATGATTCTTCTTCATTGTCGTCTTCTTCAATCATATTGACTCGAGCTGCTGCTGTTGGTGTCGAATTCTTGGTACGCTCCGGACAATTCGGTGCTATGTGACCTTCTTTGTGGAATTTGAAACATTTGATAGGAGATGTCTTTGGTTTGCCACCATTGACTTTCTTATTGGTACTCATGTTGCCTTTAGCCTCGTCCTTGCCTTTGTCATAACCTGGTTTATACATCTTCTTTGAAGCATAAAAAGATTTAGTAAATGGTTTAGAAGAAGTACCCTCATGTCGCGTGATTTACGAGACTTGGACTAGTCGAATTGTTGATGAAATAATTTTTCTACACCTTGAAACCTGCTGAAACAGTCTTGTAAACCTTGCCCAAACTCTATAATATTTTTTGAATTTTTTTCCAGAATTTTTTAGAAGCGATTTCGGAATTTTCTGGCCTTTTCTAGGCAATTTTCAAGCCTTTTTAAAACCTGTAAATCACTTTTCTGCACCCAGAAATTTTCAGAATTGGAAACCTTTGAATTTTTCTTCAAATTTGAAATTAGGGCAAAGTAAAGGTTCAAAAAGTGAGGTGACTTGCATAGGGATTGGGAAAAGTAAGCTTGATTAACTTTTGGATTAGGGAGTTGATTAGCTTATGATAATTAAGCTTGTGGGATTTTTTTTCCATAACCTCCATGCGCTGTTTTGCGCCGGCAGGATGCGCTGTGCGCTTCCTCTTGGTTTTTCTTTTTGGAGAAATTTTTGATAGCTTTTTTTACATGCTTAATCTGCTCCGTCCATTATAGGTTTACTCCTCCTTGAAGCTTTCTGATTTCTGAGAGAAACCCGTGAGGTTTTTGGCTATGAGGATTTCATCCATACGGTTAGATTTTGATTTCACTGAATATTTGAAAAAACCACTTTTTGATAGAGAGGGATGGTTTTGCAGGGTGGTGAGTGGATTTGAGAGTAGATCTAGTTTTGAATCTTTGACCTTTGGGTAAAGACCTACAAAACACCCTTCTGTCCACTAGATAAATTCCTGCACTTTCTTGATTTTTGAGAAGTTGAAGCCCTTTCCTACCTTCTCCACAAATCTCCTAGCCCAAGCTCTGATACCACTGCAACCGAAATCTTATTCTAGGAATTGATTGTGGAAAAGTAGAGAATTAATTCAATCATAAAAAACCATTGCTTGTAAACTTCAACTAAATCAAATCAATTGGAATTTAAACACTTAAACAAAATTAAAAATACTTAGCTCATAGACAATATTGGGTGCAATCTTCCCCCCTCTTGTGCGTGGCCTCTTCCCACACAAGAGTATTTCTTTATTAGCTTTCTTTTTCACCAAAATTAGGCCATAGCCCCCAAAATATACAAGATGTGCTTTTTAGAGAGCACGGCACTCTTCTTTAACAAAAATAGAGTGTCAAATTGGGACTAGGGTAAAGCCATAGGCTTTAATAAATTCCACATAAATAAATGTATCTTTCCTAAAGTTCAAAATGGAAAAATCATTTGATAAGGTTACAAGCTACTATGCTTGCCAAAAATGAAATGTCATGAACCAAGATATTTCTTCCAAAGTAAACTCTTCAATTTTCATAGTCTTCATCACCTGAAAATATAAGCTTAATTAATTATTAAATTAATCCCACAAATATTAAATAGGCACAAATCATCACCAACTCATGACTACCAGGCATAAGTATCCCAGGAATCACCCTGCCATACAAACCTAACTGAAATAATCATAGGTGGCCTCAAACATACGTCATATACCGCACGTATTAATATTTATAGTGGTGTCACCCACGATATTAACCTAGCCGGCATGACGCAAGAGTAATCTAGGCATCCCCAAATTACTCAAGAGGGGATAAATAATATTTTTCTAGAGGACTTAAAATATATTCTCATGACAGTACAGATGTATGAAACTGCATTGAGAGATCACAAAGTGCAGAGAAAATGCATGCACAAGAGGCTAAGGCCCTCCATGTCGGAATGCATTATGCTTAAAGGCCAAATGCAATAGCTAAGGATAGAGGTAGAGATAAAAGAGAAGGTGTTTTCTGAGCTCACACAAAAGGTAGCCCTACTAGAAGACCACCTGTCAAAGTCTATGAAAAAGGTACAATAAAACATTCAAATCATCAATAAATGTAGTACAAATGTGGCAGAAGCATGCTCCAATGCTTATGAAATGCAGGTTGAGTAGACAGGATCCAAAGAGTCCTAGAGTAGAATACCAAATATATGTTGAAGGAGTTGAGGTCAAGGATGACCGAGTAAAGTCCTTGGAGGGGGAGTTGCCTGTCACTTAAAAAGATGCATAGAAGCAAGCCAAAGAACCTTTAACACCTTGTACTCTTGCCGACAGTCATGAGGAGAGAGATATAGCTTTAAAAGATGTAGCCTTGATGCTCCCCAACCTCCTATATGTGACAATGAGTGCCCATGCAATCATATGAAGCTAATCAGATACAGATTGGGCCTCGCATTCATTTGCGAAGGGATGTCACTTGATAAGCACCTCTCCCGATTGCAAATTGCCAAGCTATGCAGGCAAGTTCCCCATGCACTAGAAGCCCATGTCACCATGATGTTCTTTCAAGGAACCTTAGCCTTGCAAAACTTTTCAGAGTTATAACAAGCTGAAATGCACCCCATGATAATGAATTTCATTGCATAGATATTCTTATTTAAAGGGGATGGCTATAAAGCGAGCATGAGTGAGAGAGCATATTTCTATTTTTAAAGGGGGTGGCTATAAAGCGAGCATGAGTGAGAGAGCATATTTCTATTTTTAAAGGGGATGGCTATAAAGCAAACATGAGTGAGAGAGCATACTCCTATTTTTAAATTATGGTCTCAGTCTATGAGCATGATTGAGCAAGTAGATCTAGGTTTAACGATTAAATTCTTTCACGAAGTGCCTAGAAAGAGTAGAAGGTGACACACTACCAGGGACAGAAGCTCAAAAGGCATAAGGAAAACAATAAAATACAATGCCAAATTACTTAAACATAGGTGAAATTATATAAATCACCACTTATATATAGGTGAAATATAATTCCAAATTACCATACCCCTTTATTTCCACTTATACATGCATGTAACCACCATCTTCATGTTATTAACACAACAATAGATGAAAGGGATTTTTCATGGCAATATCTTGGCTCTCTTGTATTTTCATTAATTCTCTATTAGGGCTACAAGACTACTGGTCGTAACACTTGGCGATCATTATTGGGTTTTGTCTTGACCTGATGAGGAGCACTACATAGGTGCGTAGTAGGCATGAGTCATACGATTTTTGGCTAATTTAGGGCTCCGATGAGGCAAACTGTGTGTGTCGCGTGCTCACCAAAATTTAAATTATTGTGAATTTGTTAAATTGATTCACAAACCATGTATAGAGTGTGTGGAATAGCATATGATTAAATGAAGTTATAGAAAATAAAAATATTGACAATATCTTCACATAAAAACAAGTTTAAGATTGCAAATCTACATTGGCACCGATTTATTTAAAGTTATTTCAATAAATATCACTAGCATGCAGAGTAGCATGTATAGGAAATACTCTTTTGATACTCTACATCAGCAAATTTGAGATAATGTCTATAATGCTTGAAGCTCTACCACCAAGAGTAAACATAGAAAATGCATATAATAACCAAACATAGGTAATATCCATAACATTCAAAGCTCTAAGTGTAAGAGTAGCCTTTAACTACTATAAATAAAGAAATACAAGACCCAAAGCATGTAACAATGTTCCAAACAAGAAGGCATCATTGGCATTCAAGGTTGTTAACTTTATTCTAAATCTATTAAAAATATATATAAACAAAAATATATATGTTAAAGAGAAAACTATATTGGATGCACATTAGTGGTAATCACTTAAGCTTGAAAATACTTATAACCTTGACAGAGTAGGGTTCAAATAAACACTCATAAATGTGCTCATAAACTATATTTGGATGCACATTAGTGGTAATCACTTAAGCTTGAAAATACTTATAACCTTGACAGAGTAGGGTTCAAATAAACACTCATAAATGTGCTCATTGTTCTTAAACAATATCACATTGTGATCTATGTACGCTGCTCCAAGGCCAAGTGTCCCAGTCCCAACAAAAAATCCATAAAAGTATCTCTAGGCTTGTTGAATAATGAGCCTCTCTGATAACCACCTCTCCGAGTAGAGCCAATTTTTTAAACTAATTCTTCAGTGAGAATTGTGATGGTTTTAAAAAATATAATTTGAAATCAAACTACATGATGACCATAAAGATAATGATAACTTAATGAATATAAAGTTAATTGAAAGTAAATACATACATATTATGAATGAGTTTATGATTCACATCAAGTTCCTCTCCAAGGTTCAACACTTTAACTTGATCAATATGAATTGAGAATATATATTTTTGGTGAAGAAGAGCATACAAATGTAGTTAGGATGAGACATGGTCACTTGTGTTACACATTTGTTAAGATAATGAAAATAAAGTTTTATTATCATTATATGTAATAAGATTAAAAGTTACCTTTATTGAGATTAGTCCCTTTTTTCTTAACACCGGTGGTGTACACAACTTGGCGATGCACCACTACAAAACCTTGAATTGAGGCACAATGCTCAACCTTTGTAGCTCCTATATCCTGTAGTATAGACATGCAAAGAAGTGAGCATCGGAGAGACAAAATTCGGCAAATATAAAGGTCAAGGAATATAGATTATCATCAACTTTATTCTAATATGGAATCTTATTTATAAAAAACCCTCCACTCTAATCTCAAATGGAAAGTCACCAAAAATTAGCTCAACACAATGATCCACCATCTTCCCTTTGCCTTTAGTACAAATTATGTTTAAAGCTTCCATAACTCCACTCATGATGGTAGATGGTTGTTTCTAAATTTGAACATCCACCAATGCAAGATCTAAAATGCTACATTAAAGGCAAATATAGTTCTTGTCTCACAATTTTAAATGTTAGGATGGCTTCATCTTGTGGGAATATCCATTATGATATATATATGTGGAGAGTCTACTCACCTTTTGGTTTTGCAAATGTCTATTACAAAATAACTATTATATAGGATCTCCAATATTCTCACTCTCCTATGTATGTTATACAATTATTTGACCCCCAATTCAGAGATTTTAAGCCAATAAACAAACATGTGTAGGTAATTAATCCAAGGTGCATATAAGAGATTGGGAATTGTTGAGCATTCCCATAAGATAGGCCTTATCTTCATCTTTAATGCAGGAAGCACCAATCATGTTTAATTTCTCCTCTGTGGCCATGTTTTTTATTAGCTCGTGCCACGATAGAGAGAGTAAAGAATGCTAATAACACTCACCATTGTAAGAATCTATGAGGTTCACATACTTCCATGCTTTTCCACTATATAACACCTAGACCTCTCTTATAACCTTTTGTCTAGCTTCATCATCCATATGACCTTTGTTCTTTCATCCACTTTTTGTTCCATTTCATCCTTTGATATAGAAAACATAGCGATTAAAAATTAGAAAGAAAGCAAATGGAAAACAAATGTAATCTCTAATTAAAAAATACTCGAAAAAATACAAGCTATTAGAGAAATCATCGTAAAAACAAGATGTGTGGGTATTTGAATTGGAATCTTGTAGAAACCCGTTTTTCCTCTTGCATCAACTATCTTTCTTAACTCTACTTTAATCCATTTCTTTCTTCTTCATTAAACCTATTAATAAGCATAGTAAGGTGCAATTCCCCAAGTTTCCTAATTTGAAAAAGCTTACCTCTAAATGTGTTAGACCCAAACTCATTGATCATTTCACATTTGACATCATTTCAAGAGCAATGATCCAAAACACATATAGTTTAATTTAATAAGATAAATAGAAGCTCACACCAATGAGATAAATTTCTTACTTGTTTAATCGAGTAAGAGAAAACAGAAGCTATTTGATATCATTGTACTTGAATGAAACAAAACCACAAAGCATGCTAAAATGCATTGGAAAATCACTTGGGAATTTTATAGCATCATATAAACACAATTCTAAATTATTGAAATAAAAGATTCAATCATCCACTTAAAAATTAGAATATGCTAACCTTTTTTGATGCAATCCATCAATGCTTTGTGTCGATTATTTTGTGGGTCATTTTACCCCTAAGGTATGGCCCCAGTCTACATCATTATCCAAGATCTACTTAAACTTATCATTTAAAGTCTTCCATTCATCACTCCAAGACTCCCTCCTCTCATATGTAAGAGATGTCTCCTCCAGCTCCAAATCGAGAATGGAAACAATGAAGGCACCTTTACTTTCCAAGTAACCAGCAAAAGACCTTGAGAGAGATTTTTTGTGTGGATGGACTTAGTTTTCTAATTGCTTCAATTAGAATGAGCTTGCATAGAGGTATTTTTGGTGAAGGTGATAAAAAATACACCCTAATTCTATCAAGGAATCCTTGAGGTGTACTAGTTTTTAAGAGCTAACCAATATCTCTATTTTCCTCTTACTTGTACTTTTTGGAACATTTGTGTCCTTTGTACTTTCCTGATGAGCACTTGATTCCCCCTCATTTTCCCCTTGATGATCACTTTTTGTTGCAGTCTCTTCTTCGCTACCCTCATCACCCGTACATCAGCTTCTTCATCCCCTTTCTCATCCTCTTTCTTGTTCTCCTTCATAACCCTCTTCAAATTTATTACCTTCCACACCTTCTTTTTCTCCATTACATCCTTCACCTTTTTCCCTCTCAACAAGAAGTTTCTCTTCAATGTTAATGTCTGCTTCTTCAAGCCTGAATAGACCTCGACCAACTACATAAGAACCTTCTTCAAGCCTGAATAGACCTCGACCAACTACATAAGTACCTTCTGCACTAACACTCTGACTTACCTACAAAATCTTTTTATGCTTACGGTTAGATATAGGAAGCAACCTCCATGTTATCACATGAACGTGCAAGTTCAGAATAACAAGGCCGTGAAATATACATATACTCTCTTTGATAAGCTAGCTAAACTTATTCTAACAAGAAAAATACAAAAAATAACATGTTATAAAATATATTTGAAATGTTAATACAGAATTTTTCATTTTGCTTCTTTTGAAATCTTTGGCAAATGATAAAAAAAATAGCAATGCACATAACTCAAAATAAATATGACTTAATGGGACTACTATTTAAGAAACCTCGTTTTGTCACAAACTTCAAACATTCACGTCTTGAGTACTCATGACCTTGAGGAGCACACTCATGAACATTCATGTCTTGAGTACTCATAAAAAATACACATTTTAAATTCCATTAAAAATAAAGGATGCTCAAAATTTAAATACAAAGGCATGGGCATAAACAAAGAATTTTTAGTGGGCATTGCAGATCAAGCAACAACGTAAGTTCCTCTCCCCCTTCTCA
Source organism: Cibotium barometz (assembly GCF_041138505.1). Lineage (NCBI taxonomy): Eukaryota > Viridiplantae > Streptophyta > Polypodiopsida > Cyatheales > Cibotiaceae > Cibotium > Cibotium barometz. The sequence continues at coordinate 8,727,366 of NC_141091.1, forward strand.
GTACAAGTTTTAAAATTGATTCCTCCTCTCTACTCTCTATCTCTACAAAATTACTTTCGGTGGTGCCATGAGCTTGAAGGTGTAGATGCCGAAATTATCTCCTCTTGTGTTAAGTTAGAGACCGTAATGGCTCACCATTTTGCAAATCGTGTTCAGCAATGGATACATTGAGCAAGTGAGCCTCTAGATTAGTCACAATTAATCTCTTCAATCTCAATGGCTATGGTAATTTAGAGCACAATGGCTAAGAAGTATGCTATGCAAGCATGTCTTACACTATCTCTCGAGCTTCACCTTTTTTTCAAAACAACTGTAATGGCCAATAGACCAACCACAAAAAAGGCATAATGGCTAAATCCTAGGTACAAACTAGCCATAAAATAGCATATGGTCCTAGTGGCTAGAGCTATTGCAAACAAAAAGGGAAGAGACGACAAGGTGTGCATTGGAAATGACAAAGGGAAGAGAGGACAAGGTGTTGCTATGACATCCAATACTAACACCACATAAGCCGGTATGTGTGGTGATTGGCAATGGCATCCAACACCATTAAGACATGGCATTCAATCATGCATGGCTTTATAAGCCATGACTTAATGGTGTTGGATATGTCATGGATTTATAAAGCCATGGCAATCACACACAATTCAAGAGGAATCAATCTAAACTACTTCTACAAGTAGGTTGTGAAGAGAGGACATAATTAGAAGGGGGGAGATGAAAGGCGGTGCCAATGCATTAGCATTTTAAACTTTTAGAAAAACTTTAATTAATGGCTGTTATAGAGTTGGAGGAGCACATAAGCTGCTACTCATTTGCTCATTTTATAGCAAGAGCTTGCAAATTTTCAGTGCATTTACAAAATATAATTCTAGCTAAAGCCCATGCCTCCACCATATGCATATGCATGCCACCATTAAGCCATGGCTAGAGGAGTGCACTTTATTCTTTGGACTCGGCATCGAGCTTGAAGGGGGAGGACCTCTTGAACCGAAGAGCTTTCTTCATGCCAGGGTTTGAGAAAAGATAAGCATGCCCAAAATTTGTCATAAAAGGGAAATAAGTCAATAATATAAAGAATATCTAAAATTTTAAGAAGAAGCTTAATAAGGCAATACAGGTTGTGTTTAAGGTTTTTAATTACCTAGTACTTGGCTAGCATTGTTGAATGGAATTTTGTCCACTCTTTCACATATTGATGCAATTGGTTCTTGAGTGTTGTCAAGGATGATAATTGTTTGTCTTGCTTATAGCATGTGGATTTTCCCTTTTCTTCTTTTTTAAATCACTTTTGCCAAAGTGTCCATAATCTCATTAATAATGACAACTTGTGTACTCTTTTTTAAGTGAGCATGCCATGTGAGCCGCCGGGAAAATCCCACATGTAATGGAGGATGTAGAAGGTCACTTTTGATAATACGATCTACTATTAAGCTCAAGCTTGGGAGCTCCTTACTTCTTACTTATCTTGTTCTCTTCATATTTCTTGCGTACTTCCATGTCTATGCTTGTATCTGGCTATGAGTCGTGTAGAGTTTGCTTGGTTACATATGCGAGAGTTTGCGTGTGTGTGTGTGCGCGCATGAGGTGAGCATCCTTGCTTGATAACAGTTAGGTGTGGAGAGTGTGTGTGTGTGTGTGTGAGAGAGAGAGAGAGAGAGAGAGAGAGAGAGAGAGAGAGAGAGAGAGAGAGAGAGAGAGAGAGAGAGAGAGCTTGCTAGCTTCTCCCTCTTGTGTGATCATTGGATTACAGAGGTCCAAGCATTGGTTTTCCATTCCTACAAGCAATGCATTGCATGACTCTAAACGGGTTTTTACTCCTTGGTGTGACATGCTTACTCTTGTCTTATACATAAAGACAAGAGCCAAGAGTAAGTAGAAATCTTAGACATCACAACATGGGATTGTGTCCATTCACTATAAGATAATACTTATGTACAATTGGCCCTTATTCACACTAGGGTGCCCAAAATTCTTAAGTTAACTATTTGAGCATAGGTGTGGCCAGCTTTCTCATAAAGGCTACAACTTTTATTGTGCCTTTTCATGCCACTCATTCCTCACTCTCATGTATGATAGAGAGCATCTAGCTAACCCAAAATGGGGTTAACAAGTTCTTAGTAGTTCATCACAAGTCATCTCCCTATTATCCAAAATAAGCTAATCCTCAAGTGAAAAGCACTAACAACTGGAGTGGTGGAAGCATCATTTGGAAATTAAATGGTGAATACTCAACAAGGAATTCCAAGAATCCTTACACCAAATGTAACTTTGTTAGCTACTCATTATTTATGTCTAAAACCAACTAGCTCAAGAAGAGTCTAGACACAAGATAAAGGTCCTACAAAATAGTATCAAAACCCCAAGTTCCAAGTCCAACACCCACAACCAAGAAGGGCCTTTGTCTAGACACTAGATAAAGGTCCTACAAAATAGTATCAAAACCCCAAGTTCCAAGTCCAACACCCACAACCAAGAAGGGCCTTTGTCTAGACACTAGATAAAGGTCCTACAAATACCAAAGCTCCAAGTGCCAATTCCAACACCCACAACCGAGAAGGAACTTTGTATAAACACTAGACAAAGGTTCTACAAATAGTACGAAAGTCCCAAGTGCCAAGTCCAAAGTGTACATATATCAATCAGAAGGACTTATGGTCCAAGACAAAGAGGACAAATAATGTAAGTTAAAAAAAGCTTCTTTATGACTTGAAACAAACTCTGTAAGCTTGGTACTACAGCTTGATATACCACAAAAAAAAGGATAAAAAGGGAAATCTCATCATGCTTATGATATATGTTGGTGATATTATCAAGCTTGGTACTGTAGCTTGATATACCATAAAATCTTAAACCATCTATGTCAAAAATGAAAAGAAGGGAAATCTCATCATGCTTGTGATATATGTTGGTGATATAATCACGCTAAGAAACAATGATGCTATTATTAATGGTGGTGAGTCAAAAAGAACCATAAAAATCCTTTGACACGAAAGATTTTAGTTTGATGCAATGTTGTTTGGGGGGTTAAGAAATTTGGAGGGACAAAGGCAAAATCTTCCCAACCGAAACAAAATACATAAATGATCTTTAAAAAGGGTTTAGAATGGAAGAATCAAAGACCGTCACTGCAAGTCCATATGAGCCTACTTTGACTCGCAAATGTCGTCATGCTTGCTCCCTCCCAAATGGCTGAAATTCATGCATATTGTCTTATCGACCACGAGATTCATAGCCTCCATTTCCCACTGTGCACATCTCCTCATAGGCTTCTTGCAACTTGCACTCTCCTCTCCTCACAGCCTGGACCAAATGCTTAGTTTTCCCATCACTTGTGCTTCCGTACTATTCAATTGCATTGTAAAAACCCTTGAAAAAGTAAGCCTTGAAGATTCTAACCTTAAAATTTCAATGGGAGGACAGATTTTAGGTTGTGAAGCGCATACTTTTTGCGCTAACCAGTTAGGCTGTGACAAGTGGAGGGGCCGATAGGGTGACACGCAATCTGGTCTCGTCATGTCACAAAAGGTCAAGGTGTACACACAGCTCTTTTCAAGTGCATCGAAGGAGGAGTAGTTTTCCTTGCCAGTGTTAACACCCCCCCTCCCCGCCCCCAAAAAAAAGAAAAAAGGCACCACCATGGGCTGGGCTCGTGCAATCTTGTCAAATTTCGATACCTTCGCAGGGTAAATGCCCCTTCAGCTCTTTCTCTGTGTGTCTTTCTCTCTCTCTCTATTTCGTGACGGGAAGAATTAATTATCCTTTCATTTTAAAGTGCAAGAAAAAGAATTGCAAAGGCTGTTTAGGTGATGTAAGCTCGATGAGGGATGTGCCAGTTTGAATTGCAGGGTTCATTAAGATTGACCATGTCTTTTTCTTTTTTTTTTTTAAATTTTATTTTATTTTTTCAAAAAAGAAACTTCTATTAAGTAAATTAAAATCATACAACCAAACCAGAAAAGCAATTGGGGGCACTATGCCGCCATAAAAGTTCCTTTGGGGTGATGGCGAGGAAAATACCATGGTTTTTTAAAAATAAAAATAAAAAAAGAGACTTCTATTAAGTAAAATAAAATCATACAAAGGGAGACCTCAAACTAAAAGGTAGAGAGATCTCAACCAATCGGGGGCACTATATGCTGCCATAAAAGATAGTGTGGGAACTTTGGGTCTGTCTAGGCATGAGAAACCTGGCGTTATATAGTGTAGCTTATGAAAGGTATGCTCTTCATGGAGGTCATGGAGTATTCGGCCAGCTCCTTGCTTCCCTATATAAAGGGCCTCCTCATAATCACTTGTTTCATCCAATCCTACCACATTGTAATACTCCCTTGCTGGCTATTGCCATTGTAAAAGCCTCTTGCTATAATAAAGGTGATCTTGTCAACAAGCTCTCTTTCTCTCTCTCTCTCTCTCTCTCTCTCTCTCGTGAGTAGGGATAGAACCACTATGGATCAAGATAGAGGACATACCTGAGAAACCATAGCAAGGTTTCCATAGACTTGAATGTCGAACACATCGCGTGATCGCGATAGATTGTGACTAGCGACTCACCACCCAACCGTAGGTTCAATGCCTCGAACCATCCCCACCCTGAGGTCTGATTACTGCGAGCCTACTTGGTACCGACAATCTTGACCTAGCGTCCCATACCACTAGGCCGAACCACCCACCTTGCAACTCCATGGCCACGAGACCCTGCATGCTTCTTTGGTAGTCCCAGGCCACTGCATGACTACGTGTGACCTCTCATCCAATAAGTGACCCCAAGGTCACTTATATAGTAATAACCCGGCTATTATTGGCCCTTTCTTTATTAATTAGCTTTCGTGCTTTATTTATAAGCTTTTAGTCATTATTAGCCCTAGGCTATTAATTATAAGCTCTTAGCCAATCTAGACCTCTTCTTGCTAGTGCCCTTAGCCCACGTTTGAACCCTTGAGGTTCCCACGTCCCAGCTAAGCCTTAACCCTAATCTTGGGTTAACCCTAACCCTAATCTTGGGTTAGCACATGTGTCCCTAGCCCTCACCCTAGGCCATTTGGGAGGTAACTTACTTCCCCCCTTAATTTATTCGCGTCCTCGCGAATGCATAAGGAGAACAACCTTAAGCACAAACTTGGAGCTGGACATGTGTCCATAGCATATACTCGAGTCCACTGGCATATACCTTTGCCAAAGCAAGACTTCAGCTATAAAAAGGTCTAGGTTGCTTACTCATAGTCATAGTACTCCAGAAGGAACATTCAATTGCAAGCACGATAGTTTCACTAGAACAACCCAAGCACAGACATGGCACCTAGCAATGATTATTGGTAAACACTAATTTGCTTAACCAAGTCCCACCCTTGTTTCAAGTACTCACACACTCTCCCCTATTCCAATCCATGACTAGGATTGAATGAAGACCATAAATTTCGACTCTTAAGAGTGATCTATTATACTTTGAGTCATCCCTTGGAACATAACCATTCTGGATGTCCATTACTCCATGAGTAGTAACTTGAGTAGCTTGCGCCTCCCTTCCTCTCACTTCCCTAAATTGGGAATGAACATCTCCTCATGTAGAGGCTCTAATTCCAAAAGCAAACAAGGAAGTATAACATAATCCACCCCTAATATTTTGGTAGGCTACAACCCTTCGAACAAGTGGGATTTCAGGTGACTCCAAAATCTTGGAATCAAAATAACCTTGTGGAACATCCGTCCACCTTGGAGTATCTCTGACCATTGTGACTCACCGGTATATGTCCACAAGGTGAATATAGAACAAGATAAGCGGTCCTAAATCTTGGACACACAACTTGGTCTTATGCACTTAGTCCTAGAATGAGAGAGATAAGAAGTTTGAAACTTCTTCTCTCTCTCATGTACAATTCCAATGCATCAATATTACTTGGTCATCATGAGAGAGAGAGTGTGAGGAATCACTCTATAGGTAACATGCCATGCTCAGACAACCAAGACTAGCAGTGCTCCTCACAGTGACCAAAGATTAACTATGCCCAAGGAGAGTGTCCCAAATAAGAAAGCCTCAGGTCATGATGCTCTCCCTACGCAACAAACCATCGGTCCCGCATGATATTATCGTGGCATAGTTTGCTGCAACACTCATGGTAGTAGAGGCACTCTTCCAGACAGTCTCATACATTCACAGGTTTAGTGCCATGCCCCCCTAGAGACTCCCGAGGCTCGCCCTACAGTCCTCCCAGCACCTAGCAACAGATGGCCACGAGTCATGGTGTAGCCGAGTATGCACCTGGTTCACAAGGGAGGGACTCAAGATGGATCGCCTCTTAGCACTTTGGGACTATACATACATGATACCTGGATCACAACACATGAGCCACTCTCACACAAACGACAATACTACATGGATACTTCACGGGGCTTACAGAGGATGATTTCATACTAAAGACCAGATATCTTGACATATACGTGTCACATGTCATGTGGATTGCAGTGGGCCAGTTGCGGGTGTCATCACACCACCTGAGGATAGAGGCAAGGAGAGCCATGTAGATACCTTGTGAGGAGAGGATATGCACTATATGCCAGAGGGAGTTCGAGTCAGAGGAGCACTTCCAGATTAGCGGTGCCTAGGCCTCTTCCTACTAGAGCTTCATCGCCATAGAGACTCGCTGATTAGAGACTCGAGACCTCGTGGGAGACATCCACCCCGGCCCCCAGGTGACCATCACTTAGTTCTTCCTACCACGAGAGGACGCCACAGTAGCCATGGATGACATACCCATAGCCTCATCGAGCCACACATTCTTGAGTGCCCGACCACTTGCCAGACTCCACTTTGGTGTGACTCTAGATTGAGCCACGACTGTATAGCAAGCCCGACGTCCTAGACTTTTTGGACCTCAATAGCAACACATACATCGGCCCTAGCTTGAGGAGATCTTGGAGAGGCACAGAGCCACCTTCCCATGCCTAGTGGATAGCCTTACCCCCATGCTTGATATCTGTGACCGCTCCCTACAGGAGGTCTACAGATCGGAAGACAATATACATATATTTAGAACACTCAATTTAACTGATATTAAACAATGGAAACACCATCAGCAACATAAATACTGGAAATACTGAAAATACAAATGACACCAGCACGGGGGCCGGAAAGGGCCGGCCCCCCCTCAATACTTTTTGTGTTTTTTGGAGTATTTATATTTGTACAAGTATCATGGGCCTGTGTCATGGGCCTGATAGGCCAGATTTCTCCACCAGGGAGTGAAAACAACCAAACAAAACTGGTTCAAGTTGATGAAGAGGCGTTGGTCGGAGTAGCCTCAAATCACAGGCTCATTCCCATCTTCACTGGGTGCACACCTGCCTTTCATTGGTCTTTCGGGATTGTGCACAAACAGGCACGCTTGTACTAACGTAGGCACAGTGATACACCGCGGAGGGAACGTTTCCCGGTTCTCCCAGATAAGTTTTGTACCCGGTCTTTCCTCATACCCACATGACCTTCACTGGCTCCTCTATAGGTGAGGGCGTAGTCAGCGCAATCATGGAAAAAACCACTATCCAATGGCCTTCTAAGGTGTAGGCAGCTGGAGATGAAACTTGCCTACACAAAGCTTGAAATAACAACATTTAACTTTAATTGTTATTTGAATTTGAAATAAAATATAGAAACAAATACCTAACATAGGTTTTATTTCAAATCTCAGCAAAGAAGATCATTTCCCTTTTTGTTGTACTCCTAATGGGTGTAAACAGCAGATGTAAACAGGGCAGCCAGCTCCGGTACAAGTGTGGCAGCCATCAGGTACAGTAGACGGGATCAAGCAGCAACCACCAGGTGATGTTGAATAGAAGCGTGTAGAAGGCAGCAACATTCACACGTGATAGGAGATGTAGGCAAGCACCATATTTGCAGGCGGGTGCAATTCAGCAGTGGTAAGGCAGGTACAACTAAACAATTGTAGGCGGGTACAACTCAGCTGTTGTAGGCAAGTACAGTAGAGCTGTGTGGTGGGTATAACACGTACAGGTAGGTGGGTACAACAGCAGCCTTAGGCGGGTACAACACGTACAGGTAGGCGGGTACAGCAGCAGCCTTAGGTGGGTACAACACATACAGGTAGGGACAGCCGGCGAGCACCAAGCGTGAAGGAGAGAAAGAAAACCACCAACCTCACACGTGGGAAAATACTAAAAGTGTTCCATGCAAAGCCTTTTTTTCAAAGGTTATAAAACCTTAAAATCAATTTAATATTTTTGGGCACCCTCAAAAGCAAACGTCCAGCCTCTTTTTAAAATGGGTGTGAACACATTACCTAATAAATATTAAGGTTTACCATAGTTTATGGATTTTACCTTTTGAAAGGACCAAAATGAAAATACTTACCACCTGTTCACACGCCACACCGCCGAGTCAACAAACAGTACTCCACGGTACACTGGGGGCGTCCCCATCCAGTGTACTGGCACGGCATAACAGGCAGACACACGCAAACAAGTCATGCAAAAACAAATTTATGCATGCAGGCATAAATGCATGTGCACATATAATGGACGAAATCTCCCTTTCATGAAACTTGTACAAGAAGTTCCTATTGGACACAAAACTGGCACGACAGAAATATAAAGATGTCCTGGTCTTCCTATGGAGTGACAGTCCCATAGGTAAGACGCCATCTTGGCCATACACGGTTGGCACCAACAAGCTTCCGTCCATATAGCACAAAGCAAGTCACACACGGGTAGCAAGAAACTGGTTCCCGTCCATGTGACGCAGCATTGGTCACACACGGGTGGCACTTATCTGGTTCCCGTCCATGTGACACCAAAAGACTGGCGCTTTCACATGGGACACTGGCTTGGCCCCATGTGAACATGGCACAAATCTGGCCGCTCTATGGAGTGACAGTCCCATAGAAGAGGCTCCAAAAATGGAGATGGACCAAATGGTGACATCCCCCCGGGCTTCTAAACAGTTGACATGAACTGAAAAGCCTCAAGATATGCCTGCAAAAGCTGAGGGTAGTAAGCGAAATCATCCTCATCTACCCACTTTGCATCAATTGGCAAATAATTTTTAAATTTCACAAGGTATCTCTTGGAAAGTTTCCCATGTGGTAACTTTCTCTCCTTGTGAAATTCAATCTGCTTTGGCTGAAGGATCTCCTCAAACTCATCAACTTCTAGCGGATCTTCTGACAGGCTCCTCTGGATCTGGTCCCACATACTTTCGCAAAAGACTCACATGAAAAGCATTGTGAATCTTCTAATGGTTGGGTAAAGTAAGCCTGAAAGGACACTTCATTGATCTTGTCAACCACTTTGAAGGGTCCATAATATCGAGTAGAAAGCTTTGGATATGATCCCTCTCGTCTTGGCCTCTTCCGAAGCCTAGCTTTCTCAAATTTCAGCAATACCCAATCACCTTCCTTGACTTGCATGTCCCTTCTATGCTTGTCAGCAGCCCTCTTATTGTCACCAGCCTGGACATTTCCCAGTCTGAAAGGGGTCTGGTGGACTCCAGGATGTTTAAATATTTGGAAAGTACAAGCTTTGGGAATGGGGGATTATCCTAGAATACAAGGGACCACACTCCTAAAATTTAGGAGAGTTGCTATTTTTGGCCCGACTCCGATGGAAATTATGTTCGCGTCATTACATCTGAAATTGAGTAGATCATTACATCTGGAATTGAGCAGATACCAAGAGTTGGCAAAGTGCCTATGACAGAATGCCTACCAGTTGGGATATTTTTAGAGATAAAGTTTATGGAAGGACCCATCTCTTAGATTGGAACATGTGGCAAGGAGGTGGACCAAAGTGAGACAAATGGCTTGACATTTGTTAGAAAGTGGATCAAAGTGAGACAAGTGGCCTCACACTTGTCACTTCAGCTATTGTGTGGCTCTCCACTTGTCATCGTAGCCTTCTCTTGCCATTTTAGCTCATGGGAGGCCCAAATCTATAAATTGGAGTCCCCTCTCTTCATTAATGGAGGTTCTCTTGCTGCACACTAGCCTGTACCACCGTTACAGGCTACCCTAATGATGGTTACTCTCTTTCTCTCTCTCTGGAAGGCTGCCCATGAAGAATACCGGCTGTTGGGGACTGTTTTGGAGGCTTCCATCGCGAAGAAATACTGAAGGCAAGGGTATTTAATCATTTATTATGATTTTCTAGCCATTGTACTTGTTGCACCAACATTTGTACTTGTTGTACTTATTGTACCAACCATCGTACCGATGGTACTAGCCGGTTGTACCAGCCACTGTACCTACTGTACTAGTCATTGTACCTGCTGTACCAGCATTTGTGCTTGCTGTACCTATTGTACTAGCCACCGTACCGGCTGTACCAACCACTGTACCTACTGTACCAGCCATTGTACCTACTGTACCAGCTGGATGGAGAGTTGTACTTGCTGTACCAGCTCTATTGCATGAAGACCCGTGGTTTTTGGGGAAGAATCAGTACCCACACGGAGGTATATGGATTATATTGTTGGCTCGGCATTTCTACAGCCTATGTTCCGGCTTGGTAGCCTTGTGTTGGGCTGTGTTATGGCATTTGTATAGGGATAATCCGGCATCTCCCGTGGGGAGAGTAAGGCCCTCAAAGCTTGTACATGATATTATTCTCCTTGGGTAATAAAATACTCCAAGGGGGGGAGTCGGCCCATTCCGGCCTCTATGCGGTGTCACACGTGCAAGCTCCATTTTCAGCATTTGTGGATGTTTTGTCCAGCTTTATGTTTTATGCAAAGTGATGATGGATATGTGTTAAGGCTGTGGCCATGTTTAAATGTTTTAATATGCATTGATGGTATCAACAAGTGTGTCAAAGGCCCTAGTCTCCCGGGCACCCGCCGCGAGTTTCATTGGTATCAGAGCATAGGCTTTCTTGGAAGCGGAGGCTTCCTTCTATCAATAAGGAAGAGAAAAGATCTCAAGTGGGGACCACACTTACCATCATTGCTGTTAAGCATGGCCAGCCACTTCATAGCTTATGAAGCAAGAGCATGAGCAGTAGACAGCTTGTTGATCGAAGGATTTATGAATTCACAAAATTTATCTTGGAAGTATGGAGTTGGCTTTATGTGCACACGTTTAGCACTCTTTCCATATGGATATTGTGATTATATTATCAAGCTTACAGACAAGCTATATGTAGATATATCTCAGGATATCTTAAGGATATAGTGATGAGATTTTGCTATGAAGTGTTTTTGATGTTCACTAACCCTTGTATAGCTATGTAAGGAGAAAGGTGTTATTGTTTGCCTTGAGATGGTTTTAGGGAAACATTGTTTATTGGGATGGATTATATCTATGGAGATTTCTTTCTTGGACGAGATTTATATAGATATTGGGCTTCACAAGCAATTTCTATGGACGAATCTGTCCGAGTTTATAGAGAACAAATCTTTGGATATCTCATGGATATGATGCTTTTATGGATAAAGTCCACCTCTACTCTAAGGTGTGTGGTTAGCACGGAGTATGTGGTAAGAGGTATGGTATACAGGTCTATGGATTCCTGGACTTCTTTTCTAGGGATTTGAATTCATCCTCAGGTTTATGGATTATGTTTATGACTCTCTTTTACTCGGATGGATTATTCTTTATGGCTCCCTTTATTTGGGATGCATTAGACTTATGGAACTCATGGTTCACATACCTTGTGTAGTGTTCTCTTGTCCTACGTGCTCTCTTGAAGATTTTTTCTACCATGTGTGGGTGGAACAATAGAGAGTAGATGGAAGGGAACATGGGCACTTCAAAGGGTAGTGACAAGCACAACATACCCTGTGTAGTGTTCTCCTGTCCTACGTGCTCTCTTGAAGATTGTTTCTACCATGTGTGGGTAAAACAATAGAGAGTAGATGGAAGGGAACATAGGCATTTCAAAGGGTAGTGACATACCCTGTGTAGTGTTCTCTTGTCTTACGTGCTCTCTTGAAGATTGTTTCTACCATGTGTGGGTGGAACAATAGAGAGCAGATGGAAGGGAACATGGGCACTTGAGAGGGTAGTGTGAGTTGGTGGCCGAAATGCCTACAAACTATTGGTGGCCGAAATGCCTATAAACTATGTGTAGCAGAAATGCTTATGGAACACGAGGTTATCTATGCCTGCGAGTGATAGTTTTATCTTGTTACTTGAGCCCACCTCTCATCCAGGGTGTGTGGTCAGAGTACCAACACGTAGTGCAAGTGGTAAAGTGGACATGACGGGACTTCTGTCTATGCCAACGGTCATGTGGACCGATGTCTTGTTGGCAGGAGACTTATTTTATCTCGCCCATTTACTTGGGACATGGATTATGATATCTGGACTTATGGGACTGATTTGTCTCGCCCATTTACTTGGGACATGATTATGATATCTGGACTTATGGGACTGTTTTTTGTCTCGCCCATTTATCTGGGGACATGATTTTGATATTGGTATTATGGAGACTTATTTAGTCTCGCCCATTTCTTTGGGACATGGATTCTTCAGTTATATTGGATTTTTGAGACTGTCTCGTCTCGCCGACTCGATGAAAAATGATTATATCTTGAATATATGGCTTAAAGCTTAAAGTTGCGGACAACTTTTAAGAAGCTGGGGAGGATGTCACCAGCCTGGACATTTCCCAGTCTGAAAGGCGTCTGGTGGACTCTAGGATGTTTAAATATTTGGAAAGTACAAGCTTTGGGAATGGGGGATTATCCTAGAATACAAGGGACCACACTCCTAAAATTTAGGAGAGTTGCTATTTTTGGCCCGACTCCGATGGAAATTATGTTCGCGTCGTTACATCTGGAATTGAGGAGATACCAAGAAGTTGGCAAAGTGTCTATGACAGAATGTCTGACAGTTGGGATATTTTTAGAGATAAAGTTTATGGAAGGACCCATCTCTTAGATTGGGACATGTGGCAAGCCACCGTACCGGCTGTACCAACCATTGTACCGACTATACCAGCCATTGTACCTGATGTACCAGCCATCGTACTTGTTGTACTAGCCATCGTACCGGCTGTACCAGCCATTGTACCTGCTGTACCGGCTGAATGGAGAGTTGTACTTGCTATACCAGCTCTATTGCATGAAGACCCGTGGTTTTTGGGGAAGAATCAGTACCCACACGATATTGTTGGCTCGGCATTTCTACAATGTTCCGGCTTGGTAGCCTTGTGTTGGGCTGTGTTATGGCATTTGTATAGGGATAATCCGGCATCTCCCGTGGGGAGAGTAAGGCCCTCAAAGCTTGTACATGATATTATTCTCCTTGGGTAATAAAATACTCCGAGGGGGGGAGTCGGCCCATTCCGGCCTCTATGCGGTGTCATACGTGCAAGCTCTATTTTCAGCCTTTGTGGATGTTTTGTCCAGCTTTATGTTTTATGCAAAGTGATGATGGATATGTGTTAAGACTGTGGCCATGTTTAAATGTTTTAATATGCATTGATTTTATCAACAAGTGTGTCAAAGGCCCTAGTCCCCCGGGCACCCGCTGCGAGTTTCACTTATGCTTGTCTTGTGACCTTGCAATGGCTGTCCGCACCTGAGCAAAGGCTATATCCAAGTCACGCACATACTCATCAGCTGCAAAGATCTCATCCTTTGTACGAAGGATGGGTGGCAAGACCACTCTGCCATAAATAATCTCAAACGGGGCCTTTCCCGTGGAGGCATGAACTGTGTTGTAGGCAAACTCTACAAGTGGAAGATACTTCTCCATGCAGTCTTTTGATCTGCCACATAACACTTGAACAAATCCAACACGGCTGAATTTGCAGCTTCACGTTGGCCATCAGTTTGGGGGTGGTAAGCTAATGAAAACTCAAGCTTAGTGCCCATGTTATCAAATAAAGAGGGTCGTAGTCTTGGGATCTCTATCCCCAGCAATGGACTTAGGCATACTATGATGCTTGAAGATGTGAGCAAGAAAAAGCTTCACGATATGATCACCTTTAATGGTTTTCTTGACGGGCAAGAAGTGAGCTTGCTTGCTAAACCTGTTCACAATGGTCCAAATAGCATCATTCCCATGCTGGGATCTAGGCAAATCCATAATGAAGTCCATAGTAATGTTTTCCCATGGCTGCGAGGTAATAGGCAATGGCTGAAGCAAATCTGGAGGCTTTTGCCTAACAAATTTTACCTTTTGGCAAGTAAGACATGCTCGTACATATGCCTCAATGTCTTTACGCATGGCATGCTTGGCCTCTCTCAATCATGTGTGTAGTAGGCATGATACCTCTATGACCAGCATAAGGTGGAGCGTGACATTCCTCCATAACCTTTGGACGCATATCTTTCACCACACATAAGCAGTTATCCTTCATAAGATAACCCTCTTTGATCACATAAGAGGCATGTGAGTGACCAGCCATCAAATCAGTCCATATATGGCAAAAATCAGCATCCAAATGATACAAATCTCGCATGGCAGATAAGTCCCCATGAGAGGCCATTGAAACTGCAGCCACATAAGGCCTCTTGGATAATGCATATGTAACTTGGTTGAACACAATGCTAATCAATACACTTAAATACTCTAAGATTTGATGGACACTCTCTCAAATACAAGAAGTAAATTGCTGAATTGACAAGAGACACACAATGAGCCGGAAAGGCCGACCCCTCCCTCAAATAAAGTATATTGATCTTGGGAGAATCAAGTACACAATGTCATGGGCATTTCTGACCAGATTTCCATACCAATGCATATGAATACAGTATTGCAAACAAGTGGTTGTCGTTGTAGACTTGCAATCCACACTACCCTCTCAAGTGCCCATGTTCCCTACCATCTACTTGCAATCCACACTACCCTCTCAAGTGCCCATGTTCCCTACCATCTACTGTCTATTGTTTCACCAACACATGGTAGCAACAATTTGCAAGAGAGCACGTAGGACAAGAGAACAATACACAGGGTATGTGATCTTGTAATCCGGTTCCTCCCTCTTGCTACTTGCTTCCATATTTAAGCGTAAAAGCTTACCAATAGCTGTCAGAATATGCAGCGGAAATGATAACCAAACTTGGGTTGACAAGAGCAAGTAGAATGCAGAAAATAGACAGCACAAGAAACACAGAGAGATAGGTGTGTAAATTCTTCTCTATACACAAGATCCCTCAAATAACTGAATGATACAATGGTGGGGGGCATGGGGCCTATTTATATGCCCCATGCATGCAGTCGGCCTGCTGTAAAAGCTCTCCACGACTGCATACAGCAGTCGGCCAGCAGTAAATGGCCTCCACGACTGTAGGAGCAAGTCGGCCAGCCACCAGCACCTCCACGACTGCTGAATATGCAGTCGGCCAGCCACACGACTGCTGAATGGACAGTCGGCCAGCCACTAGGTGCACCTGCCAATCATCTGGCATCCACCCACACCATGGAAAAAATGGGAAAAATAGGAAAAAATACGGGGAGTGAGGAAAAATGATAAAACACTTATACAGGGCGGGCACACCCACAACAGAGGCCGTGGTGTATAAATATAGACAGGAGATGACCCCTCTCAGCTCCTGGGTGTGAAATCAACCCAAGGGAGCTGGAGTGCCGCCTGAGCGTAGCCTGAGGTAAAGACTTCGTGAAGAGGTCCGCCGCATTGTCCTCCGTCGAACAATAAAGTAGCAAGATGTCACCAGCCAAGATCTTCTCACGTACAAAGTGATACTGTATCTCTATGTGCTTGGTCCGGGCATGGAAGACCGGGTTCCGAGCAATAGCTATACAACTCTGGTTATCGCACCGGATGACTGTGGGCTCCTTCTGTGGAAACCCAATCTCGCCTAGCAGCCTCCGCAGCCACACAACCTCACAAGCAGCACCACAAGTAGCCCGGTACTCTGCCTCTGTCGAAGAAAGGGCAATAGTTGGCTGCCTCTTGCTGCTCCAAGAAACTGCTCCTGAGCCGAGGGTAAAACTGCATCCTGAAGTAGATCTCCTTGTGTTTGGATCTCCTCCCCAATCTGAGTCACTCCAACCTTGGAGCCTGACTACATCCCCTCCTGTGTAAAGGAGTCCTAGATCCTTTGTACTCTGCAGATACCGTAAGATCCGCAATCCTGCGTCCCAATGAGACTTCAATGGCGGCTGCATAAAAGAGCTCAACAGCCCCACGGAGAAGCTCAAGTCCAATCTGGTGTTCAGCAACCAGATCAATGAACCAACCAACTTCCGGTACTGCGAGGCATCAACTGGCTCACAAGGATCAGTAACGGTTAACTTTGTGTTCAGGTCCATCGGCGAAGTAACAGGCTTGCAGTTCTCCATCCCAAAGGCCTCAAGCAACTCATGAACATACCGCTGCTGAGAGACGAAAAACCACCTCTGGGTCTGCCAGATCTCCAATCCCAAAAAGAAGTGGAGTAAGTCTAAGTCGGTCATCTTAAACTCCTTTGACAAGGCAACCTTCGTCACTCTAATGTGCTCCACATGACCGCCAGTGAGAATGAGATCATCCACATAAAGGATGATAAGCGTGACCATGCCGCGTTCTCGAAAGAGATACAGGTTTGGATCTGCAACCGATCTCTGAAATCCAGTCCGAATAAAGAAGGAATCAATCTTCTGATTCCAAGCCCTGGGAGCCTGCTTAAGACCATACAAGGCCTTACGTAACCTGTAAACCATCCCTTCAGATCCTGGAACAATAAAGCCTGGAGGCTGCTCAACATACACCTCCTCCTGAAGGTCACCATTAAGGAACGCAGATTTTACATCCATTTGATACACGGGCCACCTCTGAGAAGAAGCAAGGGCAAGAACGGTCCGAATCGTGGACATCCGTGCTGTCGGTGCAAAGGTATCCTCGTAGTCGATGCCTGGCCGTTGAGCATGACCTTTAGCCACAAGTCTGGCTTTGTGTTGTTCTTCTCGATGGCATCAAGTTCCACCTGCATGGCTTTCCTCCAAGTATCCTGTGAAAGGGCTTCCTTTACGGAAGTGGGCTCTTTGTCCCGCATAATACGAGACATCAAAGCATAGTTCACCTGAAGAAGCTCTGCTGTATTTCTTTTATCTCGGACTCTATGTGATCTTCGAGGACCGTCCTCTGTGGTCCACTCGAAGGGTAGCTCCATGACACGTGACTCCCGAAGGGTGTCTAACAGCCACCTAGGTACTCGAACAGATCGTGGAGCCTCCTGTGGTCGCGGGGGCTCTACTCCAGCTGCGGGCTCAACCTCCTGTAGTGACTGAGGTTGATCAACTGAAATGATGGTCTGGGAATCATCATCAGACTCCTCTGGATCTCCAAGAAGTGGCGGCTCCTCGACAGTGGATACTGGAATATGCTCGTCAAAGACCACATCCTGGCTGACAACAATCTTGTTCCTGTCTGGATCATGCAACCTGTATCTCTTGGAAAGAGAGTTATACCCCACAAATACAAGCTTGCAGGACTTGGAGTCAAGCTTTCCCCTTTGCTTCTTCGGAATATGTACATACGCGTCACTCCCAAAGACACGGAAGTGCGAGACATCAGGTTTCCTGCCAAAGTATGCCTCAAATGGAGTCATATGGGGTACTGAAGTTGTCGGAGATCGGTTGAGGGTATGGATAGCCGTTGCCACAGCCTCTCCCCAAAGTGGACGAGGAAGATCACGATGCTCCAGCATGGTCCTCGCCATCTCCACCACAGTCCTGTTCTTGCGTTCAACAACTCCATTCTTCGAAGGTGATCCAATATTGGCCAGTTCCCTTTCAATGCCATGATCTGCACAAAATCTGAGAAATACAGTCGAGGAGAATTCACCTCCTTTATCAGCCCTGAGAGTCTTGACCTGAAATCCAGACTCTTTCTCCACCATCACGTGCCAATCCTTGAACCGAGCAAAAGCTTGGTCCTTCTGGGAAAGAAAGTAGACCCACGTGAATCTGGTACAATCATCAACAAGCAGCATAAAGTAGAGAGATCCTCCCAATGATGGTGTCTGCTGAGGTCGACACAAGTCAGTGTGAATCAACTCCAATGGTTTTGAAGCCCGCCTGGAAGCCTGCTTCGGAAAGGATTCCCTGTGCTGCTTACCACGTATGCAAGAATTGCAACGCCCTTGCCTACTACCAACATCTGGCAAGCCAACCACCATCTGGTCTCGGAAAGCTCGCCTCAATGCATCCACATTTAAGTGGCCAAAACGAAAGTGCCACAAATCTCCAACCTGAGAACCTGTCAACGAGGAGAGTGCAGAGAGCTTGTAGATACCATTCTCCACACCGCCTTCCCAAACAACCTGTCCAGTCTCACGGTCCCGTAGAGCAACTGAATGCTCCTCAAATTCCACCCGAAAGCCAATCTTGCATACTTCATGCACTGACTGAAGATGAAAACCCAAAGCAGGGACATAAAGAACACGGGAAGCATGCTTGCCCCCCTTGCCGTCGGGAATAATCTCCATCCGGCCCTCACTGTGTTACGTGTATCGGAATAGTGGAGTTGTCGCCAATAAAGATGCGACCTGACTGCCGTTTTAGATCCAGAAAGAAGTCACGGGATGGAGTCATGTGCCTGGAAGCACCACTGTCAAGAATCCATTCCCGGGTATCCTTCGCGGTGAAGCCAACTGCCTCCTCGCTCGAAGATGATGAAGCGTCGGAGTCCACCATCTCTAAGTGCATAAATGCCGGAGTCTTTGCAGCTAAGGCTGAGGAATCAGCACTCTTCCCTGTCCGCTTTAGTGGCCTTTCTCGCCACAATCATTGCAGAATCTTTCGGCCTTCAGCTTCTCTCGTTCTGAGTCAGGCTTCTTCTCAAAAGACTTCTCCGGTGAAGCCTTCCCTTTGCCCTTGTTGTTAGTCCGGCCTTTCGACTGTTGGCCAGTTAAGGCCTCCGAACCGCCGCTGTGAGGAGGGTTCGTGAAACGCTCCTCCTGGTCCAAGACCATTGGCACAAGCTCCTCCCAGGTAATGGTGCTGAGCCTGCCACTCGTAATCAACGAGGAATAGAAAGCAGAATACTGAGCAGGTCAGTGGGACAGCAAAGTGATGGCCATGTCTTCAGATGATATCTCTTTCCCAGCTTGTAGGACCTCCTGCTGAAGGGCCTGCAGCTTGTTAATGTGTTCCCGCATCATCGAGGACTTTGCAGGGTTCATAACCCGCATCTGCACTTCCAAGGAGATCCGTTTCATGGGTGATACCCTGTTATAAAGAGAAGCCAAGTGCTCCCATATGCCTCTCGCCAGCGTCATGTGATTTACATGATTGATCACTTGTGGTGTGCAGTTGAGGAAAATAAATGACCGGACCCTGGCGTTGACACGATCCCACATGTGTGCCTGTGCCTCTCAGTCCTTCCTCATCGACAGTAACTCCCCTTCCTCTGCTTCCGGCCGTGGAACCCCGATGATGATAAAATCAGCAAGGTCATATGACTCCAGCACAGACTCCATCATGACCTTCCAGATGCCGTAATTGGACCCGTCCAACTGACGGTCCACTGAGAATGTGGGGAGAGTCGGAATCTTCACGTGCTTCTCAGCCATCTCTAGTAAATCTGCCATCAAGGGAGGAAACTAAAAGGGTGGGTGGGTGGGAAAAAAAAATATGTAAAACCTGCAAGTGGCTGTCTAGCAACTCAGCCCGCCTTTCTTTGCACCTTCTCTTCCCAAACAGTCCAAAACAGTCCACCAATCAGCAACCTAACGATCCCCCTCTTGCTCAGAAAACTCCCAAGATCTATCACGAGCCTAGGGCTCTGATACCATGTTAGAATATGCAGTGGAAATGATAACCAAACTTGGGTTGACAAGAGCAAGTAGAATGCAGAAAATAGACAACACAAGAAACACAGAGAGATAGGTGTGTAAACTCTTCTCTATACACAAGATCCTGCAAATAACTGAATGATACAATGGTGGGGGGCATGGGGCCTATTTATATGCCCCATGCATGCAGTCGGCCTGCTGTAAAAGCTCTCCACGACTGCATACAGCAGTCGGCCAGTAGTAAATGGCCTCCATGACTGTAGGAGCAAGTCGGCCAGCCACCAGCACCTACACGACTGCTGAATATGCAATCGGCCAGCCACACGACTGCTGAATGGACAGTCGGCCAGCCACTAGGTGCTCCTGCCAACCATCTAGCATCCATCCACACCATAGAAAAAATGGGAAAAATAGGAAAAAATACGGGGAGTGAGGAAAAATGATAAAACACCTTATACAGGGCGGGCACACCCACAACAGAGGCCCTGGTGTATAAATATAGATAGGAGATGACTTCTAACAATAGCAAGTAGAGTCGATGACAGCGGAAGTTTTCGCGATGGAAGTCCTTGGAGTGTTGAGATCTTCGATTTGTCGCCTTTCTTCGCGACAATAGTCTTTAAGAGGATGAAGGGAACCTTGGGAAAGCTTCCCCTATGGTTCAGCTTGAGAAAGGAGGGCTGAAATTAGGGTTTTCAGCAAAAAGACCAGAAATTACAAGAATAAAGAGAGCTGTTTGCTGAATTTCAGTCATTGGGAGTGTGTAGGAGAGTGATTAGCATCAGGAATCACTCTTGGAAGCTTGAAAATCACCTTAGCAAGCTTGAAAATGGAGTTGGGAAGGAGAATGTGCAGAAAATGCAGCCCAACAGTCCTCATGAAGGAGGCGCCAATCTCTAGAGAGAGGAGGAGGAGAGAGGTGGTGAGTTGTCCAGTGTAGGTGGCAGGCAGGTGCTTTGTGGAGCAAGCTAGAGTGGACACATGGCTGGTTACTCCCTTTGTACAAAGGGGATAAGGTCTGGGCGGTGGACATTGGGCTATGTCCACCTCGGGACATCAGTGTGTGTGAACACCGGGTTGGTCATAATTTATAAGTGAGTTTTGGTCGCCCAAAACTTAATGAAGTGTGTACACACTCACTTATAAATTAGTGCTAACTCCTGTCACATGCACTCTGCACTCAGTGCATGGTGACAAGATGGCTCATCATGAGCAGTGCAACAGTTGTACAGTTTTAGAACCCAATAGGATGATATTTGTCGTACGCCGTGACCCCATTGTACATCCTCAGTCCAGGATAAGTCAGGCACGAGCTACGTAGGTCATTCCTCAGCCTTAGCGGGTCAGTCAGTCAGTCAAGTCCCTTAACCCACTTGGAGAGAATCATTCATGCATGTAGAGTCAGTAGAAGCCTTAGGGTTTGCATCAAAAAGCACTCTGCATCCTGCATAATATGCATGCATATGCCTGTGCATCATTTAGAACATCCCAGAAGTCGTAGGGAATTTACTAGGATTTATCTGGTATTTTTTCCATATTTTATAGTATTTATTTAGCATTATTTGCATTATTTGTCATTTATAAATATAAACTTTATTAAATGACCGACCAACCTCCAGTTAGTATAAGTAGGCTTGCATAGGGCTTAGTTTCTCATTCAGTCTTCATTGTGCTAAGAGCTCTCCTCCTCAGCCCTAGGAGTACCCTTGCCTTTAGCCCTAGACTAATCCAGCCCTTGGAGCTTATGAGCTTGCTTCTCCAGCCCCTTGAGAACCTTTGCTTCAGTCAGCCCTAGCAGTCCAAAGCAGCCGTACAGCAGTCTTGTACTTCAACGCAGCAGTCCCACAGAAATCAGCAGTTTAGGTTTAGTCCATCTATGCAGCCCAGAGGCATCTGCAGCCAGCCTGCGTTTTCTGTACAGCAGCAGTACACTTGTGCGTTTCAGTCCAGCAGCAGATCAGCCTGCGTTTCTGTCCAGTAGCATCAGAGTACTACCTGCGTTTCAGTCCAGCAGCTTCCCTACAGGTCTGCGTTTCTGTCTACAGCAGTTCTCAGCCCTGAATCAACAGTTTGCATCAGTATCCAGCCTTCTGTGCATCATCCATACATGCAGCAGTCATCTGGTGAAGGTAACACAGCATTCATAACCATTTACAGCATTCTAACATAGCGTAGAACAGTCCACCATCTTCTTTTCTCAGCCTCAGGTGTGCAGCCCTTCCTCATGCCCTTGGGAAGAGTGCATAGGCTCGAGATCAGGTCATTGAGGTGTTTCTACAGCCGTGTACAGTTCAGCCAATCTCCGATCCTCCGAGATCTTGCGTTTGGCTTATCTACAGTCCACAGTCATTCTCTCTAAAGAAATAAAGCAAATACTATCTCGTTATCGGGATAGGGGGCCCTTCAGTGGGTAATTCGGGACCCAATCTGGTGTACAGTTCTCATCTCTCTCTCATATCTCTTTAAAGTTTGAAGTATTGAAATGGATTGCTAAACTCACGAAACTCAGGATACAGAAGATGGTGTGAGCATCTGTGTGACAGGATCTTCCAATACAAAGACTTCCGCTGCATATTACAACTCCTAAGGCTAGGTTTATGACTGATACTTACCACACCTATCACATGCCACAGAACCATGTCAGCAGACAGTTTCACACGCACGGTTCACGGGCGGGCGTCCCCTTACCCGGAACTACACATTAGTCAAGCAAGCATGAAAACAACGTGCAATTTCAATTGCAAGCAAGCACATAAAGATGCTATGCAATGCAGCATTGGTATGGACAATCCTCGTTCATGAGACTATACCAAAATAGACGTGCTCCAGGCAAGTACACGAGGTACCAGACCCAATGGAACACCAATCCACCAAGCATTTCTGAGCATGTACACAGAGGCACAAGTCCCAACGGAAAGCCAAGTCCACAGTATCACGTGAGTGGCATCAATCCCCGGCATATACAACTGCCATGGACACCAGTCCAATGTACATACATGATAAGAAAGCACGGGTGGACCAATTGGGTGGCCAAATGGTGACATCCCCCCTGGCTTCTAAACAGTTGTCCCTAACTGAAAAGCATCCAAATATGTCTGAAGCACATGCGGGCAATCTTTGAAGAATTCTTCATCTACCCATTTAGCATCAATGGGAAGATAGTTCTTAAACTTCACAAGTTAACGCCTTACAACTTTGCTTGCAGCAAGCTTGCGTTCCTTGTGATACACAATCTGCTCTGGCTGCAAGATCTCCTCAAGCTCATCCTCCTCAAGCTCATCTACTTCTGGTGGATCCTCAATGTCCGTTTCACTGGGCTCCGGCCCTACATACTTGTGAAGGAGACTCACATGAAAAGCATTGTGTATGTGCCAATGACTAGGTAATGCCAATCTGAAAGCCACTTCATTGATCTTCTCGATCACTCGAAAAGGCCCATAGTACCTGGTTGCAAGCTTAGGATATGCACCCTCTTTGCCAGGCCTCTTTGCAAGTCTTGCTTTGTCAAATTTCAGCAATACCCAATCATTCTCTTTAACATCCAATTGTCTTCTATGCTTGTCGGCAGCCCTTTATGCTTGTCTTGTGACCTTGCAATGGCTGTCCGCACGTGAGCAAAAGCAATATCCAAGTCTCTTACATACTCATCAGCATCCTTTGTGCGAAGGATGGGTGGCAAAACCACCTTACCATAAACAATCTCAAACGGGGCCTTTCCTGTAGATGCATGCACCGTGTTGTTGTATGCAAACTCCACAAGCGGTAAGTACTTCTCCCAAGAAGACTTCTGATCCGCCACACACAACATTTCAAGAGATCCAACACGGCTGAATTTGCAGCCTCACTTTCCCCATCCGTTTGAGGGTGATAAGCTGATGAGAAGTCCAATTTGGTGCCCATATTATTAAATAAGGCCATCCAAAAGAGACCTGTAGTCCTGGGATCTCTATCCCCCACAATGGACTTCGGCATTTCATGATGTTTGAACACTTGTGCAAGATATATTTTAATCATATGCTCAGCTTTGATGGTCCTTTTGACCGGCAAGAAATGAGCTTGTTTACTAAACCTGTCCACAATTGTCCAAATTGCATCATTATCCTGTTGGGTCCATGGCAAGTCCATAATGAAATCCATTGTAATACTTTCCCATGGCTACGTGGGAATAGGCAATGGCTGAAACAAACCTGGTGTCTTTTGCCTATCAAATTTTACCTTTTGATAGGTGATACATGCACGTACATGTGTCTCTATGTCCTTCTGCATACCTGGCCAAAAGAAATACCGCTCAATCATGTGCGTAATAGGCATTATGCCTCTATGACCAGCATATGGAGGAGCATGGGACTCATCCAAAACCTTTTGCCTCATGTCAGACATCACACATAGGTAATTATCTTTCATGAGATAACCCTCTTTGATCACATGTGAGGCATGTGCATGACCAGCCATCAAATCAGCCCAAATAGTGGCAAAATCAGCATCCGTATGATACAAATCACGCATGGTAGACAAGTCCCCATGAGAGGCAACCGAGATAGCTGCTACATACGGCTTTCGTGACAATGCATTGGCCACTACATTCTTCTTTTCCGGGGTGTGCAAGATCTGAAAATGAAACATAGAGAGAAAATTGGCCATTCTCATATGCTTCTCTGACAACTTAGTTTGGATAAGAAAATACCTCAAACTCTAGTGATGTGTCTTCACAGTGAAATCAGTCCCAAGAAGGTAATGTTTCCATATAGTAAGTGCATGAATTACAGCCAAGAGATCTTTCTCATAAATGCCAAGAGATAGCTTTGCATCATGCAATCTATGGCTCTCATAAGCCATGGCATGTCCCTCTTGATTAAGGACAACTCCTATGCAATTTCCAGATGCATCACATTCCACACAAAAAGGCTTTTGCAAATCCGGAATGATCAACACTGGACCATGAGTAGTTGCATCTTTCAATTTGAGGAATGCATCCCTCTCTACATTAGTCCATTTGAACACGGCCTTCTTCTTTGTCAAATCATGCAAAGGAGAAGCAATCCATGCAAAGTGCCGAATGAACCTGCGATAGTAAGAGCATAATCCAAGAAAACTACGGATCTCATGTACCGAACTCAATTCGGGCCAATTCCGAATTGCATCAATCTTTGCAAGATCCATCCGTACTCCATCTTTGGACACAATATGTCCAAGATTTTGTATCTCTGACAAGAAGAACTCACTCTTCTTTGCATTTATAAAGAGTTTATGCTTACGGAGTTCTTCATAAAAAACAATGGCCAAATGAGCTCTATGCTCGTCTTCGGTCTTCGAGAAGACTAGGATGTCATCAAAGAAGACATCTGTAAATTTCCTGTACCCACGGAATATGCGATCCATCATTCTATTGAATGTAGCCAGGGCATTTGTAAGACCAAAAGGCATAACAAGATACTTATAAAGCCTAAATGCTATCCTGAAAGCAGTTTTGTGTACATCCTCAGGCACTACACGCACTTGATGATATCCACTCTTGAGATCAATTCGGCTAAAGCATGCCGATCCATCCAACTTGTCAAGGATGTTGTCTATGCGTGGAATCGGAAACCGATTCTTGATGGTAAGCTTATTCAAAGCTCTATAATCCACACGCATACAAAAGGATCCATCCTTCTTTTGAACCAAGAGGACGGGTGAACAATATGGGGAAGAGCTTGGCTGAACCAAACCCTTCTCAAGAAGCTCATTCACCTGCTTCATGATCTCCTCTTTTTGGGATGCACTTACACGATAGGCTGGCCTATTAGGCGGTGAGCTACCCGTGGCACAAGATCAATGTGATGATCTTCCGGTCGTACGGGCGGCAACTCATTTGGTAACTCATCAGCAAAACAATCATTGTGCTCTTGCAAAATTTTCAGCCTATCATTACTAAGAGTATTTACATGTACATTATTTTCCTCAACATGATCTCGTACAAAAATCAAGTACGCAAAAACACTCTTTTTCATTACTTTCTTAATTTGTACATGAGATACAAGGGGAATGGTATCACCCTCTTCACCAGCATCAATTACATGCTCTCGGCCTTTATGCATGAAGGTGATCTTGTTGGTCTTGTAAGTCTTGCACGGATCAATACGTGTATGCCAAGGCTTTCCAAGCAATATATCATAGCCATTCAAAGGCGCCACAAGAAAATCCTCATGATCCACATAGCCTTGAATGTGTATGCACAACTTGCCAAAAATAGGCATGACCTGCACTTCTCTACCAACAAAGGCAGCCCGTGCTTCAATTTGAGGACCCATGTCCTCCACTTCAATACCCAAAGCAGCTGCCATCTGTGTGGATATGAAATTTGCAGATGCACAATCATCAAACATGAACAAAGCGGGCTGACCCTTGAGTTGTCCCTAAGCTTTACATACAACCTTGTCTTTGCTATCATGTGAAGCGTTGCCCTGCACATCCGGAACCATATGCACATTAGGCTTTGATGCATTTGCATTATCACGCTTCTTCTTATTTGGGCAGGCCTTTGCAATATGCTCGGTGCTACCACAAGTAAAGCATTTTCCCTCGCTCATATATTGTTTTTCTGCTCCGGAGTGAGACCATAGTCTCTCAATTTGAAGGGACGCTTCTTGGCAATGTTATTTTCAGCCTTTGGACCATTTTTATCTTGGTTTTGGTCCTTTTTAGGTGGCTGTCCATCATTTTGCAGGTTTTGGACAGTCCTCTCTTTGCCTTGCAATGAGCGTTTAGCCTTATTGGATCGATTCAATTTGAGTTCCAATTGCTCGGTGGCGGTGGCGGTGGCGGTTGCGATTAGTTGGTGTAAGGTATGACGAGGATACATTTGTAGTCTTGCTTTTACACGGGTTGCAATCCCGATTGAAACCTTCTCTTCCTTGCCGCCTCAGTGACATGCATAAATGGAGACACCTCCAAAAGCACTTTCCAAAACTTTTGTACATATGCATTTACCGATTCTCCCTCATTTTGCTTCACCCAATCCCACTTCATTGTTATCTCATTCAATGCATTGGCAGGCAAGAATTGAGCATAGAACCTCTCCTTGAACTCTTCCCATGCTCTAACAGGATTTGGTGAGAGCTTCTCCGTGAGCCACCAATGGGCAGCAGTGCCTTTCATAAACATGCTTACATGCCGGATCATGGATTTCTGAGTGAAATCCTCATCACTGAAAGCAATATTAAACTGGGCAATAAAAGTAAGTGCCTTTGATGCATCATATTCCCCATGATATGTGTCAAACTTCACAGATTTGTCTCCAGCTTTGAAGTCACGAGACTTTGATGCATGTGCTTGCATCTCAACATGTTTTTCCCCATGTTTGTCCATTGGGACAGCACCTGTTGACTGGCATCATTTTTGGACCAAAAGGTGATGCATAAGGCATAGATACATGTGTCCTGTAAGCATGAGGCATGGCTGGCCCCTCAACATGCATTGATACATTTTCAGCCATAGCTTCTCCCTCACGAGCACACTGGAAGGCATGAGTGGCATGAGAGATACGAGGAATATCTGCACCAACAAAAAATTGCAGTCCATGTTGCATGTGTTGTGCATGCACATTTTCAGCTGGCAATGGCATTTGACGTACATTTTGACCACTGCCATAAACATTGTATCCTTCACGGGCTATATAAGGTATTCTTGCATGGCGTGAAGTCACCGATGGTTCCTCTCCCATAGCATGGAGATTCGTCCTCTTAGACATAAGTTCTTGTTCGGGCACCTGTGGGGATTCCAAGACATGTGGGATGGTTGCCTTTTCTGCATAGGCATCCTTGGTAGTACGAGCCAAGTATGCACGTGCTGCATCCCTTGGTTGCATGTGCAACTCTTGAGCAATCATTGCCATTGCATGATCCATATAAGATTCAGCTTTCTTGGCCTTCAAACGGTTATGTACCAATGGATCCTCCCGGCGGTAGAGGTTCAATTCTTCTTGTTGTGCATGGAGAAGAGCCTGCATACGAGTAAGTTCAGTCCTCAAGACTATGGGCTCTTCTTCCTGCATCTTCTCTTTGCCACGGGATGGCTGTCCCACATATTCATGTTCCCTATTGTGCACCACATGAGTTTGCTCATCCTGTAAAGCATTGGAAGCATCCATTTCATTGTCCTTGCCTCTTGTGTTAGCATCTCCAACATTCATTGTATGGCTGTCCATAATGTTCTAAGTATAGAGATAGCTAGTGTTCATGGTGATCGTCTCTCACGATAGAAGTGAAAGAGAACCGTATGCTCTGATACCAATGTAACTTGGTTGAATACAATGCTAATCAATACACTTAAATACACTAAGATTTGATGGACACTTGCTCAAATACAAGAAGTAAATTGCTGAATTGACAAGAGATACACAATGAGCCGGAACGGCCGACCCCTCCCTCAAATAAAGTATATTGATCTTGGGAGAATCAAGTACATAGTGTCATGGGCATTTCTGACCAGATTTCCATACCAATGCATATGAATACAGTATTGCAAACAAGTGGTTGTCGTTGTAGACTTGCAATCCACACTACCCTCTCAAGTGCCCATGTTCCCTACCATCTTCTCTCTATTGTTCCACCAACACATGGTAGTAACAATCTGCAAGAGAGCACGTAGGACATGAGAACACTACACAGGGTATGTGATCTTGTAATCTGGTTCCTCCCTCCTGCAACTTGCTTCCATATTTAAGCGTAAAAGCTTACCAATAGCAAGTAGAGTCGATGACAACAGGAGTCTTCGCGATGGAAGTCCTTGGAGTGTTGAGATCTTCGATTTGTCACCTTTCTTCGCGACAAAAGTCTTCAAGAGGATGAAGGGAACCTTGGGAAAGCTTCCCCTATGGTTTTGCTTGAGAAAGGAGGGCTGAAAGTAGGGTTTTCAGCAAAAAGACCAGAAATTACAGCAACAAAGAGAGTTGTTTTGCTAAATTTCAGTCATTGGGAGTGTGTAGGAGAGTGATTAGCATTCGGAATCACTCTTGGAAGCTTGAAAATCACCTTAGCAAGCTTGGAAATGGAGTTGGGAAGTAGAATGTGTAGAAAATGCAGCCCAACAGCCCTCATGAAGGAGGCGCCAATCTCTAGAGAGAGGAGGAGGAGAGAGGTGGTGACTTGTCCAGTGTAGGTGGCAGGTAGGTGCTTTGTGGAGCAAGCTAGAGTGGACACATGGCTGGTTACTCCCTTTGTACAAAGGGGATAAGGTCTGGGTGGTGGACATTG
Organism: Cibotium barometz; assembly: GCF_041138505.1. Classification (NCBI taxonomy): domain Eukaryota; kingdom Viridiplantae; phylum Streptophyta; class Polypodiopsida; order Cyatheales; family Cibotiaceae; genus Cibotium; species Cibotium barometz. The sequence goes on from NC_141091.1 coordinate 8,756,292, forward strand.
GGTTATGTCCACCTCGGGACATCAGTGTGTGTGAACACCGGGCTGGTCATAATTTATAAGTGAGTTTTGGTTGCCCAAAACTTAATGAAGTGTGTACACACTCACTTATAAATTAGTGCTAACTTCTAGGGCTAGGTTTATGATCAATACTTACCATCTGTCACATGCCACATAACCATGTCAGCAGATAGTTTCACACGCACGGTTCGCGGGCGGGCGTCCTCTTACCCAGAACTACACATTGGTCAAGCAAGCATGAAAACAGCATGCAATTGCAAGCAAGCAGATAAAGATGCTATGCAATGCAGCATTGGTATGGACAATCCCCATTCATGAGACTATACCAAAATAGACGTGCTCCAGGCAAGTACACGAGGTACTAGACCCAATGGAACACCAATCCACCAAGCATTTCCAGGCATGTACACGGAGGCACAAGTCCCAACGGAAAGCCAAGTCCACAGTATCACATGAGTGGCATCAATCCCCGGCATATACAACTGCCATGGACACCAGTCCAATGTACATACATGATAAGAAAGCACGGGTGGACCAATTGGGTGGCCAAATGGTGACAGCATCTGCCACTACATTCTTCTTTCCCGGAGTATGTACAATCTGAAAATGAAACGTGGAAAGAAAGTTTGCCATTCTCATCTGCTTCTCCGAAAGCTTTGTTTGAGATAGAAAATATCTCAAGCTTTGATGATCTGTCTTGACTATAAATTCAGCCCCAAGAAGATAATGTTTCCATATCTTTAAGGCATGAATTACAGCCAAGAGCTCTTTTTCATAGATGTCCATATGAAGCTCGGCATCATGCAATCGACGGCTCTCATATGCAACTGCATGACCTTCTTAATTTAGGACAGCCCTTATACAATTCCCACATGCATCACATTCCACCATGAATGGCTTTTACAAGTCGGGAACAATCGATACGGGTCCACGTATGATAGCATTCTTGAGTTGCAAGAAGGCATCTTGCTCCTTTGAGGTCCATTTAAAAGTGGCTTTCTTCTTCGTGAGATCATGTAAAGGCGTGGCAATCATAGCAAAATGCTTTATGAAGCGCATGTAATATGAACATAATCCCAGAAAGCTACGTATCTCATGTACATTTTGCAACTCTGGCCAATTCCAAATGGTTTCAATCTTGGTAGGATCCATTCTTACACCATCCTTGGATACAATGTGGCCCAAATAGTGTATCTCTGAAAGAAAGAACTCACTTTTCTTGGCATTAATGAAGAGTTTATGCTTCCGCAACTCTTCAAACACTATGGCCAAATGAGTCCTATGCTCTTGCTCATTCTTGGAGAAAACCAAGATGTCATTAAAGAATACACTTGTGAATTTTCGATGGGGTCGGAATATCCTATCCATCATACGATTGAATGTGGCTGGGGCATTGGTGAGACCAAAAGACATCACCAAAAACTCATACAATCCAAAAGCTATCTTGAATACAATTTTGTGGACATCCCCTGGCACCACTCGTATCTGGTGATAACCACTCTTCAAATCAATACGGCTGAAACAAGCCGAGCCATCAAGCTTATCCAAGATGTCATCAATGCACGGAATTGGAAATTTGTTCTTGATGGTGAGCTTATTTAGAGCTCTATAATCGACACATGCGGAATGACCCATCTTTCTTTTGTACCAAAAGCACGGGAGAGCAAAAAGGTGAGGAGCTTGGCTGAACCAAACCTTTCTCCAAGAGCTCATTAACCTGCTTCATAATCTCTTCTTCTTGTGCGGCACTCACACGATATGCGGGTTTGTTAGGTGGAGAACTACCTGGCATAAGATCTATGCGATGATCCTCGGGCCTTTGAGGAGGTAGTTCACCTGGCAATGCATCAGCAAAACAATCTTTTGTAGGCATATGCTCACTTATGGTAGTGCTATGTGTGAACAGGGCTTAACCAAGGGCACTTTTTCCCATGTGGTTTTTCCCCTTGGACATCAAGTGTGAAAGGACACTCTTAACATATAATATTTTGTACTTCTATATTATATGGATGTGGCACGCATGCAAGGGTTGACTTGCATTTTGTGGATACCACACTTTTGGCTCTCTCTCTCTCTCTCTCATTTCTGTGTGTGAGCTTCTCTACCCTGCACCTAACCCTAATGTGCAGGTTTGTGTGTGTGAGTGTGTGAGTCCAACACCCAACATTTGGTATCAGAGCTGGGAGCTGGGAGCTGGCCTTGGAAAACTGCTGCTGGAAAAATTTCTGCGAAATTCCGTCCGCAGGCTGCAAAATTCCGTCGCCTGCATTTTTCCGTCCGTCGGATTCCGTCGCCGCTGTGTTTCCGTCCGTCGGTTCCGTCCAGTTCCTCCACCGTCCGGCCGCCAGAGACGGGCGGCACTAGTGGGGAGCCCACCACCTCCGCCCAGCCTCGCGGCGGCGCTTCCTCTGCAGCCGGCGACCCAGCATCGACGCCGCCCAGTTCCGTCAACTCTCAGGTGCGCCGTCCGTCCACCCGACAGCCGGTGCGCCGTCCGTCCATCCGACAGCCGGTGCCCATCGCTGTTCCGTTTCTCCGTCGGCGCTCCCAGCCGGCTGCCCAGGCCCGTCGACGCTCAGCACAGGTTAGCCGTCCCATTCCGTCGATGACTGCAGGCTAGCCGTCCCAACGCCCGTTCGCGCCTGCCGTCACCGTCGCCCGTTCGCGCTGCCCTCCTCACCGTCTCCCGTTCGCGCTCGCCGTTTCACCGACGACTCCAGTTACATCTGCTCGCTCCCCGTGCTGGCCCACGCCTGACGCTTCCGCCTGCTCGCCTGCCCGCCACCAGCTCGACTACCCAACATTCGAATGCTTGCAAGCGACTCGATCTCTCCAGCACCCGACTCCAGCGTTCAGCAGTCCTCCGCTTCTGGCTCGTCCGACACCAACTCCAGTGACTAGCTCGTTACCTGCCTGGTGCAGCTCGCCTTCGCCTCTGCCATCAGCTCCGTACGCTTCAACCCAAGCTCCCCGTTGGCTGCCCACAGCCATCCGTCTGCTCCGCCTTGCTTTCCTCTGCAAACCTTGTGACCTGTGTGCACCCATCTGCAGCTTTGCACGCCTCCGTCTTGCCATCCGTGCTCTGCAACGACTCTCTACAACAACAACTCCCTCCAACGCCTTCACCTGCAACGACTACCTTCAACAAGGTCTTCCCGGCTGCCCAGGTACCTGTGTTTTAGTAAACAAAATAGGGTTTGCCAGGAAGATTTGAATTTGCAGGTAATACAGGATTCAAGAAATTTGGGGAATTTATCAATTTCAGGACAAATTGAAAAAAAATTGGGCATTTTGCTTTGCCTGCAATTTGGGGGTTTTTGAAATTGAGGTCAAAATCAGCAAATTGAACCTCTCTAATTTGCAGAAATTTGGGGGTTTTCAAAATTGAGGTCAAAATTGGCAAATTGAAGCTCATACATTTGCAGAAATTTGGGGCTTTTGAGGAAATTGGCAAATTAGATGCACATTGAAGCGATTGGAGTGCATAAAAATTGGGGATTTTCTGATTGGAGCATGTAATCGAGCATTACAGCTGCGATTTGTCGCGTATGTATACACATTGAGTGTAATTGGACAATTTGGTGCAGGTTTACACTTGCTTTGGTTTGCAGGCATACATTTGCGCAGGACATTTGGTTGCCTGGCAGTGCACATTGGTGCTTGGTTTGCTTGCAGTTATACTTTGTTGACATGGCACAAAATGCTACGGATGTATTTGGTGTGCTCACCCAGGAGGACAAGCTGGATGGATCTAACTACTCCCTCTGGAGTTTTATGATCCGTAATTTGCTGGTAGCCAAAGGGCTTTGGGGCATCGTGTGTGGTGATGACACACGCCCACATACCATTCAGCCAGCCACGCCTCAAAGGGGAGGTGCTCAAAGAGCTCCTGATGTAGATCCTGCTCCCACACAAGAGCAGAAAAGATGGGACTCTAGAGATGCACAGGCCATGTCATTGATAGCCCTTTCAGTGAAAAGGACTATTATTCCGCACATTCGTTCGTGCAAGACATTGAAGCTTGCATGGGACACATTGGAAGCAATGTATCAGGTACGCAACGAGGCAAGGGTTGCCTACTTGAAGAGGCAATTGGATCTTCTTTCTATGGATGAGGGTGACTCCATGGCAGATCATCTCACCAAAGTGAAAGATTTGCAGGAACAATTGCTCAACATTGATGAGGTTATCCCAGACAGACAGATGGTCACCAACACTCTTCATTCTTTACCGCCTTCCTACTTGGGCTTTCACACCTCTCTCAACCTCTCGATGAGAGGAGGTGGTGATCCCGTCACTTTTGAAGAGCTCGTGGGTTTACTCTTGCAGGAAGAGCAAACAAGAGCAAACATATCGAGCAACCGTGGTGGAGAAAAGGCATTTACAGCCAAGGATAAGGGTAAAGCAAAGAGCTTTAAGCATGGGGGACAACAGTCTAGCAAGGCTGGTCATGGACAGTCCTCTTCTAGTGGTGAAAAGTCTGACAAAGGGGATGCAAACAAGCCCAAAAAGAAGGGCAAATGTCACTACTGCCATAAGCCTGGACACTACATCAGTGAATGTAGGAAGCGGATTGCAAAAGAGAAAAAGAAAGAAGCAGGCAATGCAGTAGCAGACTCTTCGGATGACAAAGCAAAGCAATCAGCTAATGTAATCCAGGAAGAGTACACTTTTTTGGTCACATGCACTAGTGACACACCAAGTGCTTCGAACACTGATATGTCTTGCATTGCATCTGACAGACAGAATGCATCATGGTATTTTGATAGTGGTGCTTCGAGCCACATCACTTCATGCAAAGATGTATTTCAGCACTTGGTTTATGCTTCAAATGGCCGCACTGTATCATGTGCAGATCATACCACATATCCAGTAAAGGGAATTGGTAATGTCATACTTATTGCAGCCAATGGTGCCAATATATGTATGAAAAATGTATTGTATGTTCCAGGGATAAAGAAAAATCTGCTCTCCGTCTCAGCCATAAACGACCAAGGTTTAAAGGTTGAATTTGAAGATGGGAAGTGTTTGGTAAAAGACCCATCAAAGGGTTATGAAATAGTCACTTCTGGAACACGATACAAAGGCTTGTATAAGCTGGACAGCTATGACAAGCGCACTTATGATGCAAATACAGTGGCTGCCCACACTCCTGCTATGCATGATGCAGAGCTATGGCATGCTCGTTTTGGGCATGTAAATTTTCAGAGTTTGATGCTTTTGCAGAAGCATCATATGGTTGATAATATGCCGCCTCTTGAGTCTCCGCCAAGACATGTATGTGAGGGGTGTATTTTGGGAAAGATGCATCGGAAACCATTCCCCAAAGATGGAGCTGTTAGAGCTGAAAGTAAATTACAGCTCATACATAGTGATGTATGTGGTCCAATGCGGACACCATCCATAGGGGGGCATCTTTACTTCGTCACATTCATTGATGACTACTCCAGGTTTGCTTGGGCTTACCCTTTGAAAGCAAAAGAAGATGTGTTTACATGCTTTCGACACTTTGTAGCAATGGCTGAAAATATGTGTGCATGTAAAGTCCAAACACTCCGCTCAGATAGAGGTGGAGAATACATGTCAAATGCATTCAAGGATTATATGCTTCAAAAGGGCATCAAACACCAATGTACTGTGCCTTATACACCGCAGCAGAATGGTGTAGCTGAGAGGAAAAATAGATCTCTCATGGAGATGGCACGATGCATGGTGAAAGCACAAAAGTTGCCTCACAAATTTTGGATGGAAGCTATAATGTGTGCAACTCATGTGTTGAACAGGTGTCCAACAAAAGCTTTGAAAACCATAACACCATTTGAGGCTTGGTATAGCCGAAAGCCAACAGTGGATTATATGCGTACATTTGGGTGTTTGGCATATGCACATGTGCCAGAACAACTCCGAACAAAGCTTGATGACAAAGCAATTAGATGCATTTTTGTGGGCTACAACAATGAAAGCAAAGGATACCGTCTTTATAATCCAACTACACGAAGGATTTTTGTGAGTAGAGATGTGGTATTTGCTGAAAATTCAGAACAGCCCATAATCAGCTTGTATAAAAGCAATGATACAGGCATACAGGACATGTTTGATGGACTTTTACCCATTGCAATTAGGGGGGATTCAGATCAGCCAGCCCCTACACAAGAAAATCCACATGTAGAACATGTGGAACAGCCAGCCATTCAGCCCCCTTCTGTGGAAGAAGTGGAAGATCTTGTCAGGGAAGAGCAAACAGCCATAGACACAGCCAAGTCAGTGCCAAGATGGTTGCTGAAAACTTTGCAAGAAAGCAAACTTGCAGCTCCACTCACAGGTAGAACAAGGGCTAGTTCCAGCCATGCCTTGAATGTACATCGTGGGGAGTCTGCATTCGCAATGGGTGGTCTCTTTGATTCAGAAGAGCCTTCTTCTTATGAAGAAGCACATGAGAATGAGCATTGGTTGCAAGCTATGCAAGCTGAAATTTCTTCTATCATGAAGAATAATACATGGGATCTTGTGGAATTGCCTAAAGGCAAGCATGTAATTGGAACAAAGTGGGTGTACAAAGTCAAAAGAAAGTCTGATGGTACTATTGACAGGTACAAAGCAAGACTTGTGGCTAAAGGCTACTCCCAGAAAAAGGGAATAGATTATGAAGAGACTTTTGCTCCTACTTCGAGAATGACCACAATAAGATCTGTGATTGCATTGGCTGCCCATAAAGGATGGAAAGTGCATCAATTGGATATCAAAACTGCATTCTTAAATGGGGATTTACAGGAGGAAGTATATGTAAATCAGCCCATTGGTTTTGTAGTTCCTGGTGAGGAACATAAAGTATGCAGGTTGCACAAAGCATTGTATGGGTTAAAGCAAGCTCCAAGAGCTTGGTATGATAAGATACATGCTCATCTAACCAGCCAAGGTTATGAGAATAGTCCAGCTGAAAGCACATTGTATGTGAAGAAAACCGATGCCGATATTCTCATAGTCATCTTGTATGTAGATGACATGCTCATTACAGGTACAAGCAAAGCACAAATTTCAGATTTCAAAGCTGATTTGAAAGCTGAATTTGATATGTCAGATTTGGGGCCTTTACACTACTATCTCGGCATATAGTTTATGCATACAGATGATGGCATTGTTATGCAGCAAACTAAGTACATAAAAAGTTTGCTAAAAAGGTTTCACATGGATGAATGTAAGCCCATTTCTACTCCGGTAGAACCAGGTGTACGGCTTACTATGCATGATATTGGAGAGCCTTTTGAAGCCGGCCTTTATAGCCAGGCAGTGGGATGCCTTATTTACTTGTGTAACACAAGGCCAGACATATCTTTTGGGGTGTCTTTGTTGAGCAAATTCATGCACAGCCCAGGCACAAAGCATTGGCAAGCAGTCAAACGCATTTTTCGTTATCTTAAGGGTACCCTGGATCTTGGTTTGTTCTATCCCAGGGGGGGCAGCTTGCAGCTTTATGCATACAGTGATTCAGATTGGGCTGGTGATTACGATACCAGGCAATCCACCAGTGGGAATTGTTTTTTTCTTGGCAGCTCATGCATATCTTGGTTGAGTAAAAAGCAACCCACTGTTGCTACATCTACTTGTGAGGCTGAGTACAGGGCAGTCTTTACAGCTACAGTAGATTGTGTATGGTTGAGGAGACTATTGGCTGATCTTCGTGAGTGTCAGCAGACACCCACCACCATTCTCACTGATAGCCAGAGTGCTATGGCCGTGGCACGAAATCCAGTATTTCATGCACGTACCAAGCACATAGAGATTCATTATCACTATGTCAGAGAGAGACTACATGCAGGGGAGATCAGTTTATCTTATTGCCCTACACAGGATAATGTTGCAGATCTATTCACAAAGGCTTTACCTCGAGAAAAGTTTGAAGCTTTCCGCAAAGCTTTGGGCTTACTCTCATACAGAGAGTGATCTGCTACCTTGTACAGGTTCACACTTCCACTACAGGGGGGATTTGTAGGCATATGCTCACTTATGGTAGTGCTATGTGTGAACAGGGCTTAACCAAGGGCACTTTTTCCCATGTGGTTTTTCCCCTTGGACATCAAGTGTGAAAGGACACTCTTAACATATAATATTTTGTACTTCTATATTATATGGATGTGGCACACATGCAAGGGTTGACTTGCATTTTGTGGATACCACACTTTTGGCTCTCTCTCTCTTTCTCATTTCTGTGTGTGAGCTTCTCTACCCTGCACCTAACCCTAATGTGCAGGTTTGTGTGTGTGAGTGTGTGAGTCCAACACCCAACATCTTTGTATGCATGAAGAAAATTCAGCCTATCCTGAGTCAAAACATCCACATTTTCATGACTTGGTTCAATGTTATCATGAACAAAAACCCAAGTACGCTGAAAGACTCTTTTTCATTGCTTTATTAATTTGGATGTGAGATACAACTGGGATAGAATCCCCTTCCTTGCCAGCATCAATAACATACATGCGGCCTCTATGCATAAAGGAAATTCTGTTTGTCTTGTACTCTTTGCGGGGCTCAAGCCTATGATGCCATGGCTTGCCAAGCAATAAGTGGGGCAACCAAGAAATGCTCATGATCAAGATATCCCTGAATATGTATGCGCAACTTCCGAATAAGTGGGGTAACCTGCACCTCTTTACCAACAAAGGCAGCTTCTGCTTCTATTTGAGGTCCCATGTCCTCAACTTTAATGCCCAAGGCGGCTGCCATCTGGGTAGAGATGAAATTATCTGTTGCACAATCATCAAACATAAATAGAGCGGGCTGATCCTTGATTTGACCCCACCATCCTCTCTTCCATCATGCTGCGTGTTTTCCTGCATATTGGGAACTGCATGCACCATATTTCTGATCATCAGCTTACAGCCTAACGGAAGAGCCCCAACCATGATTCTCCACAAAAAAGTATGAGCATGTGTTGGCAGTTTGGATCCGCAAATTCTTCTGCATCTGGATTCCCAGCATTTGTCCGGCCAAGCTACTTTCCATATTGTATTGAAATGTTTAAAATCTCTCTTCTCTTGCATTAACATCTGATAAAACTTGGCAGTTGATTCCCGACCAAGGGGAAGTCCATCTGTCCACCCCCAATTTTGATCCACCTTTCCGTAAGCTTAGAAGTATTGATAGTTAGCGTCTTGAGCTTACCAATAATTACATGCAGATGATTCTTATCAAATCTTGAGAGACCACACATGACAGATAGCTGATCCTCATCTCTCCACCCCAGAAGAGAACCATCCCAGAAATCCTCAAATCTGTTTATCCCTTTGTTGTTGAGTCTTTTGCTCACTTTGGGCTCAATGAGGGCTAATGGAGGGAAAAAAACTAGGGACCACCAAACATTATACATGAATAATGAATTTCCCGTGATTCTGGGAGATCCCTGCCATTGAATGAGGGGAATGATTCTCTTCCATTTCTTAATCAGAAATTCAGCAAAGGGCATATTTTTAAAGACGAGAGGAGCATGAGAAAAAATCTTATCAATCCAAGAGAGTCCCCTCCATTTGCCTTGCCAACTCACAGTCATATTCAGAGAAAGCTCTTTAAGCATCCTAGTCCAAGGTTGACTCTGCTGTAGAAAGGAGGTCAACATTTTTGGCATTCTCGCCATTGCATGTGTTTCCATGTCTAGGATGCCAATTCCCCCATCCTTCTTGGGTTTACACACCTTTTGCCATGCCAAGAAGGAACATGGTCTCTTGCCTTGCTTATTCTTCCATAGAAAAGCTTTAGCATAGCTTAAAGCTCTCTTCCAGAGGCATGCTGTAAAATCTATACAAGGAGTAAAGAAGTGAAAGCATGCCAATAACACCGTGTTTACTATTACTACCCTTGAATGAAAGGGAAGAAATACGTTGTCCCAAGCTCAAAATTTGGCTATGAATTTGTCCATAAGCCAATCCGCTATGTCTTTACCTGAAACATCCACTCCCATGGGGCATCCCAAATGTCTAAAGATCTGGCCTTTGTTCACAACTTGGCATCCCCATCTGGTTACATCAAAGGATTCATTCTCGGTTAAACTGATTAACCTTGACTTGTGAGTGTTACATTTGGAGCCAGAAGCATCTGCAAAGACTTGTACAATTACCAAAGCCTTTATAACATTATCATTGGATGCATCCAAGAAGAGAAGTGAGTCATCAACAAAGCATTGAATCACCATCTGGAGTTCATCATTCACTTGTAGACCTTTTCTTTGATTTTTAGCAGCTACCAACTCAAGAGCTAGAATCAAAGGATGAGAAATTACAGCAAATAACAATGGAGCAAGAGGGCAGCCCTGTTTGACCGACCTTTTAAGGTTGAATGAGCCAACCACAAAGCCATTGAGCATAAGACTTGACTTAGCACCAAAGCTGAGCACATAAACAATGTTTGAGATTTGGTTGTATATTCTATCCCTCTTCTCTTTGAGAGCTTTGAAAAAGAATTTCGAAGGGGTTGAGCTTGACCAAAGTACAGCTTTCTTGACAATAATCTCCCTTTTTGAGCTCTCCTGTTTTCTATCTCCTCCCACATACTTTTACATTTGATATAATCTCTCAACTTTGCTTGTGACAGGGGTTTGGACTGTCTAATCAAAATCAAAGCATCCCATTCCTCATGCAGTGCTTCTTGTTCTTTTCTCCTCTTTGCTGCCATGTCCTTTCCCAGAACACTTAATTTAATTGATATTAAACAATGGAAACAACATCAACAACATAAATACTGGAAATACTGAAAATACAAATGACACCAGCGCTGGGGCCGGAAAGGGCCACCCCCCCCCCCCCCCCTCAATACTTTTTGTATTTCTTGGAGCATTTATATTTGTACAAGTGTCACGGGCCTGATAGGCCAGATTTCTCCACCAGGGAGTGAAAAAAACCAAACAAAACTGGTTCAAGTCGATGAAGAGGTGTTGGTCGGAGTAGCCTCAAATCACAGGCTCATTCCCACCTTCACTGGGTGCACACCTGCCTTTCATTGGTCTTTCGGGACTGTGCACAAACAGGCACACCCGTACTAATGCAGGCACAGTGATACACCGCGGAGGGACCGTTTCCCAGTTCTCCCAGATAAGTTTTGTACCCGGTCTTTCCTCATACCCACATGACCTTCACTGGCTCCTCTATAGGTGAGGGCGTAGTCAGGGCAATCATGGAAAAAACCACTATCCAATGGCCTTCTAAGGTGTAGGCAGCTGGAGATGAAACTTGCCTACACAAAGCTTGAAATAACAACATTTAACTTTAATTGTTATCTGAATTTGAAATAAAATATAGAAACAAATACCTGGCATAGGTTTTAATTCAAATCTCAGCAAAGAAGATCATTTCCCTTTTTGTTGTACTCCTAATGGGTGCAAACAACAGACGTAAACAGGGCAGCCAGCCGGTACAAGTGTGGCATCAGGTACAGTAGACGGGATCAAGCAACATCCACCAGGTGATGTTGAATAGAAGCGTGTACAAGGCAACAGCATTCACACGGGACAGGAGCTGTAGGCAAGCACCATATTTGCAGGCGGGTGCAATTCAGTAGTGGTAAGGTAGGTACAACTCAGCAGTTGTAGGCGGGTACAACTCAGTTGTTGTAGGCGAGTACAGTAGAGCTGTGTGGTGGGTACAACACATACAGGTAGGCGGGTACAGCAGCAGCCTTAGGCGGGTACAACACGTACAGGTAGGGGCAGCCGGCGAGTACCAAGCGTGAAGGAGAGAAAGAAAACCACCAACGTCACACGTGGGAAAATACTAAAAGTGTTCCATGCAAAGCCTTTTTTTCAAAGGTTATAAAACCTTAAAATCAATTTAATATTTTTGGGCAGCCTCAAAAGCAAATGTCCAGCCTCTTTTTAAAATGGGTGTGAACACATTACCTTATAAATATTAAGGTTTACCACCATAGTTTTTGGATTTTACCTTTTAAAAGGGCCAAAATGAAAATACTTACCACCTGTTCACATGCCACACCACCGAGTCAGCAAACAGCACTCCACGGTACACTGGTGGCGTCCCCATCCAGTGTACTAGCACGGCATAACAGGCAGACACACGCAAACAAGTCATGCAAAAACAAATTTATGCATGCAGGCATAAATGCATGTGCACATATAATGGATGAAATCTCCCTTTCATGAAACCTGTACAAGAAGTTCCTGTCGGGCACAAAACTGGCGCGACAGAAATATAAAGATATGTCTTGGTCTTTCTATGGAGTGACAGTCCCATAGGTAAGACGCCATCCTGGCCATACACGGGTGGCACGAACAGGCTCCCGTCCATACAACACGAAGCAAGTCACACACGGGTAGCACGAAACTGGTTCCCGTCCATGTGATGCAACACTGGTCACACACGGGTGGCACTAATCTGGCTCCCGTCCATGTGACACCAATAGACTGGCCCTTTCACATGGGACATTGGCCTGGCCCCATGTGAACATGGCACAAATCTGGCCGCTCTATGGAGTGACAGCCCATAGAAGAGGCTCCAAAAATGGAGATGGATCAAATGGTGACAATATCCTTGATGGCCCCCTCCTCCTTGTGGGGGTTTAGCTCCATAGCCTGTATGATAATGACGATCCCATTTTGTATCATATGGCTCGGATTTGACATTCCTAGCTCATAGCTCTACTCTTTTCTTTCTTTTGTACCATGATGAGATTACATGAATACTATTGTATCACTTTTGGTCTGATAGACCCATTGGGTCTTTGGAAGATGTTTGTTATAACTCTCTCTCTCTCTCTCTCTCTCTCTCTCTCCAAAATCCAGATGAAACCTATCTTGCTAGCAAACCAAGAAAAGAACCTACTTCTTTGCAAGATCAAACACAGATTCGGTGACCGAGAGATATGTGGATTGGGCGACTTTGAAAAACACAAACGACATGCAAACCTTGCTTTTTCCACCCCTGTGATTAGGTCAACTCTGATAGTAACTGTAACAAGTCCTCCCAAAGGATCACCTAATATACACAGGCATAAACACTAGTACAAACAACATAGAAGGGTGCAAGCAAGCTCACCACCCAACCATAGGTCGCGTCTGCAAGCACCCCCGAGTGAGGGGCTAAGGTTCCACCCCCACGGGCCAAGCCAATGAGCCTGGCGTCCCATACCACTGGAGCTTGTCCTAAGGAATCCTTGGCAAGGCCAGCTATGATCCGCCATGTCCATGGCAGGAGTATGAATACTCTGGTCCAAGCTCATACCAATAATAGTCAATAACAATAACCCATGGCCTCACTTATATAGCAATAACTGGCCGCTGCCATAAATCACCATATAGTCATAAATAGCTAGTTCACATGCATTTATTAACAATTAGCCCTAGCCACCTGTATTCGCTTGCTCTTCCCCTAGATTTAGCCATAATCCCAAGGATTAGTATTAGGTACGTAACAAGGAGGGGCTTATTTGCATACAAGAGCGGGCAAACTAAGAGGAGGGTGGCGACGGTAGGAGGGAAATGCACACACAGGGGTATGGCGGGCAGGAGATGCCGATAAAGGGGTGAATGGTGGACAAGAGGGAAATGCGCAGAAAAGAGGGGGAATGGCAGGCATAAGGAGAAGGGGAAGAGTGGCGGGTGGGTAGGTGGAGAGGTGTGCAGGTGGAGAGAAGAGAGGTTCACAAGTTAGGACATACAAGGAGCTCCGGCTTTGAAGATTCACCATTTCCATTGTGGTTCTACTAAAATCTCCATTTCACAGGTTGTTATCGAAATAGTTAATGGCATGATGGTGTACATGGTGTAAGAAAGCTCAAAGCTTCACAATTTTGTGCCTCTTAGTTTTTGATCCAACAGATCATTGTGTATCCCACCCTAGAGATGCATTGGCACATATCATGCATGCACTACATCCCCCTAGTGATGTGTGCTGGCATGCTCCTCCCATAGCCACTAGGGTCAGATACCATATCATCATGCATCCGCCACATCAACATGCATGCAGCACATCACGTGAGGTGTCCCTCCATATGCACCAATCATATTAACTCAGGTGGCCTCCACCACATCAGCTTTGTCCGCATGTACCTACTGCATCAGCACAGGTTCCCACGTACACATCAGCGGGCATCCACCACATCTGCTTATAAGGTCCCCCACCTCACGTCAGCATGCATCTGCTTATGTGATCATGCATCCAACCACATCAGCTTATGTGACCCCCTGTCACCTCAGCATGCATCAATCCACATCAGCTTTTTGTGCGATCTCACCATGTCAGCATGTACTGAGCATATCTGTTGATTTGCCATGGCCACATCAGCTCAGCATGCATCTACCACACTTCTCACTACATAGTCTCATGTGATCCATAACACCCTCCATGCCCTTGAGCGTGCCATGTTTGCCACGATGAATTTAGTTATGTGTCAGCGATATGATTTCAATATGTGGCTTTGAGCAAGCTGAAATGATGGACATGAACTATTATGGATGCTCATATGCTGGAGTGGACAAATGACTACAGTTGATTGGCTCTGTCCTTTTGTGCTAGCCTTCAAATGTCCGGTTGTATCCTTCCCCCAAAAGAAAATGTTACATATTGGTGTATGCATGAAGATTTAAATGTTGTGGCCAACGAGGTGATAGCTCAAAGGGTAAAGGTGTCTGTGTAGGACCAGGAGGTCCTGGGTTCCAAAACCCACAAGATGCTTCCTTGGTGGCATTGCCTGTGGGGGCGGATAAAAAAGTGCCTACAGGCAGTGAAAAACGTTAACTACAGGAGGATCTTGAGCCATAAATTAGTTGGGAAAAAAAAAGATTTGAATGCTGTATTTTAAGCAGGGGAGGCACTTTGTAGTGGTATAACTTCTTATGATTCAGGCACTACTTCTTCTATCCAAAATTATCCTTCAATTAGTAGTACCGTAACTGTTTGACACATATATCTTGACACAAGTAGGTCAATTTTGGATAGAAAATACTTTAACACAACTACCGTAACTAAAACATACTTACTGTCACTTGCAGGCCAATTGTGATGCTCCTTTATCCCTTGTGAGTGACCTCTATCCCATTATTCGAAGAACTATGCTCTCTATATTGGATGTTAACTTGTGGTTTGATTTTATTGAGAAAATTATGAAAATTGCAGATGTTTGTATGGCATTTTCTTGAAACATGCTGATCCCACCTTGAATATGAAAAAAATGTACCTTTTTTTTGGGGGTAGGTTTGCATCAATCAAGGCGATTGAGACTCCGTCAAAGCTGGATGATCAGCAGTGGCTGACTTACTGGGTTATCTATTCTTTCGTAACCCTTGTGGAGTTGTCATTTTGGAAGTTGTTCTACTGGTATGCTAATTTCTTTGTGTCATTTATTTCAATGAGTACATGCATGAGAGAATCAGGTGAAGAGAGAAGATTTTATGACCTAAGCAACTGAAATTGCACCATAAGAAGTGCCTCTTGAGCTATAAGGGCTGGTGCAAACCATAGTAACATAAAAACCCGTTTTGCCCTCTCGAAACGGCACGAAACGTTTCGAAACAAAACGAAACCTGCCCATCGAAACGGTGTTTTGCCCAAATGTAAAGTGAGGTTAAAAAAAAGGGCGGAAGGTATTCTGCGCATTTTGGCCCCCCTCTCTCCAGAGGGCATGTATACGTGGGGAGCCACTGCTTGGTCGACTTCGTCAGGGCCTGCTCTGGGATACGAGTCGGAGCAGGACAGCCAGGCCATCAGATTCATTCAGGGCCAGCCTCGCCTTGTTCCTTCACCGGATTTCTCGTCCGCCGGCTGGACACAGGAGAGGGATCAAAATGGGAGCTCCTCAGTAGGCTCACCATATGGTTCACCTGGAGAGCCCGTTGTTTCAGGGCCTTTGAGGGGAGACTGGAGCCACCAGCAGAGACTGTTCGGAGTATCTGGCAGGAGTTGATTCACTATATTTGCACCCTTTTTTGTACCTAGAGAGAGTCTCCCTAGCTGCCTTGATTGCATCTCTGCTCTGCCTTCTTATGAGCAAGGGAGGGGTTTTGTAGCCCAGTGGGCGTTTTTTTATAACTAATGAAAGGATCTTTTCTCAGAAAAAAAAAAGGGCGGAAGGTTTTTTTTTTGCAAATGCGATTTTTGCCGTCATTTCCGTCCTTGTTTGCTGCCCATTTGCCACTTCACACATCCGACACTTCTTCTTGGTCGCAACCTGTTGCTTTGCCTCTTCTCCTCGTCCACTCCTCCTTTTCGCTCCTTCACTTCTTCTCCTCCACGCCTCCTCTTCCTCTTCCCTTTTCCTCTTTGTCTCTTCTCCTCCATGGTCCACGTGTTGGTGTTGGACACTCACACTCACACAAACCTACACATTAGGGTTAGGTGCAGGATGGAGAAGCTCACACACAGAAATGAGAGAGAGAGAGAGAGAGAGAGCCAAAAGTGTGGTAGCCACAAAATGCAAGTCAACCCTTGCATTTGTGTCACATCCATATACTATAGAAGTACAAAATATTATATGTAGAGTGTCCTTTCACACTTGATATCCAAGGGGAAAAACCACATGGGAAAAAGTGTCCTTGGTTAAGCCTTGTTCACACATAGCACTACCATAAGTGAGCATATGCCTACAAATCCCCCCCTGTAGTGGAAGTGTGAACGTGTACAAGGTAGCAGATCACTCTCTGTATGAGAGTAAGCCCCCAAAGTTTTGCGGAAAGCTTCAAACTTTTCTCGAGGTAAAGCCTTTGCGAATAGATCTGCAACATTATCCTGTGTAGGGCAGTAAGATAAACTGATCTCCCCTGCATGTAATCTCTCTCTGACATAGTGATAATGAATCTCAATGTGCTTGGTATGTGCATGAAATACTGGAATTCGCGCCACGGCCATAGCACTCTGGCTATCAGTGAGAATGGTGGTGGGTGTCTGCTGACACTCACAAAGATCAGCCAATAATCTCCTCAACCATACACAATCTACTGTAGCTGTGAAGACTGCCCTGTACTCAGCCTCACAAGCAGATGTGGCAACAGTGGGTTGCTTTTTACTCAACCAAGATATGCATGAACTGCCAAGAAAAAAACAATTTCCACTGGTGGATTGCCTGGTATCATAATCACTAGCCCAATCTGAATCACTGTATGCATAAAGCTGCAAGCTGCCCCCCCGGGATAGAACAAACCAAGATCTTGGGTACCCTGAAGATAATGAAAAATGCGTTTGACTGCTTGCCAATGCTTTGTGCCTGGGCTGTGCATGAATTTGCTCAACAAAGACACCCCAAAAGATATGTCTGGCCTCGTGTTACACAAATAAATGAGACATCCCACTGCCTGGCTGTAAATGCCGGCCTCAAAAGGCTCTCCAATATCATGCATAGTAAGCCGTACACCTGGTTCTACTGGAGTAGAAATGGGCTTACATTCATCCATGTGAAACCTTTTTAGCAAACTTTTTATGTACGTAGTTTGCTGCATAACAATGCCATCATCTGTATGCATAAACTGTATGCCGAGATAGTAGTGTAAAGGCCCCAAATCTGACATATCAAATCAGCTTTGAAATCTGAAATTTGTGCTTTGCTAGTACCTGTAATGAGCATGTCATCTACATACAAGATGACTATGAGGATATCGGCACCGGTTTTCTTCACATACAATGTGCTTTCAGTTGGACTATTCACATAACCTTGGCTGGTTAGATGAGCATGTATTTTATCATACCAAGCTCTTGGAGCTTGCTTTAACCCATACAATGCTTTGTGTAACCTGCATACTTTATGTTCCTCACCAGGAACTACAAAACCAATGGGCTGATTTACATATACTTCCTCCTGTAAATCCCCATTTAAGAATGCAGTTTTGATGTCCAATTGATGCACTTTCCATCCTTTATGTGCAGCTAATGCAATCATTGATCTTATTGTGGTCATTCTCGAAGTAGGAGCAAAAGTCTCTTCATAATCTATTCCCTTTTTCTGGGAGTAGCCTTTAGCCACAAGTCTTTCTTTGTACCTGTCAATAATACCATCAGACTTCCTTTTGACTTTGTACACCCACTTTGTTCCAATGACATGCTTGCCTTTAGGCAATTCCACAAGATCCCAAGTATTGTTCTTCATGATAGAAGAGATTTCAGCTTGCATAGCTTGCACCCAATGCTCATTCTCATGTGCTTCTTTATAAGAAGAAGGCTCTTCTGAATCAAAGAGACCACCCATGGCTAATGTAGACTCCTCACGATGTATATTCAATGCATGGTTGGAATTGTTCTACCTGAGAGTGGAGCTGCAAGTTTGCTTTCTTGCAAAGTTTTCAGCAACCATCTTGGCACTGACTTGGCTGTGTCTATGGCTGTTTGCTCTTCCCTGACAAGATCTTCCACTTCTTCCATAGAAGGGGGCTGAATGGCTGGCTGTTCCACATGTTCTACATGAGGATTTTCTTGTGTAGGGGCTGGCTGATCTGAATCCCCCCTAATTGCAATGGGTAATAGTCCATCAAACATGTCCTGTATACCTGTATCATTACTTCTATACAAGCTGTACATGGGCTGTTCTGAATTTTCAGCAAATACCACATCTCTACTTACAAAAATCCTTCGTGTTGTTGGATTATAAAGACGGTATCCTTTGCTCTCATTGCTGTAGCCCACAAAAATGCATTTCATTGCTTTGTCATCTAGCTTTGTTCGGAGTTGTTCTGGCACATGTGCATATGCCAAACACCCAAATGTACGCATATAATCCACTGTTGGCTTTCGGCTATACCAAGCCTCAAATGGTGTTATGGTTTTCAAAGCTTTTGTTGGACACCTGTTCAACACATGAGTTGCACACATTATAGCTTCCATCCAAAAATTGTGAGGCAACTTTTGTGCTTTCACCATGCATCTTGCCATCTCCATGAGAGATCTATTTTTCCTCTCAGCTACACCATTCTGCTGCGGTGTATAAGGCACAGTACATTGGTGTTTTATGCCCTTTTGAAGCATATAATCCTTGAATGCATTTGACATGTATTCTCCACCTCTATTTGAGCGGAGTGTTTAGACTTTACATCCACACATATTTTCAGCCATTGCTACAAAGTGTCGAAAGCATGCAAACACCTCTGCTTTCGCTTTCAAAGGGTAAACCCAAGCAAACCTAGAGTAGTCATCAATGAATGTGACGAAGTAAAGATGCTACTTCTGCAAAAGCATCAAACTCCGAAAATTTACATGCCCAAAACGAGCATGCCATAGCTCTGCATCATGCATAGCAGGAGTGTGGGCAGCCACTGTATTTGCATCATAAGTACGCTTGTCATAGCTGTCCAGCTTATACAAGCCTTTGTATTGTGTTTCAGAAGTGACTATTTCATAACCCTTTGATGGGTCTTTTACCAAACACTTCCCATCTTCAAATTCAACCTTTAAACCTTGGTCGTTTATGGCTGAGACGGAGAGCAGATTTTTCTTTATGCCTGGAACATACAATACATTTTTATTGGCACCATTGGCTGCAATAAGTATGACATTGCCAATTCCCTTTTCTTTATGCCTGAACATACAATACATTTTTCATATATATTGGCACCATTGGCTGCAATAAGTATGACATTGCCAATTCCCTTTACTGGATATGTGGTATGATCTGCACATGATACAGTGTGGCCATTTGAAGCATAAACCAAGTGTTGAAATACATCTTTGCATGAAGTGATGTGGCTCGAAGCACCACTATCAAAATACCATGATACATCCTATCTGTCAGATGCAATGCAAGACATATCATTGTCTGAAGCACTTGGTGTGCCACTAGTGCATTTGACCAAAAAAGTGTACTCTTCCTGGATTACATTAGTTCATTGCTGTGCTTTGTCATCAGAAGAGTCTGCTACTGCATTGCCTGCTTCTTTCCTTTTCTCTTTTGCAATCCGCTTCCTACTTTCACTGATGTAGTGTCCAGGCTTATGGCAGTAGTGACATTTGTCCTTCTTTTTGGGCTTGTTTGCATCCCCTTTGTCAGATTTTTCACCACCAGAAGAGGGCTGTCCATGACCAGCCTTGCTAGACTGTTGTCCCCCATGCTTAAAGCTCTTTGCAAGACTGTTGTCCCCCATGCTTAAAGCTCTTTGCTTTACCCTTATCCTTGGCTGTAAATGCCTTGTCTCCACCACGGTTGCTCGATAAGTTTGCTCTTGTTTGCTCTTCCTGCAAGAGTAAACCCACCAGCTCTTCAAAAGTGACGGGATCACCACCTCCTCTCATAGAGAGGTTGAGAGAGGTGTGAAAGCCCAAGTAGGAAGGTGGTAAAGAATGAAGAGTGTTGGTGACCAGCTGTCTGTCTGGGATAACCTCATCAATGTTGAGTAATTGTTCCTGCAAATCTTTCACTTTGGTGAGATGATCTGCCATGGAGTCACCCTCATCCATAGAAAGAAGATCCAATTGCCTCTTCAAGTAGGCAACTCTTGCCTCGTTGCGTACCTGATACATTGCTTCCAATGTGTCCCATGCAAGCTTCGATGTCTTGCAAGAACGAATGTGCGGAATAATAGTCCTTTTCACTGCAAGGGCTATCAATGACATGGCCTGTGCATCCCTAGAGTTCCATCTCTTCTGCTCTTGTGTGGGAGCAGGTTCTACATTAGGAGCTCTTGGAGCACCTCGCCTATGAGGCGTGGCTGGCTGTATGGTAAGTGGGCGTGTGTCATCACACCACACGATGCCCCAAAGCCCTTTGGCTACCAGTAAATTACGGATCATGAAACTCCAGAGGGAGTAGTTAGATCCATCCAACTTGTCCTCCTGGGTGAGCACACTAGATACATCTATAGCATTTTGAGCCATGTCAACAAAATATATCTGCAAGCAAATCAAGCACCAATGTGCACTGCTAGACAACCAAATGTCCTCTGCAAATGTTTGCCTGCAAACCGAAGCAAGTGTAAACCTGCACCAAATTGTCCAATTACACACAATGTGTATACATATATATGCGACAAATCACAGCTGTAATGTCCAATTACATGCTTCAATCTGAAAAGCCCCAATTTTAATGCAATCCAATCGCTTCAATGTGCAGTTAATTGGCCAATTTTCACAAAAGCCCCAAATTTCTGCAATTGAAAGAGGCTCAATTTGCTGATTTTGACCTCAATTTGGAAAACCCCCAAATTCCAAACCAAACAATATGAATAGCGCAACCTGCAATTTTTTTGGCAAAGGGCAACTTTTATGGCAAAGGGTAATTTTTGTTTGAATCTGACCTGCCCTGAAATGGCTGCAAAATTTGTATTTTCATGTGAATAAAAATCTGTGTAAGAAGTACCTGCAGGCGAGGGCAGTACGGATGGTATAGACGTGTATTGTAGGCGTCAGTTGGCGAGTACACAGACGTGGAGAAGAGTGGTGCAGGCATGCAGAGGTCGGCGTTTGATTACCAGCAGCCAGGCGTAGGTAAAGATGTTGGGACAGGCTACTGCAGGTCGGCGCAGGTAAAGGTGGCGGGACAGGCTGGTGCAAGTCGGCGAAGCTGTGTGATTGGGTAGCGAAGACAGCCACTGTCTGACCGTGCACTGCCAACGTCACGACGGACCTGCAGGACAGTTGCCGGAGTTGCAGTGCAGAGCGTGTCGGGGCTGGACGTGGCGGGCGAGCCGACGGGCGTGGCGGAGACCTAGGCAGGGGAGCCGACGGGCGAGGCGGAGGCGGTGCTCGCAGCAGTAGCTGCACCAAGAATCCGGCGGCGGCGAAGCCCTGGGCAGTAGCGCAGCCGACTGGGCTGGGCGGAGGTGGCTGGCTCTACAGTAAGACCGCCGGCTGGGCGGCGGCGGCGGACAGAGCTGGGCGACGGATGGAAATTGGATCTTTGACGGATCCGGCCGACAGAAATTCACAGGCAGCTGCAGGGCGGCTTGGACTGAACCTCCAGTGCTCTGATACCAATTGTTGGTGTTGGACTCACACACTCACACACACAAACCTACACATTAGGGTTAGGTGCAGGATGGAGAAGCTCACACTGCAAGTCAACCCTTGCATGTGTGCCACATCCATATAATATAGAAGTACAAAATATTATATGTAAGAGTGTCCTTTCACACTTGATATCCAAAGGGAAAAACCATATGGGAAAAAGTGCCCTTGGTTAAGCCCTGCTCACACATAGCACTACCATAAGTGAGCATATGCCTACACCACCCCTCCTCTTCCCTCCTCTTTCCTCCTCCTCAATCTCTCCTTTTCTTGTCTTCCAACTTTCTCTCCTTTCCTTCTCAAATTTGTTTCTTTCCTCCTCTCTTCCTCTTATTTTCTTGCCCAAATTTTGAAAATACCAAAAAACCTACTCCCAAAATCATGAATTTCATACTCACTAGTCCCAAAAAATGTATCTTCATCTTTCTGTTGGCTATGTTATAAATTTGGTATGTGTATATGAGAAGTGTCATTTCGAAACCTTTGTGTTTCATCCAAAACAGACGAAACGACGAACGGACGAAACGTTTCATGTTACTATGGTGCAAACATAAGATCCGTGCTCCCTCCTTGGGGATTCACTTCTAAAGGATTCGATTTTGAGTGTAGCATTTCTCGGTTATATGCCAAGGTTTTTTTCTGTTAAAGCCTTGTTAAACTTATCTTGGCTTAATTTGCTGAATTTACTGCAGATATAGGTTTCACAGTGGGGGGGGGGTGGCCGTACAGTTGGTGGCCATGAGGCTATTCTCACCGACGTCTCTAGAGATCTAGAGAATTGCATTCCCTCACCTAGAATTCCTTCCCTCCCTCCCTTGGTCTAATATGCTTAGCAGAAGCATGCTGATTTAAGTGTGCCATTAATGCTATTGAATGCATAAACTGATAACATACAGAGATGGGAGATAGATTCACCTAATCTACTGAATGTATTAATTGTATGAATGAAAATTTACAATGATTGTCTAACTTTGGACTCTTGAATGTAAGCCCAACGGAGCATCCAGTGACAGATGCAACCACGTGTACGAGAGATAAAGATAGAGAGAGAGGGGTACACCACACTGAGTGGGGAGCATGCCCCACCCCCTCTTCAGGAATTTATTTCAGGAACAATCCACGGGCTTTTCCAAGCCAGGACCAATACAACAAATGAATACAATATCAAACAAAAGTGTCGATGTCGAGATGTCGAGGCACAAGATAACTGATACCGAGCTCACCAGGAGGATGACCCACAAGAGTCTTACCAATTTCCAAAATCTGAATCAAATTTGATACTCTCCAATACCCACAAGAACTCTACACTCAAACTGGAAAAAGGTTAAAAACGGCAAACACCAAAGTGGTGGATGCTGGCAGGACAGAAGGAGATGGCGCCACAATCTTCAATGTTCTTTTCAAGTAGGTGAGGCAGATACAGTAGGGCAGCGGCTCTTCTGAAGGTGGCAGCAGTACTTGGAAGGCAGCGTAGGTGGCGACTACTGCAGGCAGTGGCGCAGGTGGCGGCTACTACAAGTAGTGGCGCAGGTGGCAGCTACTGCTGGCGGCGGCACTGGTTACGTAAGTGGTTGGTGCCAACTCTGGTGGTGTCTGGAGGCAATAGGCATCTGGTGGTGCACACAGGTTGGGCAGAAGCAGCTGCAAGTGACGCAAAAGTGGCGCATAGTGGAGCAGCGGCACAGCACATGGAAGGGCAACCGACGGACATGGTGGTGCACAGCTGAGAGGGCGGCAGAAAGCGGCGATCTCAGGCAGTAGGTAGCAAAGCAATGACGGCTTTTGGAGGAGCAGGGCAGTGCACAACTGATGGCGGCGCAGGTATTCAGGGCGACGGTTGGCACTGACTGTTGGTCGGCTCTGCTCAGGGTGGTGCAAGGTTCACAAGGCAAGGGCGGAGGCGCTGCTAGACTGGTGCACAAAATAGTCACGCAACAATTGGCGGGCAGCAGCAGCGGCAAAGTACACCGGGTAGAGGCGCAGGATGGTGGAGCGCTGACTGAGAAAGGTGTTGTAGGGTGGAGCGCTAGCTAAGGGCTGCAAGGGTGGTTGCCGCCGGTTGTGGTGAAGGAGTTGATAGGCGAGGAAGATGATGATGATGAGTCTTCTCAACTTCTCTCTCAAAGTTCTCTTTGAGTCTTCTATTATCCACCTAGAGGGTGCATGCTTCTTTAAATACTTGAGGGGGTGCCTGCTTTTTACCACGCTTTGCGTTTACCTTTATCCCCTAGCTTTTGTTTTATTATCTTGTTTTTCTTTGCCTCCTTGATTTTGCTTTGATAATAGTCAAAGTTCTTGATTTATGCTTTTACAAGGCCTTGCTTTTTGGCCTTGGAGCTGCTTTTTGAAAAATCGGCATTTAGCTTTTTGACTTGGTTTGATGCCCTCTTTCCAACAAAGTTTGACTTTTGCTTTTTCTTGCTTTTTGACCCAGACAAGTGCTTTTTCCAATTCCAACTTTAGGAACCCTGTTTCCATGTGTGCATCATCCTGTCCATGTGTTCGGGCATGACGTCTATCATGTGAAAAGAGCATGGAGGACAAATGGTTACATTCTCTCCCTCTTACATCACAGTTGTCCTCAACTGTGGCATGCATAGGATCGTGGTACTAGCCCCATCTGGTGCTCTTGTGCATCTGGTCTTTCCTCATATATGTGGTGCATTCTGCTCCTCTGGCAACATCTTTATGCCTTTCTTTGACCGATGTCCTTGTTCTTGATGGTAATATTCTTCATAGCCTGTAACAGGGGTTAGATATAATAAATGCATACTCACCTTCTGTAAAAACTAGACACAAGCTAGTTAACAAACATGTATGCATCATTCGCGTCTATTGGGTATTCTAGGTACTGGCCAGGTAGTTTGGAGCCCAGTGGACTATCACATGCCATAAATCCAAGCATTGTCCACACATCAAAAACAACACACAAAGTCAAAGAAATTGAGACATACATCAGTATGCAATGCACAAATAAT
This sequence comes from Cibotium barometz, assembly GCF_041138505.1. Lineage (NCBI taxonomy): Eukaryota > Viridiplantae > Streptophyta > Polypodiopsida > Cyatheales > Cibotiaceae > Cibotium > Cibotium barometz. The sequence continues at coordinate 8,781,202 of NC_141091.1, forward strand.
GATCCTTCTGTTCATGGATTGTCCTGTCTGGTTTCATCGAAACCGTGCTAAGCCATCTGGTCACTAGGACTTCCCTCAAGGCCTTCTGGTCTCTAGGACCACCTGAGAGTTCATAAATAGTCATCTGGGCCGTCTCATCGCATTGACGGCCCGACTATGAAATCCAATACAGTCATCTGGGCCATCTGGTCGCAATGACCGCCCGACTGCGAAGTCTTAAGTATCTGGCATCGTTGCCATCCAATGGGTCTTTTGGCATTGTTGCCTCCCATATACAAATCTTGCTTCTTGGGGTTTCTGGCATCGTTGCCACCCAAACTAGACGTATCTAATCAAGACCATTACATAAGCAAGATAATGATCAATTCCATTTCAGTATAAATATATACAATGAAGAGGGCTAGGGCTGCAATCCCTCCCTCTTAATTCTGTCTTGATCACAAGACGTTTCAAGCCTGTACTTCAAATACATCTGGACCAACTGCTTCCTCATAAGCTCGAAGAATATCTGGATAGTCCTTGAAGTACTCTTCTGGCATCCATTTCGCATCGATAGGTGAATAGTTCTTAAACTTCAAGAGGAGTTTTCTGACCACTGTCTTTCCTCTTTTTCTCACGGAATGGAACACAATTTGTTCCAACTGTAAGATTTCTTGTTCTTCCACTTCAGGTGGATCCTCCAATACAGGGTTCTCTGGGGGTAGTCCTGTATATGGCTTTAATAAATGGACATGGAAGGCATTATGTATCCTCCAATGATTGGAAGGTCCAAACGATAACATACATCGTTGATCTTCTTGGTAACTTGAAAAGGTCCATAATACCAGGGGACAAGCTTGGATTCCTTGAGCTTCTTAGCTTTTGACTTTCTAAGTCTTGCTTTTTAAAATCGCAATAACACCCAATCTCCTTCTTCAAAAGTGACCTTCCTTCTATGCTTGTCTATAACTTTCTTTTGCTTGGTTTGAGATATTTCAAATTTCAATAGCCTTCCGAACCTGTGCAAAGGCCGTATCCAAATCTCGAACGAACTCGTCCAGATGGAACATCTCTTCCTTGGTCTTTAAAATAGTCAACAATAACGGTTTGCCATAGATAATCTCAAAAGGAGCTTTGCCTATCGAAGAGTGAACAGTGTTGTTATAGGCAAACTCAACCAATGGCAAGTACTTCTCCCATTGATCCTTTGCTTCGAGAGCATAACACTTTAGCATATCCAATATAGTGAGGTTGGCAATCTCACTTTGCCCATCTGTTTGAGGATGATAGGCCGAAGAAAAATTCAGCTTTGTCCCCCCAATCATCCACATAAAATCTGTCTAACCGTGCATAGATACATCCTACATCTCTTCTCCTGTTAGACCATGAATAAAGAAGAGTGGATGGACTCCTCAAAATGTCATCCTCATGCCAACAATCTCTACCATGAATGGAAAGTATAAACCTCTCCCAAGATGCTCTTTCAAGAGGATGCACCAAGCCCTCATGTCCACCTCTTTTATCCGTTGGCATCTCAACCATGTTAAAATCCCCACCAATAATCCAATGGTCGGCAAGAGGCATCAATGTAGTGAGAGATTTCCAAAAGGCAATCCTCTCACCTCTATGGCTAGGAGCATAGAGGTTGAGAATACCAATGCGTGTAGTACCGTGCATAAGAAGGATCCACTGCGCTCTCGCAAGCAAAATGACACCATGTCCAATGATGCAAGGCAAGATCAAAGCTGAAACAGAGATACAAACACCACCCTTGGTACCCAAAGCCGGTGACCAAAAGGTGTGTCCCGAGAGAAGCTTGCCTGATCTCCCACAATGACTAGCATCCAGTTTATGCTCTTGCAAGAGCAATATATCCATAGGTCCACTTGTGACTGCACAATGAAGCTGGGTTTTTACAATTTGTTTCCGTCGACGTGGAAAAAAACCTCCAAGACCTTGAATGTTCCAAGAGACAATCCTCATAAAGACTCAGAGTAGGAAACAACCAGATCTCGTGGTCGACGAAGGACCCCCTTTAGAGACAGAAGTACGTCTCGCATAGGTAAGGGAGAGAAAATCTGACAATGTAAACCTTACCTCTCTCTCCCACTCCGGGGAAAAGCCAGGGCTAGTCCTCAGAATTGGAGAGGTACCATGACAATGCGAATGTGTAACATCATCCTCAAGGGTGCAATCATCCTGTAACTGTAATGCAGCATCCTCTTGTGAGGGATCCAGATCATGTGTCTGCAAGGCCTCATCCTCCAAAAAAGGATCAACATCCTGCGAAGCAAGAGCTGCATAGGGGTTAGGGTGCTCCACAGGGGGTGTGGGTGAAGGGGTAGGTACGGGGGTTCGAGGGTGCCTGCCATCCCTAACCACAACCCAACGCTGTGTGGTCTGTTGTGGCAAAGGAGCAGCTGGAGTCTCAGCATGTGCAAAAGGCCTCTGATGGGCACGACCACGCCGCCTCCTAGCATGGCCCCTCGATCTGGGACAATCTCTAGCAATGTGACCCTGTCGACGACAAATCCGACACTGGTTAGGTCTACCTGCAATCTCCATCCTCTGGCGGAAATGAGATCCGTGAGGTCTTTGAAGCATAACATGATCATCAGTAATCGATGGATCAGGAATAAGCACAAGGACCCGGGGTACACCATCAAGAGTGGCGGTAACGGCCGCGGAAGTTGAGGCGGGAGAGCTCGGGAGGATTGGTACCTCTAGAACCTGGCCAAAGGATGCCCCTATGGAAGCTAAAAGCTTCCAATAGGACCGAGGAAGAGCAGGGAAATGTAGTGAGACCGGGGTAAGGCGCTAATCCTCCACCACTGGATCAAAGCCCACCTGGTACTGAAAGAAGAAAATCTTTTTAGGACCAAGAGGAAAGGGGCTGCTCGCCAAAGCCTGAGAAGTAGCTTCTGAAGAATGAAAGTCCACCTGGAAGAAGCCTCGACCAAGTAAACGAGTATCCTGAAAGTGCACAATCAGCTCCGAAGGAAGAGGTGCTAGAAGCCATTCACGGGCCTGTGAACGAGAGGGGTGGGAACCATAAACTCTCGCAACAAGGGTAGTCTGGACCTCAAGGTCAATGTCGTGCTGAAGAGAGGTGAGCTCGTCTTGTGAAAAATTGATGATTCTCCCGGCCAGTGGGGGTGATGAGAGATTGGCTGCGGCACAAAAAGCCATAAGACCAATCAAGAAAAGTGGGCGGCCGACTTGAATCCAGATAAAATAGCTGCTGGGAAAATGGGAGTAGAGGAAGGGGGGCAAAAGCGGGGAGCAGCTGGGGAAGCAAGGGCAAAGGGGCAGGTGGGGGTAGCAGAGGGGCAGGCGGGGACTGAAGAAGGCAGGGGGCGGACAGCAAAGGGGGAGGCGGGGCAGCAAAAGGGGGGCTGGCGGGGGCAGCAGAGGGGCTGACGGGGGCAGGTGGGGCAGCAAAAGGGGGGCTGGCAGGGGCAGCTGAAGGGCAGGCGGGGGCTAAAACACTAGCGAAGGGCAGAAGTTGGGCAGGCGAAGGGGGGTTGCGAAGGCAGCAGGTGGGCAGGCAAGGTCTTTATTCAGTAGAGATCTGAGTGCACATGTCACTGACTCTAGAAATGAACCAAAAGGGGGAAGGTCTGATCACTCTCCATTTAGGCAGCGTTCCCTGGACAAGAAAATCCCCAGGGAGACAAGTGGTGATAGTGTGTGTGCCAGAATAATGAAATGTTGTGATTATGAAATCACCCTTGCAATCAAATGGGACTGTAGAGGTGCTATAGCTTGTGGCAGTGATGTTCTTGCTTTAGGGAAAGGTTTTCCAAGTGGGTAAAAAACGATTTCAATGGCGTAGTCTTGCTATGGCAATCGCAAGGGTGCTTCTCGAATCTCCCTAGGAATATTAAGAGCATTTTGCTGTTACAGGATTCCTTTCTGGGGCAAAATAAAGTTTTTCGGGGTGTGCTGGTTGGTTCTGCCACAGTTCAATGGTGCAGCATTTGTGTATGATTACTTTGTGAAAAAAAGGCTCTTCAAGAAGGACAGGAATGAGAGCAGTGTGTCGTACCGCTTGGAGCAATTGATGAGCCCAAGCGCAGAGTCATTGGTGCAGCAATTCATTGATAGTCAGGGACAAGACGCTTTCGAAAACGTCATTGCAGCGGTACCCTTTTAAGTTGCTCATTTTCTCTGCCTTCTTATGTTATAGTTTTCATGATTTAAAGGATTTAACAATCATGATGTGTTGGGTCAGGCTACCAGCGAAGCTCGCAAGTACAAACTTGACCAACCAAGGAGAGGCAACTAAGGGAGGAGGCAACTAAGGACAAACTTTCCATGTAGCAGGCTGGGCAGGGCCCTTCATAGACAATCAAAACCATGCAAAAGATGTTTTCACCCCCCATGCCTCAATTATTAGGTTCCAATAGAATGTTGTTTTTCACAGTCAGATATACTACTGTGCATGGTGCCACATATATCATTTGTAGTTTGTTGTATGAGCCACATTTGCCATTTGTTATATCTATATTGTATGATCGTGTGTTGTGAAGTTATATGCCAAGTGGCAACATGCCATTTTATTACATATTAGGTTCATCTACTCTCTCTCTCTCTCTCTCTCTCTCTCTTGTTGGAAATATTGTTCATCCCCAGATGGACTCCCTGCATGCTTGTATCTGGCCCTTTTACAAGGCCCTGCATTGCATATTTTTCTGCTATTTTTTGCACCATTTTTTGGGAGCACTTTTATAGACTTATGTGTTGGTCGGCCTGTAGGACCTGACTGACCAGCTCTAGGGGCCCTATATATTAGGTGCCTCAGTCCTCTTCATCATTGCTTCTCTTTTCAGCCCTGATTTGTACATGCCAACATTCACGAGCCTTCCTTGTGCTGTACCTTTTCTAATTCACGCGCTTGATCATCTGCAGTCTATTGTCTACACAAATTTGCTGTTTTATTCTCTGTTTTCAGATTTACAGCAATAGCACATAAATCTCACCTCTCTCTCTCTCAAATCCCTTAAGATTTGGGTCCCTTGATGCAAGAGCCTTTGTTGAATTGGCTTCCATCATTGATCACTATGATTATCATCGAACATTATCGCTGATCACCTACCATCACTATTTTCACCCAAGACATGAAGAATAAGGAGGCCCATATCACCTCCCATTGTTGCCTGCATCTTGTACACACACTAATTTTTCGGACATACCAAATATATCTAGCCTAGGCCGTCGATAGGCACTACTTGCACGTATAAGAGGTGTTGAGAGGATGCAAGCTCTCGTCATCACCATCCGTCCTCTGTTGAGCGCATCATCGAGGCTTTCTATATCACTATGTACATATATGTCTATAGTGTGCATCTACATCATGTTGTGTTGGGTGTATGTTTGATTTAACTATGATTACATATATATACCATGGTTGATATTAAAAAAATAAAAATGGATAAGGGTGCCTAGAGCCTTCAATTCCAATTGAGTTGCCTTTTTGAACATGGTATCGGAGAGCCTTCTTGTTCCTATTGTCTCTGAGTCTACTCCTGAATTTTCACCTTATCCATAGTATGTGGATTGTAGAGAGACTGTGAGTTCTCCTCCAATAAACAACTCGTTTTGCTCTTGGGCTCTATTTCAACCATCCATTAGGTCATGGAGGTTCATTACTAGCTTGTTTAAAAGGAATTACAAAGTTCTATTGCATGGCAGGAGCATTTGTAAGCCCATGGGAAAACTCCATCGAAGAGTAGGTGAGCCCTTGAAGAGAATCAACAAACTACGGCGAGTAGTTGCAACAAAAAGCTAGCTGCAAAGTTGAAGGAGCTCAAGGTGGAGCTTCATATGGGTGTTCACCAAATCCCTAACGATAAAAGTAAGTCTTTCTCACCAATTTCTCTTGGTCCTGTGGACATACGGGTTAAGTGGGTAAAAGACTCTCATGTGTGTCCCTTGAGAGGTGAATTGGAGCTTAACACATGCCTACATCAGGAGTTCTATTTAGCCTTGGTAGTGCAGCTAACATGTGGTCATCAAAAGTAGCAACCCACCATTATTATTAATTGGCATTATATTTAAGCCATGATGCTAGCTAATCTTCAAACTATCCCATTGGGAACATAATTACGATGGTGTGGCCGTCATAAACCATCCACTTAGTTATATATTATTTTAATGTATGATGGTGTGACCATCATACAAAGTCAAGGTCTACACCATCCAATTAGTTATATTAATATATGAGCAAACGTGCTAACTACCCCCATGGCAATAAGAATCAGGACGTTCTCCTCTCGAACTCATGTAATCTTAAACTAGTCCATCCAACTCTCTAGACCTTACCATTAACTTGATGTTATACTTCCCACCTCTTTCAGTTTCTTGATCCCTAGCCATCTTTATGTGACCTACCGATAGCCTATGGAGCCAAGGAAGAATCCTTGGTGTTGGAAACTCTAAGCTAGCACCAAAAACCTCTCCCTTCTTAAACACCAAATCCCTACATCCCTCAGCACTAGGAATCAATCCTCTTTCACATAACATTGTGGTCCAAAACCATAAGAAAAGAGGCTGGGGGCCTATCCCTAGACCCTTCATCCTTTCATCTAGCTCTCTCCTCTTCTCAATCCCCTTGCACTACTCTGCAAGCTAGTATAACCAAGACAGGATGGAACTTCTTCTCTCACAGTAGCTTGAGGAGATCAATGAAGGAAAAGAAAATGATGACGATATCACCCTAAGGAGATGATGGAAGAGCTACCACAAGAGATAAGAGAGCTGAGAGGGAAAAAGAATTATTCCTGCCTCTTCCTATCTCAACGCATCAATTAACTCGTGCATATAGATAGTGCTCCCATGAATACATTTACCTCTAATATTTTTTTTTTTTCACAGGCCACTAAGTTATAGAGGCAAGTGTCAGGAATATAGCAAATAATCATCATCAATATTTGAGTGTGCACAAGTTCCCAAGCTTCAGAGGTTAAATCAGAAGTTACATTTACTCTGAGTAAAAGTCAAATAGACTTACCATCTTGGTGCTCACTTTCATGTAATTTCGTTGCCTATATACGGCTCATCAACTAATGAAAGTTAATGCCCTTGCTTTATGCTAGTCACTTGTGTTCATCTCTTTTAGCTAATTCTCTTGTGTTCTCTTTCATTAGGATAATCTCTATGCTTAATCACCAGGCTTAAACCATTACTTATTTTCACTCTAAACTCTCCAAACCCTAAAGCATGGTATCCGAGCCATGAATTCTAATCATGATCATTAACCCATATTCTGTTTCTTTCCCTCTTTGCAAAAACGTAGCCTCTACTAATCTGTTTTGTTCTCACTCCATAGGTCATCTCAACCCAAACCAAGCACAAAGCCTTGAAGCCAACTCTATGCTCTTCCTCCCCATCAAAGGGATTGCACCAATTTGATAAAAGTGCAGCCGAAAAGCACAGTTTTTAAGCATAAAAATACAGAAAAGAAATCACAAAATTGGCACCATCCCTTCAAGTTCTTGTAATTCCTCTTGGGCGTGATCAATTGGATATAAACAAGTACTCACAAGAAAACTAAAAAATAGTAGACATCACACAAAATAGAAAAAGTATGTAAACTCCATAGATCCATAAAAGCTACAATGGTATGGGTGTAAGCTATACCCAAGGAAGCGATGTGATAATCCACACACGAAGAATCATGAGTAAGCTTTGATGAAAGCCCAAAGGTCGTACTCATGTGTACCATAGAACAATTACAAAATGATCCAAAAGCACTAACCGTGAGCCAATGGCTTTATTTATATTTTCCACCTAATAATGTCTATTATTCTATGTAAATATTGTCATTTAAAATATCCCTTCATTATAATCCATCCCTTCCGACAAGATTTTGTCCTCAAAATCACCAAACAAGCTTCCAAGGAATCACTATAGCCATATGCCAATACCATGACAACCTCCAATGTAACACCATAGCCATATACATGTGATCGTAACCATCAATGTATAATGAGCCCCTTACCTTGAAAATCCATGAACATGTCTTTCCAAGCTTCATATACATTCCTCAAACTCTTATTGGGTTGTAATTTCACGCACATAACCCAAAACAATGCCCAAATAGAAGCCATAATCATACTCATGATCTCCATATGTGTACAACCCTAAAATATGGCTAAAAATCTACATGTAACAGTTTACGTGAGTGTAGAGAGAGTTGAAAACTACATATGTACACACCACCCATTATAAACAACCATTCCGTCATGATAAGCATCCCAAATGTGAGTGAAAGCCACCAAAAGGGCAACTTGTACTTTCTTGTAAATGAAAAAAATCACCCAAGATCATCAAGAATAAGTTCAAGGCTTCATGTAGACTCATCTTCGGGTGACCCCTCCCATTTGTTGAGAAATTCTTCAATGGTATGGTTCCTCGAAAACCTTGTCTTCTTCCCACTACCCTTTCCGGTATGTATTAAATCTCTCCCTTCTCATCCAAAGGAGGTAACTCATCCACCAGTTTAAGATCTTTGTCCCACACACCTCTTGAGATTAGATATACGAAACACATCATGCATTCTTGTGCTGTTGGAAAATTGGAGTTTATAAGCGACTTCTCCCACTCTCTTAAGTACTATAAAAGGCCCATAAAATCTATGTGGCAATTTGTTGTTGAGCCCACCCCCTTGAGAGAAGGTCTTGACGTGGGCAATCTCAAGAAGACATAATCCCCTTCTTTGAACTCATCATGCCTCCTATGCATGTCAGCATAAGAATTCATTCTCTCTTGAGCCTTCTTCATGTTTTCCTTACATTGTTGCATCAAACCTTGCACTCTCTCCAACTCTTCCTTTGCATGAGGGTTGACCGCATCCTCTTTGAAGATCATTGAAGTCCATAGATATATGAGTCCATTTGCCTTGTGGAATAGGCAAGGGCTAAAGTAGGCCACTTGGCCTATGAGTAGAATCCTTGTTTTATTGGCAAGGTAAGCATTTGGAAACATAGCCATGTACATCCCTCCATAATCCTTTCCAATTGAGCCTTTGCCTCACCTTGTCATAGGTTTTGTAAAGATCCAAATGATATGATAGTGGTAAGAATACCTCACCTTGTTATAGGTTTTTTAAATATCCAAATGACCTGATAGTGGTAAGAATGCATCTCTTGCGATATCCTTTCCTTATTATATGAAGAGTTAGGAGCCAAATACACCTTCCCATGATATAATAGAAGGCCATTGTGCACTTAAATGAGGAAAATAATCTCTATTACCATGCTATAATTTCTAAAACATAGGGCCATCCACTTGATCAAGTAGGTACTCCTCTTATATTTCTATAATCCAATCCTTGTAGACCTACCAAATAGAAGATAGAGTACATGCCCACATACGAGAGAATCGTCCACCACATTGTCTTTTCCAACTAGGTATGAGATGTCAAAGTTATAATTTTGAAGAGTGGCCAACCACCTCCTTTGCTTGGAAGAAGAGAGATTGGGTTGAGACATGAAATATTTTAGTACTGTATGATCACTTCTCACCTTGAAGTGGCTCCCGATGTAATGATGCCACTTCTTGATTGCATGTATAATTGCCAACATCTTTTGCTCATACACATGCAAAGACCTCTTTATTGGTGAGCTTTCTACTCTCATGTAATCACACCATGTTCTTGGTATAAAAGGGCCCTAATACCACTACCACATACATCTGCCCTTATTATGGTAAAAGGTAGGGAAAAATGATGGCATACCAAGTTAGGGAAGTGAGGATTTCCTTGAGCTCTTGGAAGCTCTCTCCACTATTGCATCCCAAAAGGAAGCCTCTTTATCAAGTCTATCGGTGAGAGGAGCGGGAATGGATGCATAATGCTCAATAAACCTCCTACTATAGAAGGAAGAAAACCCCAAGTTGGATCCCCTCAATTGAGTAGTGTTGGTTGGATTAGGCCATTCTTTGACACATTGAACCTTCTTTAGGATCCACTTTGATGCCCTCATGACTCATAATGTGCTCCCAAATACTCCACCTCACGCTCCATGAAATAACATTGGCATACAATTTATGCTCTCTCAAGGCATCCAACGCTTGCCTCACGTGCAACAAATGCTCCTCTTTTCTCTTGCTATAGATGAGGATGCCATTAAAGAATACCAACAGCCATTTGTAGAGGAAATATTGAAGTATCTCATTCATGAATGCTTGGAATGTGGCGTGACCATTTAACAATCCAAAGGGCATAACCATGGAATGGAAAAGCCCTGTATCACTACTAAAAGCTGTCTTGAACTCATCCCCATCCCTCATCCTTATTTGGTGATACCGAGATTTGAGATCTATATTGGAAAAGAACTTAGCTCGCTTGAGCTCATCAAGTAGATCATAAATTCTAGGTATGTGATAGCGGTTTTTTATGGTGAGCTTGTTAAGATCCCTATAATCAATGCACATCCTATGTGTGCCATCCTTTTTCTTCACCAATAGCATTGGAGAGGCAAACGGAGATTGACTTGGTTGCACAAACCCCATCTCTGTGAGTTCTTGGACTTGCTTGTTGGCAACCTCCTATCTCTCAAACTTAGAGAGTTTATAGGGTGGCTTATTGTGACTAGTTTAGCATTTGGCTCAAGATCAACCACATGATCAACATCCCTCTTAGGTGGCAAATGCTTAAGGGGTTTGAAATACATCCCTATACTCCTCTAAAAGCTGAGCCATCTCTTTATCAAGGCTGTCCACCTTGGTTTTCAGTATTCTTAATGAATTGCAGTTCACATAAATGGAGCTCATATTCTTCATTTCCCTCTTCAAATGCTTGAAAGTGATGAGGGAGAGCTTTGAAAAACCAATGCCATTGAGTGTTACATGCTATCCACCCATGCATAAATCTCATGTACATGTGAGATAAGTTCAATGAGAACTCACCCAAAGTGCTCAATGAATCACATCCCAATATCAAATCAATGGGCGCCAATTCCAACATGATTAGGCTGGCTTGCATATTGGGAAGAGAGAGCTATGGAAGTAGAAGGACAATGCATGGTAGAAACTTCATTCTTTCCATTTGCCACTTGAACTCTTAATGTATGTGGAAGCTCAATGGGATGTAATCTCAGATTTTGAGTTGAAAAGCTATATGTGCTCCACGAATCCACTAAAATATAAGCCACCCTTTCATTGTGCCTTGAAACCTTAAGGTAGTAGCTCCCTTGCATCTCGCAAGCAAATCATGCGATATATAACATACGTGGGCTGATTTTCCTCTCGGATCAAATGGAAACTCATGGTTCTCCATAGAAGGAGACTCTTCCACCAACTCCTCGTGTCAATCCACATAAGCATCCTCTACCATAGCATCATTTTCAGCTATGTGATCGTCATCCATGATTATCATGCTCACATTAGCCTTCTTACCCTTGCATACATGCTTTTTACTCTAGTACAACCCTTTTCTCCTCAACCCTTGAATCTTTGAAGCATCTAATTGTCTTGACTTATTTTGGGAGCGTACGTAGGTTTCTTGTAATGAAAGAAGGGCTTCTTTATGCCATCATTTTGAGCATGAGAGTTGCCTACCCTTGGCTGTCCAATCCCATACACCATTGGAAACTTGGGTATGGAAGAGGTTTGTGTGGGAGAAGAGCTCTTCCCATTATTTCACGTGGTAGTAGATGGTTTTTGGAAGCTTTTATTGTTTGAAAATGGTTGAGACCTCTTGTACTTAGGCTTATAAAGCTCTGCAAGCCTCATTGCTTCCTTCAAAGATGGTGGTGTTTGGGCGGCCGACACATCCACCTTGATGAGAGAGTACAATTCATAAATGAATTTCCTCAATCTCATGCCTTTATTTATCCCCTCCACATACACGGAAAGCTTCATGAAGTTCTTGATGCAGTCTTTTACCATCTCACCCTTTTGCGTAAGCTCATACCATTGTTTCATGTATCTATCGACCACCAATGATGAGATGAAAGCCATATTCATCTCTCTTTTCAACTCTTCTCAAGAGTGAGGCATGTTGCCTTCCTTGACCATGTTCCTGCACCATTGATGAGCATAATCCTCTTCACTCTTTGGGTAAGCTGAAAATAGGTGTCCATCTTCATTGTCCACTCTTATCCTCTTCATTGTCCACTCTTATCCTCTTCATTGTCCATCTTCATTGTCCACTCTTATCCTCTTCACTCTTTGGTTAAGCTGAAAATAGGTGCCCATCTTCATTGTCCACTCTTCCAACTCATTATGGGATGATCCATTTCCCTTGAATTTGGAATGTGAGACCTTGTCCTTCATGTCTTTTGGAGTGTTGTAAGAAAAATCATCCTTGTTGTTGGGGAGGCTTATGCTTTTTCCACCATTGATTGTAGGATGATAGAAATTGTGTAAAATCCTTGCATTCCCTCTTGATATAAGGGGAAGCTCCATCCAATGTCCATACATCACATCCATCCATCCATTCATGCACATCTATCTGATTCACATCACACATCTCATCACATCTATTCATCCCTTCATTCACATCTATCTGATTCTCATCACACATCTCTTCACATCTATTTACCTCACATCTCATCACCTCTATTCACACATATATTCATCCCTTCATTCATATCTATCTGATTCACATCACACATCTCATCACTTTTATTTACCTCTAATCTCTTTTTCTTCATGAATTATCTTTCTCAAAAAGGGGGTGATATTTCAATTACTAATTTACTGAATTTCATTCATTGAATATTCACTTAACTGATTTCTAAATTAATCACGAATTCTGATGAGGAATAAATTAATCATTTATCTGAATATTTCGACTTCGATAGATTTCCTGAATTTTCTTTGTACAAACCGAGTCAATATGAAACGATAGAATTTTCCCTCTCACAGTATTTACTTATTCATTTATCAAATATTCATGAAAATTAAACATAGAATTAAAGGAAATCTAATTTTGATATAAAAATTCTTTATGCATCTATTTATGCATAGAATCAATTTAATAGGAATAACACTTTTAAAATAAAAAGATTTCCAATATGTATCTTTCTATGCATAGAAATTGAATCTGATGAAAATGACACTTTTATAATAAAAATATTTCTATTATGCATCTTTCCATGCATAGAATTTGAATCTGATGAAAATGACACTTTTATAATAAAAATTTTCAATATGCATCGTTCTATGCATAGAAATTGAATCTAATGAAAATAACACTTTTATAATAAAAAATATCCAATATGCATCTTTCTATGTATAGAAATTGAATCTAATGAAAATAACACTTTTATAATAAAAAAAATCCAATATGCATCTTTCTATGCATATAAATTGAATCTAATGAAAATGAAACTTTTATAATAAAAAAAATATCCAATATGCATCTTTCTATGCATAGAAATTAAATCTGATAAAAATAACACTTTTATAATAAAAAATATCCAATATGCATCTTTCTATGCATAGAAATTGAATTTGATAAAAATAACACTTTTATAATAAAAAAATATCCAATATGCATCTTTATATGCATAGAAATTGAATCTGATGAAAATAACACTTTTATAATAAAAATAATTCCAATATGCATCTTTCTATGCATAGAAATTAAATTTGATGAAAATAACACTTTTATAATAAAATAATATCCAATATGCATCTTTCTATGCATAGAAATTGAATCCAATGAAAATAACACTTTTATAATTTAAAAATATATCCAAAATACATCTTTCTATGCATAGAAATTGAATCTCATGAAAATAACACTTTTATAAAAAAATATCCAATATGCATCTTTCTATGCATAGAAATTGAATCTAATGAAAATAACACTTTTATAATAAAAGAAAATCCTTTTATACATCTATTTATGCATAAAATAGGAATAACCACTTTTAAAATAAAAATAATTTCTTTTAGAATGCACAAACGGTGGGAATTTTTCTTTTTTGAATAACATAAAGATAAAACTTATTTTCACAAAATTTAAGAAAATGTTGCCATAACCTCCTTTGTATGGCTGACCATCTCTCAATTTTTACATTCTAAATTTACTTTAAAATTTATCCCAAGATGAAAAAAAGCATTCTAATTTTATCAAATTTTCACTTCTAAAGAGTAATCAATAGGAAAAGTTTAACTCAATTTATTTGTTACTTCTAAAGAGTAATCAATAGGAAAAGTTTAACTCAATTTATTTGTTACTCATTTTAGGATAAAGAAATGCGGAAATTCTTAATGAAGAGAAGGGGAAAACCTTTTCATCAAGGCTTATAAATAATCCATAATCACATTAAAAAGCAAAGAACTCAGAAAACCATAGATTAGAATTAAAAAAAAGTAGAATTAATAACTTACATGGAGTTTTGTGAGCTTTTCTTTGGCTTGAGGGATTGAGAGTTCTACTCTTGTTTGGATCAAGAGTGGCCACCAATTCTTTATAGAGGAATTAGTCAAAAACAAGTGAATTCAATGTTTTTGGCTCTGGGGAGGAGTAGAGTAACAATGCATAAACACTATTAAGCTTTTACAAAGGGGGAGGCTTCTATTTATGGAAAAAAGTGAGCCTCAAACCAAGCAAACTAATTCTAAAAATTTTCAGATCAGTTTGGTCAATTTTTGACTATTTTTAGGCCAGTTTAGCTTACTTTTTGGAACTAGACTTGAATTAGGAGAGAGGAGAGATGAAATATCTCATTTTATTGATTTAAAATGAAAAGCAATGATGAGAAAAAAGGCGCCTCCTTCATGAGGGAGAATCCTCACTCTGAGGTGTCAAAAATCAGTTTTTTAACTATTTTCATTGGTCCTTAGTCCACTCTTCATCTTATGTGAGTATTTACTCATTTTTGGGGGCTTTTCTTTATTTCTTCAATTTATCTCCTCCCTACATTTGGATTAATCTTATTGGTCCCTCAGAACCTTAATCTAAAATTTTTAGAAAATCTGGACCCTTAGGCTAAGGCCTTTTAAGCAGATTATAATTTATTTCTAATGCACCTTAGGAAATTCTTTTTAAACTTCTGTTTCGAGAAAATTTAGTTTAATAAGAAAGGATATTTTTCCATCCAAAGATATCTAAAAATTGAGTTATCTCTCTCTATAATATTTTCTCTCTCTAGGCCAAAACAAGTAGAAACAAGATCTTTTATTATTCTGAAAAGGGGATTGATTACAGGGGAAGAAACTGGACATCTTGGGGGGACTGGGGAGGAATCTTACATTCTCTCCCACTTGA
This sequence comes from Cibotium barometz, assembly GCF_041138505.1. Lineage (NCBI taxonomy): Eukaryota > Viridiplantae > Streptophyta > Polypodiopsida > Cyatheales > Cibotiaceae > Cibotium > Cibotium barometz. Next base: position 8,796,407 of record NC_141091.1, read on the forward strand.
AAAAATGTGAGATGTCCTCATCTCACAGGTGGAGTATGATCTCTTTCATCTTCTTCTTCTTCTTCAATTACTTCCAACGTTACTGCCTTGGAAGTGGACGGCCGATTTGGAAATGTCTCTTTTTGCCTTCCCCTATTCTGAGGCGGAGGTCTTGCATTACTTTGGATTGAGACTGTGGATTGGTAAGAGGGTCTACCTCTGGGATTTTCTTGATTTTGGCAGAAAGAAACCTAATTACTCTGGAAGGAGCTGGAGTCTGGAATCTTGATTCCTAATTTCCCTGCCCCGAAAACTTTGATCCAAAAGGTGTTGGGCAATCCATTCTGTGATGTCCAAATCCTGGACAGTTATAGCATTTCACTCCCTTGTTCAAGGGTGGAACTTTTGAAATTGAATTCCAGGGGATTGAGTTTCGAGGGAAAAGGACATTTCTTCCATTTTAGAACTTCCCATATCCTGGGCTTGATCCTAATATCTTTTAGGCGGCGGAAGGTTGGAATCACCTTCTGGAATTAAAAACCTTTTGAAAGGTGATGGTGCTGGCTTCGACGGGACTTTGACATTAAAAGCCTTAGTGAAATCCTTTGCCATCCGCACTGCTTCAGCCATGGAAATTGGCTTGGCATTCTTCACCAGGATATTCAAAGGTTTGTTCAATCCCCGAATGAACCTGGTCATCAGCTGTTCTTCATCCAGCGGCGGTGGAGAATTTGAGGAGGAGAGCGAGCTCTTGGTGATATAATTCAATAGTTCTGCTCCCCTGGGTTAACTCTAAGAATTCGTTCATCTTTGTTTCCAAAAAGCCGGGAGGACAGAACCTCATCCTTAGGTAATTTTTGAGATCATTCCATGTCTAGGTATTCCGATCCAGACGGTTTGTCTCGCAGTGGTTTCTCCATGCCACTCTGGCTGTTTCTACTATCTTCAGTCTTGCTAGAGCCATTTTGCTCTTCTCATTGCACCCGGTGTGACGTCGAAGTACTCTTCCATTTCTTCGATCCACTTTTCCACAGCCTCACCCAAGTTTTTCCCTTCACCCTTGAAAGGTCTAGGCTGTGATCTATGAAGAGTTTTACGAACATCCAAGTCGAGCTCTTCCTCCATCGAGTTGGGGGTTATCATTTCTACCAGGACGACCTCGATCCATGCTCCTATCAATACGAAAATTCTTGTTAAGTCCCTTTATTTATGATTCAATTCCGATTTTAGATTCAATTGATACTGGGGTTCTTTAGATTGGTGAGTTTCACAGAATCATGGGATAAAGATATTCATATAGAACTCATTATCGGATAACAATTCATTCAGAACATCTCATTCATATCTTTAACACAATAAGGGTCCATTAGACCGAACTTTCTATCTGAACAGTCCTCCATGGGGATTTAAATTATATAGATTTTTAATTTGTCATCTTTTAACTTGATCCACTGGGTCAAGTGTTAGCAGTAGCAATTTGTCAGCACAATCCACTAATCTCATAGTGATTTGCTGAAGTCATTATCATCATTCCAGTTATGAACATCATCACAAAGGGGCTCTTCCCATTCATCCTCATTGTGGTTTTGTTCAGCTTATTACATTTCAACCAAAATTCAGGAATCATCATTTTTCAATCAGAATCCAAATCAACTCATGAGTTCTCAACTAGAATTCTAAAATCATATCAACCACATTCGAATTCATCATATGGATAGCATTTTTGCTTATAATTTCAAGATCTTAGATTTACTTGTATATAGTGCCACTAAAGAGCTGCAGTTATACCCTCGGTATATACGGGTAGTCACACGGTCCTTGGAATTATAAGGTAAATATCATCATGTCTAGGCCTCAAGCAAGTCAGGGATTTCATGCAATTGCGGTACTTCCATCTGAAGACCCAATTACTAATTTATGAATTTCTGTTTGAATAACAATTTGTATGAATTTTATCACACAATTATAACCTTTTACTACTACTTCACCAATTTCTGACAGTTTTGGCTTCTCAGTTGATCCACTTTAGCCAAATTTGCTCTGATACCAACCGTGGGGTCCTTGTCCCCACCGCGCAACAAATTCAAGGTCACTAGCAGCAGAAGTAGCACTTCTTGCGTGGGCCAGGGTCCCTCACTCGGGGCCTCGCCCACCACCAGATATCCAGACAAGAGACTAATCCATCGGTTCTTCCAAAACTGAACCCGAAAAAATTTTCCATTTCTCGGAAAGCACGGGCGATTCCACCAGGATAATTTTTCTCTAACGTAGTCAAAAGCCTTAACTCACTGAACTGATCTGACTGAACCTGTAAGTCCCATTGTCAGATCAGGGAAAAGGTTGCAATTGGATCATAGAGACCAACACTTTTTTTCTCATTGAGAGACACAACCGTTGATTCTTTTCCATAGAACAATTTTTGTCCGGGATTTACTTCATCTATCGTACCATAACAGAATTGAGTCTCAATTTAGGGATCCATCAGTCCAGCCTACCCCATCCAGTCCCATGGGTTAGCCAACTGCCCAACCACTGTAGTGATGGGATCCAATTAGGAATTTGGTTAGGTTTTGTCCCGGGTACCAGGGAGGAAAAGAGTTCCCAGGCCCCCTAGCCGGATATTCATGCAAACTTAAAACTAGTCACACCACTTACACACCCAATATGAAATAGCCTTTTTCACAGATTCAGTTGTCTTTAAAACAATCATTTAATGAAATCATAGTGTCATTGATCATAATCCTCAAAATCTCCGATTGAATCCTTATTTCCAAACATTCTTTCATCGGTGTACCTATGGCATCATTGGCAACAACCAGAACGCTCACCACCTGTCCACTCAGGGGTCTTTACGATGGTTCCTAGCTCATAGTACTCGATAATATATTCACATATCAAAATGGAATCTCCGTTGAAGATCGATCAGTAAGATCAACCAATGGATCCATATAAAAGAGCCATGGACTCATCCATTGAGGACCAGCAAGGCCAATCAACTAGATCCATACCCGAATTTAGAAAACAACTCTTACTCCTTGTTCCAATATCTTCCACGATGCACGTGTGGGTATCTTCGACGACCCAGAGTCCAAGCACCGTATGGTCAGCACCCTCTAAGATCCTTCGCAGGTCACCTATAGGCCGCTTCCTTGGTCCCTCATCCACGGTACAACCGGAAGCTCACCATTTTAATCGAACCAAGGCTGGTCAAGACCTCGGCCAACCTTGCTACGCGAGACGTCCTCCATTGACTCTCCGTCAGCTGTTGCAACTCTATCAGATTAGGTCTCCACGATCTCAATCACAAGATGGTCAATATGCTTCCCCAGCATTCTTGACATAAAACAGCCATTTTAAAAAATCATTTATCAAATATTCATGGAAATTAAACATAGAATTAAAGAGAATCTATTTTTGATATAAAAATTCTTTATGCATCTATTTATGCATAAAATCAATTCAATAGGAATAACACTTTTAAAATAAAAAGATTTTCAATATGCATCTTTCTATGCATAGAAATTGAATCTGATGAAAATGACACTTTTATAATAAAAATATTTCTATTATGCATCTTTCTATGCATAGAATTTGAATTTGATGAAAATGACGCTTTTATAATAAAAATTTCCAATATGCATCTTTCTATGCATAGAAATTGAATCTAATGAAAATAACACTTTTATAATAAAAAAATATCCAATATGCATCTTTCTATGCATACAAATTGAATCTAATGAAAATAACACTTTTATAATAAAAAATATCAAATATGCATCTTTCTATGCATAGAAATTGAATCTAATGAAAATAACGCTTTTATAATAACAAAAATATCCAATACGTATCTTTCTATTATGCATACAAATTGAATCTAATGAAAATAACACTTTTATAATAAAAAAATATCCAATATGCATCTTTCTATGCATAGAAATTGAATCTGAAGAAAATAACACTTTTATAATTAAAAAATATCCAATATGAATCTTTCTATGCATAGAAATTGAATCTAATGAAAATAACACTTTTATAATAAAAACAATATCCAATATGCATCTTTCTATGCATAAATTGAATCTAATGAAAATAACACTTTTATAATAAAAAAATATCCAATATGCATCTTTCTATGCATAGAAATTGAATCTAATGAAAATAACACTTTTATAATTAAAAAGAATATCCAATATGCATCTTTCTACGCATAGAATTTGAATCTAATGAAAATAACACTTTTATAAAAAAATATCCAATATGCATCTTTCTATGCATAGAAATTGAATCTACTAAAAATAAAACTTTTATAATAAAAGAAAATCCTTTTATACATCTATTTATGCATAAAATAGGAATAATACTTTTAAAATAAAAAGAATTTCTTTTAGAATGCACAAATGGTGGGGATTATTCTTTGTTGAATAACATAAAGATAAAACTTATTTCCACAAAATTTAAGAAAATTTTGCCATAACCTCCTTTGTATGGCTGACCTTTTCTCAATTTTTACATTCTAAATTTAATTTAAATTTTATCCCAAGATGAAATAAAGCATTCTAATCTAATCAATTTTTTAGTTCTAAAGAGTAATCAATAGGAAAAGTTTAACTCAATTTATTTGTTACTCATTTTAGGATAAAGAAAGGCTGAAATTCTTAATGAAGAGAAGGGGGAAACCTTTTCATCAAGGCCTATAATCCATAATCACATTAAAAAGCTAAGAACTCAGAAAACCATAGATTAGAATTTAAAAAAAGTAGAATTAATAACTTACATGGAGTTTGTGAGCTTTCCTTTGGCTTGAGGGATTGAGGGTTCTACTCTTGTTTGGATCAAGAGTGGCCACCAATTCTTTGTAGAGGAATTAGTCAAAAACAAGTGAATTATTAAGTGAATTCAATGTTTTTGGCTCTGGGGAGGAGTAGAGTAACAATGCATAAACACTATTAAGCTTTTACAAAGGGGGAGGCTTTTTTTCATAGGAAAAAGTTAGCCTTAAACCAAGCAAACTGATTCTAGAATTTTCCAGATCAAATTGGTCAATTTTTGACTATTTTTGGGTCAGTTTAGCTTACTTTTTGGAACTAGACTTGAATTAGGAGAGAGGAGAGATGAAATATCTCATTTTATTGATTTAAAATGAAAAGCAATGATGAGAAAAAAGGCGCCTCCTTCGTGAGGGGGAATCCCCACTTTGAGAGGTCAAAAATCAATTTTTTTTAACTATTTTCCTTGGTCCTTAGTCCACTCTTCATCTTATGCGAGTATTTACTCAATTTTGGGGGGCTTTTCTTTATTTCTTCAATTTATCTCCTCCTTACATCTGGATTAATCTTATTGGTCCCTCAGAACCTTAATCTAAAATTTTTAGAAAATCTGGACCCTTGGACTAAGGCCTTTTGAGCAGATTATAATTTATTTCTAATGCACCTTAGGAAATTCTTTTTAAACTTCTGTTCAGGGAAATTTAGTTTAATAAGAAAGGATATTTTTCCATCCAAAGATATCTAAAAATTGAGTTATCTCTCTCTAGAATATTTTCTCTCTCTAGGCCAAAACAGTTAGAAACAAGATCTTTTATTATTCTGAAAAGGAGATTGACTACAGGGGAAGAAACTGGACATCTTGAGGGAGCTAGGGAGGAATCTTACATTCTCTCCATTTCCAGCGTTACTGCCTTTGAAGTGGACGGTGGATTTGGAAATATCTCTTTTTGCCTTCCCCTATTCTGAGGTGGAGGTCTTGCATTACTTTGGATTGAGACTGCGGGTTGGTTAGAGGGTCTACCTCTAGGATTTTCTTGATTTTGGCGGAAAGAAACCTGATTACTCTGAAGGAAGGAGCTGGAGTCTGAAATCTTGATTCCTAATTTCCCTGTCGCCCCGAAAACCTTGATCCAAAAGGTGTTGGGCAATCCATACTGTGATGTCTAAATCCTTGACAATTATAGCATTTCAATCCCTTGTTCAAGGGTGGAACTTCTGAAATTAAATTCCAGGGGATTGAGTTTCGGGAAAAGGACATTTCTTCCATTCGGGAACTTCACATATCCTGGGCTTGACCCTGATATCTTTTAGGCGGCGGAGGGTTGGAATCGCCTTCTGGAATTAAAAACCTTTTGAAAGGTGATGGTGCTGGCTTCGACGGGACTTTGACATCAAAAGCCTTGGTGAAATCTTGTGCCATCTGCACTGCTTCAGCCATGGAAACTGGCTTGGCATTCCTCACCAGGATATTCAAAGGTTTGTTCAGTCCTCGAATGAACTCGGCCATCAGCTATTCTTCAGTGGTGGCAAGAATTTGAGGAGGAAAGCGAATGCTTGGTGATATAATTCAATAGTTCTGCTCCCCTGGGTTAACTCTAAGAATTCATTATTTCCCAAAAAATCGGGAGGACTAAACCTCATCCTTAGGTAATTTTTGAGATCATTCCATGTCTGGGTATTCCGATCCAGACGGTTTGTCTCGCAGTGGTTTCTCCATGCCACTCTGGCTGTTTCTACTATCTTCAGTCTTGCTAGAGCCTTTTTGCTCTTCTCATTGTACCCGGTGACATCGAAGTACTCTTCCATTGCTTCGATTCCCTTTTTATAGCCTCACTCAAGTTTTTCCCTTCACCCTTAAAAGGTCTAGGTTACGATCTATGAAGAGTTTTACGAACATCCAAGTTGATCTCTTCCTCATCGAGTTGGGGGTTATTATTTCTACCACGACGACCTCGATCCATGCTCCTATCAATACAAAAATTCTTGTTAAGTCCCTTTATTTATGATTCAATTCCGATTTTAGATTCAACTGATACTGGGGTTCTTTAGATTGGTGAGTTCCTCACAGAATCATGGGATAAAGATATTCATATAGAACTCATTATCGGATAACAATTCATTCAGAACATCTCATTCATATCTTTAACACAATAATGGTCCATTAGACCGAAATTTCTATCTGAACAGTCCTCCATAGGGATTTCAATTATATAGATTTTTAATTTGTCATCCCTTAACTTGATCCACTGGGTCAAGTGTTAATAGTAGCAATTTGTCAGCATAATTTACTAATCTCATAGTGATTTGCTGAAGTCATTATCGTCATTCCAGTTATGAACATCATCACAGGGACTCTTCCCATTCATCCTCATTGTGGTTTTGTTCAGCTTTTATTACATTTCAACCAAAATTTAGGAATCATCATTTTTCAATCAGAATCCAAATCAACTCATCAGTTCTCAACCAGAATTTTAAAATCATAACAACCACATTCAAATTCATCATCTGGATAGCATTTTTACTAATAATTTCAAGATCTTAGATTTACTCGTATATACTGCTAGTAAAGAGATGCAGTTATACCCTCGGTATATACGGGTAGTCACGGTTCTTGGAATTAAAAGGTAAATACCATCATGTCTAGGCCTCAAGCAAGTCAGGGATTCCATGCAATTACGATACTTCCATCTGAAGAACCAATTACTAATTTATGAATTTCAGTCTGAATAACAATTTGTATGAATTTTATTACACAATTACAACCTTTTACTGCTACTTCATCAATTACAACCTCTTACTGCTACTTCATCAATTTTTGACAGTTTTGGCTTCTCAGTTGATCCACTTTAGCCAAATTTGCTCTAATACCAGCTGTGGGGTCCCTGTCCCCACCGCCTGTCCCCACTGTGCAACGAATTCAGGGTCACTAGCAGCGGAACTAGCACTTCTTGCACGGGCCAGGGTCCCTCACTCGGGGCCTCGCCGCCCACGGATATCTGGTGGACAAGAGACTAATTCATCGGTTCTTCCAAAACCGAACGCGAAAAACTTCCCATTGCCAAGAAAGCACGGGCAATTCCACCAGGATAATTTTTCTCTAACGTAGTAAAAAGCCTCAACTCACTGAACTGATCTGACCGAACCCATAAGTCCCATAGTCAGATTAGGGAGAAGATTTCACTTGGATCATAGAGACCAATGCTTTTTTTCTCATTGAGAGACACAGCCGTTGATTCTTTTCCATAGAACAATTTTTGTCCGGGATTTACTTCATCTATCGTACCATAACAGAATCGAGTCTCAATTTAGGGATCCATCAGTCCAGCCTACAGTCCCATGGGTTAGCCAACTGCCCAACCACTGTAGTGATGGGATCCGATTAGGAATTTGGTTAGGTTTTATCCCGGGTACCAGGGAAAAGATTTCCCAAGACCCCTAGCCGGATATTCATGCAAACTTAAAACTAGTCATACCACTTACACACCCAATATGAAATTGCCTTGTTCACAGATTCAGCTATCTTTAAAACAATCATTTAATGAAATCATAGTGTCACTGATTATAATCCTCAAAATCTCCGGTTGAATCCTTATTTTCAAACATTTTTTCATCAGTATACCCATGGCATCATTGGCAACCAGAACGCTCACCACCTGTCCACTCAGGGGTCTTTTCGATGGTTCCTAGCTCATAGTACTCGACAATATATTCACATATCAAAATGGAATCTCCGCCGTGAAGATCAGCAAGATCAACCAGCAGATCCATATAAAAGAGCCATGGACTCATCCATTGAGGACCAGCAAGGCCAATCAACCAGATCCATACCCAAATTCAGAAAACAACTCTTACTCCTTGTTCCAATATCTTCCACGATGCACGTGTGGGTATCTTCGACAACCGAGAGTCCGAGCACCGTATGGTCAGCACCCTCTAGGATCCTTCGGAGGTCACCTAGCGCTTCACTCATAGGCCGCTTCCTTGGTCCCTCATCCACCGTACTATACCTGAAGCTCACCTTTTAATCGAAGAGAGGCTGGTCAAGACCTCGACCTTGCTACGCAAGACATCCTCCATTGAATCTCCGTCAACTGTTGCAACTTTATCAGATTAGGTCTCCACGACCTCAATCATAAGACGGTCAATATGCTTCCCCCAGCATTCTTGACATAAAACAATCATTTTAAAAAAACAGGTTATAAATATAGTTTCTATAGCGAACTCTCGTCTTTCCACATTGTTCCACATCATTTCTCATTTATTTCATCTCTATTTCCTTTCTCATCACATCATAATCATTCACATCATAATTCACATGACACCACATCAATTCTCGTCCATCACATTCAATTACATCATATCCATTTACACCCATCGCATTCAATTACATCATATCCATTTACACCCATCACATCTCATTCATTCATATCCATCACATTCGTTCATTCATACCACCACATACATTCTCATAACCATCCCATCACATACATTCTATCCACATTATATCACATCACTTCTGTCTACACCATATCTCATTCATACACATCCATCCAATCGTTCACCTATACGACTACCCACATCTATTCATACATTCATATCTATCACTTCACATCCACATATATTCATGTCACATCACATCATTTTTCATCACATCACATTCCTTCGCATACACATCCACATCACATTCTTTTACATACATTCACATCCATTCTTTCACATACATCCACTCACATCCCATATCATTCATTTACATCTTGATTTAGATGACATCACATCTCATCACCTCTCATCTGTTTCGCATCACATCTCATCACATCTATTTACCTCTCATCTGTTTCGCATCACACATCTCATCTCTTCCAAAACCGAACCCGAAAAAACTTCCAATTGATCGGAAAGCACGGGCGATTCCACCAGGATAATTTTTCTCTAACGTAGTCAAAAACCTTAACTCACTGAAGTGATCTGACCAAACCCGTGAGTCCCATAGTCAGATGAGGGAAAAGATTGCACTTGGATCATAGAGACCAACACCTTTTTTCTCATTGAGAGACATAGCCGTTGATTCTTTTCCATAGAATAATTTTTGTCCGGGATTTACTTCATCTATCGTACCATAACATAATTGAGTCTCAATTTAGGGATCCATCAGTCCAGCCTAACCCCATCCAGTCCCATGGGTTAGCCAACCCAACCACTGTAGTGATGGGATCCAATTAGGAATTTGGTTAGGTTTTATCCCGGGTACCAGGTAAAAGAGTTCCAAGGCCCCTAGTCGGATATTCATGCAAACTTAAAACTAGTCACACCACTTACACACCCAATATGAAATTGCCTTTTTCACAGATTCAGCTGTCTTTAAAACAATCATTTAATGAAATCATAGTGTCACTGATCATAATCCTCAAAATCTCTGGTTGAATCCTTATTTCCACATTGGTGTACCTATGGCATCATTGGCATTCAGAACGCTCACCACCTGTCCACTCATCAGGGGTCTTTTCGATGGTTCCTAGCTCATAGTACTCGACAATATATTCACATATCAAAATGGAATCTCCGCCGTGAAGATCAGCAAGATCAACCAACGGATCCATATAAAAGAGCCATGGACTCAACCATTGAGGACCAGCAAGGCCAATCAACCAGATCCATGCCCGAATTCAGAAAACAACTCTTACTCCTTGTTTCAATATCTTCCACGACGCACGTGTGGGTATCTTCGGCGACTTAGAGCCCGAGCACCGTCAGCACCCTCTAGGATCCTTCGCAGGTCACCTAGCGTTTCATTCATAGGCCGCTTCCTTGGTCCCTCATCCACCGTACTACCGGCAGCTCACCATTTTAATCGAATTGAGGCTGGTCAAGACCTCGGCCGACCTTGCTACGCGAGACATCCTCCATTGACTCTCTGTCAGCTGTTGCAACTTTATCAGATTAGGTCTCCACGACCTCAATCATAAGATGGTCAATATGTTTCCCTAGCATTCTTGACATAAAACAGTCATTAAAAAAAAACAGGTTATAAATATAGTTTCTATAGCGAACTCTCGTCTTTCCACATTGTTCCACATCATTTCTTATTTATTTCATCTGTATTCTCTCTCATTTATTTCATCTGTATTCCCTCTCTCATCACATCATAATCATTCACATCACAATTCACATGACACCACATCAATTCTCCTCCATAACATTCAATTACATCACATCCATTTACACCCATCACATCTCATTCATTAATAACCATCACATTCGTTCATTCATACCACCACATACACTCTCATAACCATCCCGACACATACATTCTATCCACATTATATCACATCACTTCTGTCCACACCATATCTCATTCATACACATCCATCCAATCATTCACCTGTACGACTACCCACATCTATTCATACATTCATATCTATCACTTCACATCCACATATATTCATGTCACAACACATCATTTTTCATCACATCACATTCCTTCGCATACACATCCACATCACATTCTTTTACATACATTCACATCCATTCTTTCACATACATCCACTCACATCCCATATCATTCATTTACATCCTGATTCACATGACATAACGTCTTTACCTCTTATCTCTTTCTCATCACACATCTCATCACTTCTATTTACCTCTTATCTCTTTTTCTTCCTGAATTATCTTTCTCAAAAAGGGGGTGATATTTCAATTACTAATTTACTGAATTTCATTCATTGAATATTCACTTAACTGATTTCTAAATTAATCACGAATTCCGATGAGGAATAAATTAATCATTTATCTGAATATTTCGACTTCCATAGATTTCTTGAATTTTCTCTTTACAAACCGAGTGAATATGAAACGATAGAATTTTCCCTCTCAGAGTATTTACTTATTCATTTATCAAATATTCATGAAAATTAAACATAGAATTAAAGAGAATCTAATTTTGATATAAAAATTCTTTATGCATCTATTTATGCATAAAATCAATTTAATAGGAATAACACTTATAAAATAAAAAGATTTTCAATATGCATCTTTCTATGCATAGAAATTGAATATGATAAAAATGACACTTTTATAATAAAAATATTTCTATTATGCATCTTTCCATGCATAGAATTTGAATTTGATGAAAATGACACTTTTATAATAAAAATTTTCAATATGCATCTTTCTATGCATAGAAATTGAATCTAATGAAAATAACACTTTTATAATAAAAGAATATCCAATATGCATCTTTCTATGCATACAAATTGAATTTAATGAAAATAACACTTTTATAATAAAAAAATATCCAATATGCATCTTTCTATGCATAGAAATTGAATGTAATGAAAATAACACTTTTATAATTAAAATATCCAATATGCATCTTTCTATGCATAAGAATTGAATCTAATGAAAATTACACTTTTATAAAAAAATATCCAATATGCATCTTTCTATGCATAGAAATTGAATCTAATGAAAATAACACTTTTATAATAAAAGAAAATCCTTTTATACATCTATTTATGCAAAAATTAGGAATAACACTTTTAAAATAGAAAGAATTTCTTTTAGAATGCACAAATGGTGGGGAATTTCTTTTAGAATGCACAAATGGTGGGGATTATTCTTTTTGAATAACATAAAGATAAAACTTATTTCCATAAAATTTAAGAAAATTATGCCATAACCTCCTTTGTATGGCTGACCATTTCTCAATTTTTACATTCTAAATTTACTTTAAAATCTATCCCAAGATGAAATAAAGCATTCTAATCTAATCAATTTTTCACTTCTAAAGAGTAATCAATAGGAAGATTTTAATCATACATCCACTCACATCCCATATCATTCATTTACATCCTGATTCACATGACATCACATCTCATCACATCTATTCACCTCACATCTCTTCACCCCTATTCACATCACATCCATCCATCTATTCATGCACATCTATCTGATTCACATCACACATCTCATCACATCTGTTCATCCCTTCATTCACATCTATCTGATTCTCATCACACATCTCTTCACATCTATTTACCTCACATCTCATCACCTCTATTCACATCACATATATTCATGCCTTCATTCACATCTATCTGATTCGCATCACACATCTCATCACTTCTATTTACCTCTAATCTCTTTTTCTTCCTGAATTATCTTTCTCAAAAAGGGGGTGATATTTCAATTACTAATTTATTGAATTTCATTCATTGAATATTCACTTAACTGATTTCTAAATTAATCACAAGTTTCGATTGAGGAATAAATTAATCATTTATATGAATATTTTGACTTCGATAGATTTCGTGAATTTTCTTTGTACAAACCGAGTGAATATGAAACGATAGAATTTTCCCTCTCAGAGTATTTACTTATTCATATATCAAATATTCATGGAAATTAAACATAGAATTAAAGAGAATCTAATTTTGATATAAAATTTCTTTATGCATCTATTTATGCATAAAATCAATTTAATAGGAATAACACTTTTAAAATAAAAAGATTTCCAATATGCATCTTTTTATGCATAGAAATTGAATCTGATGAAAATGACACTTCTATAATAAAAATATTTCTATTATGCATCTTTCCATGCATAGAATTTGAATCTGATGAAAATGACACTTTTATAATAAATTTTTTCAATATTCATCTTTCTATGCATAGAAATTGAATCTAATGAAAATAACACTTTTATAATAATAAAAATATCCAATAAGCATCTTTCTATGCATAGAAATTGAATCTAATGAAAATAACACCTTTATAATAAAAAAATATCCAATATGCATCTTTCTATGCATAGAAATTGAATCTAATAAAAATAACACTTTTATAATAAAATTTTTTTTAATATGCATCTTTCTATGCATACAAATTGAATCTAATGAAAATAACACTTTTATAATAAAAAGAATATACAATATGCATCTTTCTATGCATACAAAATGAATCTGAAAAAAATACCTCTTTTATAATTAAAAAATATCCAATATGAATCTTTCTATGCATAGAAATTGAATCTGATGAAAATTTTTACTTTTATAATAAAAATAATATCCAATATGCATCTTTCTATGCATAGAAATTGAATCTAATGAAAATAACACTTCTAAAATAAAAAAAATCCAATATGCATCTTTTTATGCATAGAAATTGAATCTGATGAAAATAACACTTTTATAAAAAATATATATCCAATATGCATCTTTCTATGCATAGAAATTGAATCTAATGAAAATAATACTTTTATAAAAAAATACCGAATATGCATCTTTCTATGCATAGAAATTGAATCTATTAAAAATAACACTTTTATAATAAAAGAAAATCCTTTTATACATCTATTTATGCATAAAATAGGAATAACACTTTTAAAATAAAATAATTTCTTTTAGAATGCAGAAACGGTGGGGCTTATTCTTTTTTGAATAACATAAAGATAAAAGTTATTTCCACAAAATTTAAGAAAACTTTGCCATAACCTCCTTTGTATGGCTGACCATTTCTCAATTTTTACATTCTAAATTTACTTTAAAATTTATGCCAAGATTAAATAAAGAATTCTAATCTAATCAATTTTTCACTTCTAAGAGTAATTAATAGGAAAAGTTTAAATCATTTTATTTGTTACTCATTTTAGGATAAAGAAAGGCTGAAATTCTTAATGAAAAGAAGGGGAAAATATTTTCATCAAGGCTTATAATCCATAATCACATTAAAAAGCAAAGAACTCAAAAAACCATAGATTAGAATTAAAAGAAAGTAGAATTAATAACTTACATGGAGTTTTGTGAGCTTTCCTTTGGCTTGAGGGATTGATGGATCTACTCTTGTTTGGATCAAGAGTGGCCACCAATTCTTTGTAGAGGAATTAGTCAAAAACAAGTGAATTATCAAGTGAATTCAATGTTTTTGGCTCTGGGGAGGAGTAGAGTAACAGTGCATAAACACTATTAAGCTTTTACAAAGGGAGAGGCCTCTATTTATAGGAAAAGGTGAGTCTCAAACCAAGCAAGCTGATTTTAGAATTTTCCAGATTAGTTTGGTCAATTTTTGACTATTTTTGGGTCAGTTTAGCTTATTTTTTGAAACTAGACTTGAATTAGGAGAGAGGAGAGATGAAATATCTCATTTTATTGATTTAAAATGGAAAGCAATGATGAGAAAAAAGGCACCTCCTTCATGAGGGGGAATCCCCACTCTAAGGTGTCAAAAATTAGTTTTTTAACTATTTTCCTTGGTCCTTAGTCCACTCTTCATCTTATGTGAGTATTTACTCATTTTTGGGGGGTTTTCTTTATTTATTCGATTTATCTCCTCCCTACATTTGGATTAATCTTATTGGTCCCTCAGAACCATAATCTAAAATTTTCAAAAAATCTGGACCCTTAGGCTAAGGCCTTTTGAGCAAATTATAATTTATTTCTAATGCACCTTAGGAAATTCTATTTAAACTTCTGTTTCGGGAAAATTTAGTTTAATAAGAAAGGATATTTTTCCATCCAAAGATATCTAAAAATTGAGTTATCTCTCTCTAGAACATTTTCTCTCTCTATGCCAAAACAGGTAGAAACAAGATCTTTTATTATTCTGAAAAGGGGATTGATTACAGGGGAAGAAACTGGACATCTTGGGTTGGGAGAAATCTTACATTATCTCCCACTTGAAAAAATGGGAGATGCCCTCATCTAGCAGGTGGAGTATGATCTCTTTAATCTTCTTCTTCTTCTTCAATTACTTCCAGCGTTACTACCTTGGAAGTGGACGGCCGATTTGGAAATATCTCTTTTTGCCTTCCCTATTCTGAGGCGGAGGTCTTGCATTACTTTGGATTGAGACTACGGGTTGGTTAGAGAGTCTACCCCTCTGGGATTTTCTTCATTTTGGTGGTTAGAAACCTGATTACTCTGGTGGAGGTCTTGCATTACTTTGGATTGAGACTGCGGGTTGGTTAGAGGGTCTATCTCTGGGATTTTCTTGATTTTGATGAAAAGAAACCTGATTACTCTAGAAGGAAGGAGCTAGAGTCTGGAATCTTGATTCCTGATTTCCTTGCCCCGAAAACCTTAATCTAAAAGGTGTTGGGCAATCCATACTGTGATGTTCAAATAATTGACAGTTATAGCATTTCACTCCCTTGTTCAAGGGTGGAACTTCTGAAATTGAATTCCACGGGATTGAGTTTCGGGAAAAGGACATTTCTTCCATTCTGGAACTTCCCATATCCTGGGCTTAACCCTGATATCTTTTAGGCAGCGGAAGGTTGGAATCACCTTCTGGAATTAAAAACCTTTTGAAAGGCGATGGTGCTGGCTTCGGCGGCGGGACTTTGACATCAAATGCCTTAGTGAAACCCTTCGCCATCCACACTGCTTCAGCCATGGAAACTGGCTTGGCATTCTTCACTAGGATATTCAAAGGTTCGTTTAGTCCCCGAATGAACCTGGCCTCTTCATCCAGCGGTGGCAAGAATTTGAGGAGGAGAGCGAACGCTTGGTGGTATAATTCAATAGTTCTGCTTCCCTTTGTTAACTCTAAGAATTCGTTATTTCCAAATAGCCGGGACGACAGAACCTTGTCCTTAGGTAATTTTTGAGATCATCCCATGTCTGGGTATTCCGATCCAGATGGTTTGTCTTGCAGTGGTTTCTCCATGTGTCACTCTTGCTGTTTCTACTATCTTTAGTCTTGCTAGAGCCATTTTGCTCTTCTCATTGTACCCAGTGACATCGAAGTACTCTTCCATTGCTTCGATCCACTTTTCCACAGCCTCACCCAAGTTTTCCCCTTCACCCTTGAAAGGTCTAGGCTGCGATCTATGAAGCGTTTTATGAACATCCAAGTCGAGCTCTTCCTCGTCGAGTTGGGGGTTATCATTTCTACCACGACGACCTCAATCCGTGCTCCTATCAATACGAAAATTCTTGTTAAGTCGTCCCTTTATTTATGATTCAATCCCGATTTTAGATTCAACTGATACTGGGGTTCTTTAGATTGGTGAGTTCCTCACAGAATCATGGGATAAAGATATTCATATAGAACTCATTATCGGATAACAATTCATTCAGAACATCTCATTCATATCTTTAACACAATAATGGTCCATTAGACCGAAATTTGTAACTGAACAGTCCTCCACGGGGGTTTCAATTATACATATTTTTAATTTGTCATCCCTTAACTTGATCCAGTGGGTCAAGTGTTAACAGTAGGAATTTTTGAGCACAATCCACTAATCTCATAGTGATTTGTTGAAATCATTATCGTCATTCCAGTTATGAACATCATCACAAGGACTCTTCCCATTCATCCTCATTGTGGTTTTGTTCAGCTTATTACATTTCAACCAAAATTCAAGAATCATCATTTTTCAATCAGAATCTAAATCAACTCATTAGTTCTCAACCAAAATTTTAAAATCATATCAACCACATTTGAATTCATCATCTGGATAGCATTTTTGCTTATAATTTCAAGATCTTAGATTTCTCGTATATACTGCCAGTAAAGAGATGCAGTTATACCCTCGGTATATACGAGTAGTCACGGTCCTTGGAATTATAAGGTAAATACCATCATGTCTAGGTCTCAAGCAAGTCAGGGATTCCATGCAATTGCGGTACTTCCATCTGAAGAACCAACTACTAATTTATGAATTTCAGTCTGAATAACAATTTGTATCACTTTTATCACACAAGTACAACCTTTTACTGCTACTTCATCAATTTTTGACAATTTTGGCTTCTCAGTTGATCCACTTTAGCCAAATTTGCTCTGATACCAGTTGTGGGATCCCTGTCTTCACCGTGCAACGAGTTTAGGGTCACTAGCAGAGTGGAAGTAGCACTTCTTGCGCAGGCCAGGGTCCCTCACTCAGGGCCTCGCCCACGGATATCCGGAGAAAAGACTAATCCATCGGTTCTTCCAAAACCGAACCCGAAAAAACTTCCCATTGCCCGGAAAGCACAAGCGATTCCACTAGGATATTTTTTCTCTAACATAGTCAAAAGCCTTAACTCACTGAACTGATCTGAACGAACCCCAACACTTTTTTTCTTATTGAAAGACACAGCCGTTGATTCTTTTCCATAGAACAATTTTTGTCCGGGATTTACTTCATCTATCGTATCATAATCATTCACATCATAACATGACACCACATCAATTCTCGTCCATCACATTCAATTACATCATATCCATTTACACCCATCGCATTCAATTACATCATATCCATTTACACCCATCACATCTCATTCATTCATATCCATCACATTTGTTCATTCATACCACCACATACATTCTCATAACCATCCCATCACATACATTCTATCCACATTATATCACATCACTTCTGTCTACACCATATCTCATTCATACACATCCATCCAATCGTTCACCTATACGACTACCCACATCTATTCATACATTCATATCTATCACTTCACATCCACATATATTCATGTCACATCACATCATTTTTCATCACATCACATTCCTTCGCATACACATCCACATCACATTCTTTTACATACATTCACATCCATTCTTTCACATACATCCACTCACATCCCATATCATTCATTTACATCTTGATTTAGATGACATCACATCTCATCACCTCTCATCTGTTTCGCATCACATCTCATCACATCTATTTACCTCTCATCTGTTTCGCATCACACATCTCATCTCTTCCAAAACCGAACCCGAAAAAACTTCCAATTGATCGGAAAGCACGGGCGATTCCACCAGGATAATTTTTCTCTAACGTAGTCAAAAACCTTAACTCACTGAAGTGATCTGACCAAACCCGTGAGTCCCATAGTCAGATGAGGGAAAAGATTGCACTTGGATCATAGAGACCAACACTTTTTTTCTCATTGAGAGACATAGCCGTTGATTCTTTTCCATAGAATAATTTTTGTCCGGGATTTACTTCATCTATCATACCATAACATAATTGAGTCTCAATTTAGGGATCCATCAGTCCAGCCTAACCCCATCCAGTCCCATGGGTTAGCAAACCGCCCAACCACTGTAGTGATGGGATCCAATTAGGAATTTGGTTAGGTTTTATCCCGGGTACCAGGTAAAAGAGTTCCAAGGCCCCTAGTCGGATATTCATGCAAACTTAAAACTAGTCACACCACTTACACACCCAATATGAAATTGCCTTGTTCACAGATTCAGCTATCTTTTAAATAATCATTTAATGAAATCATAGTGTCACTGATCATAATCCTCAAAATCTCCGGTTGAATCCTTATTTCCAAACATTCTTTCATCGGTGTACTTATGGCATCATTGGCAACCAGAACGCTCACCACCTATCCACTCAAGGGTCTTTTCGATGGTTCCTAGCTCATAGTACTCGACAATATATTCACATATGAAAATGGAATCTCCGTTTGAAGATTAGCAAGATCAACCAACGGATCCATATAAAAGAGCCATGGACTCATCCGTTGAGGACCAGCAAGGCCAATCAATCAGATCCATGCCCGAATTCAGAAAACAACTCTTACTCCTTATTCCAATATCTTCCACGATGCACGTGTGGGTATCTTCGGTGACCCAGAGCCCAAGCACCGTATGGTCAGCACCCTCTAGGATTCTTCGCAGGTCACCTAGCGAGCGCTTCACTCATAGGCCGCTTCCTTGGTCCCTCATCCACCGTACCGGAAGCTCACCATTTTAATCAAACCGATGTTGGTCAAGACCTCGGCCGACCTTGCTACGCGAGACGTCCTCCATTGACTCTCCGTCCAGCAGCTGTTGTAACTTTATCAGATTAGGTCTCCACGACCTCAATCACAAGACAGTCAATATGCTTCCCCTGCACTCTTGATATAAAACAGTCATTTTAAAAAACAGGTAATAAATATAGTTTCTATAGAAAACTCTCATCTTTCCATATTGTTCCACATCATTTCTCATTTATTTCATCTGTATTCCCTTTCTCATCACATCATAATCATTCACATCACAATTCACATGACACCACATCAATTCTCGTCCATCACATTCAATTACATCACATCCATTTACATCCATTACATCTCATGCATTCATATCCATCACATTCGTTCATTTATACCACCACATACATTCTCATAACCATCCCATCACATACATTCTATCCGCATTATATCACATCACTTCTGTCCACATCATATCTCATTCATACACATCCATCCAATTGTTCACCTGTACAACTACCCACATCTATTCATACATTCATATCTATCACTTCACATCCACATATATTCATGTCACATCACATCACATTCCTTCGCATACACATCCACATCACATTCTTTTACATACATTCACATCCATTCTTTCACATATATCCACTCACATCCCATATCATTCATTTACATCCTGATTCACATCACATAACATCTCATCACATCTATTCACCTCACATCTCTTCACCCCTATTCACATCACATCCATCCATCCATTCATGCACATCTATCTGATTCACATCACACACATCTCATCACATCTGTTCATCCCTTCATTCACATCTATCTGATTCTCATCACACATCTCTTCACATCTATTTACCTCACATCTCATCACCTCTATTCACATCACATATATTCATCCCTTCATTCACATCTATCTGATTCACATCACACATCTCATCACTTCTATTTACCTCTCATCTCTTTTTCTTCCTAAATTATCTTTCTCAAAAAGGGGGTGATATTTCAATTACTAATTTACTAAAATTCATTCATTGAATATTCACTTAACTGATTTCTAAATTAATCACGAATTCCGATGAGGAATAAATTAATCATTTATCTGAATATTTCGACTTCGATAGATTTCTTGAATTTTCTCTTTACAAACCGAGTGAATATGAAACGATAGAATTTTTCCTCTCAGAGTATTTACTTATTCATTTATCAAATATTCATGGAAATTAAACAGAATTAAAGAGAATCTAGATTTGATATAAAAATTCTTTATGCATCTATTTATGCATAAAATCAATTGAATAGGAATAACACTTTTAAAATAAAAAGATTTTATATATGCACCTTTCTATGCATAGAAATTGAATCTGATGAAAATGACACTTTTATAATAAAAATATTTCTATTATGCATCTTTCCATATGCATAGAATTTGAATTTGATAAAAATGACACTTTTAAAATAAAAAGTTCCAATATGCATCTTTCTATGGATGGAAATTAAATCTAATGAAAATAACACTTTTATAATAAAAAAATATTCAATATGCATCTTTCTATCCATAGAAATTGAATCTAATGAAAATAACACTTTTGTAATAAAAAAATATCCAATATGCATCTTTCTATGCATAGAAATTGAATCTACTGAAAATAACACTTTTATAATAAAAAAATATCCAATATGCATCTTTCTATGCATAGAAATTGAATCTGATGAAAATAACACGTTTATAATAAAAAAATATCCAAGATGCATCTTTCTATGCATAGAAATTGAATTTGCTGAAAATAACACTTTTATAATAAAAAAATATCCAATATGCATCTTTCTATGCATAGAAATTGAATCTGATGAAAATAACACTTTTATAATTAAAAAATATCCAATATGCATCTTTCTATGCATAGAAATTGAATTTGATGAAAATAACACTTTTATAATAAAGAAATATATCCAATATGCATCTTTCTATGCATAGAAATTGAATCTAATGAAAATAGCACTTTTTTTTTAAAAAATCGAATATGCATCTTTCTATGCATAGAAATTGAATCTAATAAAAATAACACTTTTATAATAAAAGAATATCCTTTTATACATCTATTTATGTATAAAATAGTAATAACACTTTCAAAATAAAAAGAATTTCTTTTAGAATGCACAAACGGTGGGGATTATTCTTTTTTGAATAACATAAAGATAAAACTTATTCCCACAAAATTTAAGAAAATTTTGCCATAACCTCCTTTGTATGGCTGACCATTTCTCAATTTTTACAGTCTAAATTTACTTTAAAATTTATCCCAAGATGAAATAAAACATTCTAATCTAATCAAATTTTCACTTCTAAAGAGTAATCAATAGAAAAAGTTTAACTCAATTTATTTGTTGCTCATGTTAGGATAAAGAAAGGTTGAAATTCTTAATGAAGAGAAGGGGGAAACCTTTTCATCAAGGCTTATAATCCATAATCACATTAAAAAGCAAAGAACTCAGAAAACCATAGATTAGAATTTAAAAAAAGTAGAATTAATAACTTACATGGTGTTTTGTGAGCTTTCCTTTGGCTTGAGGGATTGAGGGTTCTACTCTTGTTTGGATCAAGAGTGGCCACCAATTCTTTGTAGAGGAATTAGTAAAAAACAAGTGAATTATCAAGTGAATTCAATGTTTTTAGCTCTGGGGAGGAGTAGAGTAACAGTGCATAAACACTATTAAGCTTTTACAAAGGGGCAGGCTTCTATTTATAGGAAAAGGTGAGCCTCAAACCAAGCAAACGGATTCTAGAGTTTTTCAGATTGGTTTGGTCAATTTTTGACTATTTTTGGGCCAGTTTAGCTTACTTTTTGGAACTAGACTTGAATTAGGAGAGAGGAGAGATGAAATATCTCATTTTATTGATTTAAAATGGAAAGCAATGATGACAAAAAAGGTGCCTCCTTCATGAGGGGGAATCCCCTCTCTGAGGTGTCAAAAATTAAAATTTTTATCTATTTTTCTTGGTCCTTAGTCCACTCTTCATCTTATGTGAGTATTTACGCATTTTTGGGTTGTTTTTCTTTATTTATTCAATTTATCTCCTCCCTACATTTGTATTAATATAATTGGTCCCTCAGAACCTTAATCTAAAATTTTCAAAAAATCTGGACCCTTAGGCTAAGGCCTTTTGAGCAGATTATAATGCACCTTAGGAAATTCTTTTTAAACTTCTGTTTCGGGGGAATTTAGTTTAAAAGAAAGGATATTTTTCCATCCAAAGATATCTAAAAACTAAGTTACCTCTCTCTAGAACATTTTCTCTTGCTAGGCCAAAACAGGTAGAAATAAGATCTTTTATTATTCTGAAAAGGGGATTGATTACAGGGGAAGAAACTGGACATCTTGGGGGGGCTGGGGAGGAATCTTACATTCTCTCCCACTTGAAAAAATGTGAGATGTCCTCATCTTATAGGTGGAGTATGATCTCTTTCATCTTCTTCTTCAATTACTTCCAGCGTTACTGCCTTGGAAGTGGATGGCCGATTTGAAAATATCGCTTTTTGCCTTCCCCTATTCTGAGGCGAGGTCTTGCATTACTTTGGATTGAGACTGCGGGTTGGTTAGAGGGTCTTGCATTACTTTGGATTGAGACTGCGGGTTGGTTAGAGGGTCTACCTCTGGGATTTTTTTGATTTTGTTTTCAAATCTAATTCCACTTCCTCTGAGGTTGGGAAGAATACTTGACCTGTCCTGTGGGATTTTCTTGATTTTGGCGGAAAGAAACCTGATTCTTTGGAAGGAAGGAGCTGGAGTCTGGAATCTTGATTCCTGATTTCCCTACCCTGAAAACCTTGATCCAAAAGGTGTTGGGCAATCCTTACTGTGATGTCCAATTCCTTGACAGTTATAGCATTTCACTCCCTTGTTCAAGGGTGGAACTTCTGAAATTGAATTTCAGGGGATTGAGTTTCGGGAAAAGGACATTTCTTCCATTCTAGAACTTCCCATATCCTGGGCTTGACCCTGATATCTTTTAGGCGGCGGAAGGTTGGAATCACCTTCTAGAATTAAAAAACTTTTAAAAGGTGATGGTGCTGGCTTCGACGGGACTTTGACATCAAAAGCCTTGGTGAAATCCTTTGCCATCCGCAGTGCTTCAGCCATGGAAACTGGCTTGGCATTCTTCACCAAGATATTCAAAGGTTCGTTCAATCCCTGAATGAACCTAGCCATCAGGTGTTCTTCATCCAGCGGTGGCAAGAATTTGAGGAGGAGAGCAAACTCTTGGTGATATAATTCAATAGTTCTGCTCTGTTGGGTTAACTCTAAGAATTCGTTCATCTTTGTTTCCAAAAAGTCGGGAGGACAGGACCTCGTCCTTAGGTAATTTTTGAGATCATTCCATGTGTGGGTATTCCGATCCAGACAGTTTGTCTCGCAATGGTTTCTCCATGCCACTCTGGCTGTTTCTACTATCTTCAGTCTTGCTAGAGCCATTTTGCTCTTCTCATTGTACCTAGTGACTTTGAAGTACTCTTCCATTACTTTGATTCACTTTTTCACAGCCTCACCAGCCAAGTTTTCCCCTTCACCCTTGAAAGGTCTAGGCCACGATCTATGAAGAGTTTTACAAACATCCAAGTCGAGCTCTTCCTCGTCGAGTTGGGGGTTATCATTTCTACCACGACGACCTCGATCCATGCTCCTATCAATACGAAAATTCTTGTTAAGTCCCTTTATTTATGATTCAATTCCGATTTTAGATTCAACTGATACTGGGGTTCTTTAGATTGGTTAGTTCCTCACAGAATCATGGGATAAAGATATTCATATAGAACTCATTATCGGATAACAATTCATTCAGAACATCTCATTCATATCTTTAACACAATAATGGTCCATTAGACCAAAATTTCTATCTGAATAGTCCTCCATGGGGATTTCAATTATATAGATTTTTAATTTGTCATCCCTTAACTTGATCCAGTGGGTCGTGTTAACAGTAGCAATTTGTCAGCACAATCCAATAATCTCATAATGATTTGCTGAAGTCATTATCGTTATTCCAGTTATGAACATCATCACAGGGACTCTTCCTATTCATCGTCATTGTGGTTTTGTTCAGCTTATTACATCCTTATTGTGGTTTTGTTCAGCTTATTATATTTCAGCTTATTACATCCTCATTGTGGTTTTGTTCAGCTTATTACATTTCAGCTTATTACATCCTCATTGTGGTTTTGTTCAGCTTATTACATTTCAACCAAAATTCAGGAATCATCATTTTTCAATCAGAATCCAAATCAACTCATCAGTTCTCAACCAGAATTTTAAAATCATATCAACCACATTCGAATTCATCATCTGGATAGCATTTTGGCTTATAATTTCAAGATGTTAGATTTACTCGTATATAGTGCCAGTAAAGAGATGTAGTTATACCTTCGGTATATACCGGTAGTCACAGTCCTTGGAATTATAAGGTAAATACCATCATGTCTAGGCCTCAAGTAGGCCTCAAGCAAGTCAGGGATTCCATGCAATTACGGTACTTCCATCTGAAGAACCAACTTCTAATTTATGAATTTCAGTCTGAATAACAATTTGTATGAATTTTATCACACAACTACAACCTTTTACTGCTACTTCATCAATTTTTGGTAGTTTTGGCTTCTCAGTTAATCCACTTTAGCCAAATTTGCTCTAATACCAGCTGTGGGGTCCCTGTCTCCCCACCGCGCAACTAATTCAGGGTCGGAGCATCACTATGCCCCCCGGAGCCGTGCTATCACGCCCCCTCATCCCCCCACGTGCTGTGCCCTTCACGGCCTCGGCCCGTGCCCCCTCGGAGCCGTGCCCTTCACGCCCCCCTCGACCCGCCGTCGCGTGCCGTGGCGTCACGCTCTGCCGGCCCCCCGTGGTGCCATGCCTGAAAACCTCTCGGCTTGCCCCCCCTGCAGTGCGGTGCCCAAACACCTCTCGGCTGGCCCCCCTCGTGCCGTGCCCTCATGCGCCCTCACCCCCCTGAAGCAATGCGCTCACCCCACCCCCGGCCCCCCGCGGAGCTGTGCTCTCGCACCGCGTTGCGTGCCCTCACGCCCCCCCCGCCTGCTCTGCTGGCCTCTCGAAGCCTTGCCCTCATGCCCCCCACATGCCGTGCCCTCACACGCGCTTGGCCCCCCCGCGGTGCCGTGCTGCCGGAATACCCCCCGCTCGCCCCCCCCCTTGAGCCGTGCCCTCACACGCCCTGCCGGCCCCCGCAGTGCCGTGCTCGAACACCCCCTGCCCGCCCCTTGGATGCCGTGCCCTCACGCCCGTTCGGCCCCCCCTGGTGCCGTGCCGGAACACCCCCCCGCTAGCCCCCCCAAGCTGTGCCCTCACGCCCACCGGCCCCACGTGGTGCCGTGCCCGAAGCCCCCCCTGAAGCCGTGCCCCCCGCCCCCCCACGGTGTCGTGCCCTCACGCTCCCCCCGGCCCCCACGGTGCCATGCTCGAACCCCCCTAGAGCCATGCCCTCACGCTCCCCCGGTCCTCACGGTGCCATGCTCGAACCCCCCCACAGCCGTGCCCTCACGATCCCCCCGGCCCCCGCGTTGCCGTGCCCGAACACCCCCCCGCCCGCCCCCGAGACCCCGTGCCCTCGCCCCCCGACCCCCGTGGTGCCGTGCCGGAACACTGCCCCGCCTGCCCCCCCTCGGAGCCATGCCCTCACACCCCCCCGGCCCCCGCGGTGTACACCGCCCACCCCCCAGACCACGTGCCCTCATGCCCCTCGGCCCCCGCGGTGCCGTGCTACCAGAACCCCCCCGGCGAGCCGTGCCCTCATGCCCCCTAGTCCCTGCAGTGCCGTGCTCGAAGCTGTGCCCGAACACCCCGGTGCCGTGCCCTCATGCCCCCCGGCCCCCACGTAGCCGTGCCCTCACACCCCATTGCCATGCCCTCACACCTGCACGGCCCCCGCGGAGCCGTGCCCTCACACCCCGGTGTGCCGGTCCCCCCCTGGCCCCCGTCTCGCGGAGCCGTGGACTCACACCACAGTGTCATGCCCCCCCTTCAGCCCCCCCACCAGCCCCCGCGGAGCCGTGGCCTCACACCCCTAGCCGTGCCCCCCGCCCCCCGCCCCCCGCGGTGCTGTGCCCCCCGGAACCCAGCCCCCCCGTCACACACCCCCCCCGGAGCCATGCCCTCATGCCCCCCCGGCCCCCACCGCCGTGCCCTCACACCCCGGCCCCCGTGCTACTGTGGCCCCGAACACCCCCCGCCCCCCAGCCCCCGCGGTGTCGTGCCCTCAAACCCCAGTGCCGTGCCCGAACACCTCGGTGCCGCGCTCCCCGACCCCCGCGGTGCCATGCCCGAACACCCCCCGGCCGGCCCCCCCTTGAGCCATGCCCTCACGCCCTGTGCCCCCGCGGAGCCGTGCCCGAACACCCCGCGGCCCGCCCCCCGGAGCCATGCCCTCACGCCCCCCGGCCCCCGCGGTGCCGTGCTCGAACACCCTCCCCGGCCCCCACGGAGCCATGCCCTCACACCTCCGTGCCGTCCCCCCTGGCCCCTGTCCCCCGTCTGACGTGCCCTCACGTGCCCCTGCGTGCCGTGCCCCCCCCGCGCGGTGCCGTCACGCCCTGTAACCCCCTTAGTGCCATGCCTCGTGAACCCCCCCTCCCCCCCTTGGTGCCGTGCTGTCCCCCCCAGTGCCGTGCCTCGCGAACCCCCCTCCCACCCTCGGTGCCGTGCTGTCCCCCCCTCTCGTGGTGCCGTGCCGTCAGATTTTTGACTATTTTTGGGTAAGTTTAGCTTACTTTTTGGAGCTAGACTTGAATTAGGAGAGAGGAGAGATGAAATATCTCATTTTATTGATTCAAAATGGAAAGCAATGATGAGAAAAAAGGCACCTCTTCATGAGGGGGAATCCCCACTCTGTGTCAAAAATCATGTTTTTAACTATTTTCCTTGATCCTTAGTCCACTCTTCATCTTATGTGAGTATTTACTCATTTTTGGGGGGGTTTTTCTTTATTTCTTCAATTTATCTCGTCCCTGCATTTGGATTAATCTTATTGGTCCCTCAGAACCTTAATCTAAAATTTTCAAAAAATCTGGACCCTTAGGCTAAGGCCTTTTGAGTAGATTATAATTTATTTCTAATGCACCTTAGGAAATTCTTTTTAAACTTCTGTTTTGGAGGAATTTAGTTTAATAAGAAAGGATATTTTTCCATCCAAAGATATCTAAAAATTGAGTTATCTCTCTCTAGAATATTTTCTCTCTCTAGGCCAAAACAGGTAGAAACAAGATCTTTTATTATTCTGAAAAGGGGATTGATTACAGGGGAAGAAACCGAACATCTTGGGGGGGCTCGGGAGGAATCTTACATTCTCTCGCACTTGAAAAAACGCGAGATGTCCTCATCTCACAGCAGGTGGAGTATGATCTCTTTCATCTTCTTCTTCTTCTTCAATTACTTCGAGTGTTACTGTCTTCTTGGAAGTGGACGACCAATTTGGAAATATCTCTTTTTGCCTTCCCCTATTCTTAGGCGGAGGTCTTGCATTACTTTGGATTGAGACTGCGGGTTGGTTAGAGGGTCTACCTCTGGGATTTTCTTGATTTTGGCAGAACGAAACCTGATTACTCTGGAAGGAAGAAGCTGGAGTCTGGAATCTTGATTCTTGATTTCCTTGTCCCAAAAACCTTGATCCAAAAGGTGTTAATCAATCCATACTTTGATGTCCAAATCCTTGACAGTTATAGCATTTCACTCCCTTGTTCAAGGGTGGAACTTCTGAAATTAAATTCCAGGAAATTGAGTTTCAGGAAAAGGACATTTCTTCCATTCTGGAACTTCCCATATCCTGGGCTTGACCCTGATATCTTTTAGGCGGCGGAAGGTTGGAATCACCTTCTGGCATTAAATTCCTTTTGAAAGGTGATGGTGCTGGCTTCGGGGGGACTTTGACATCAAAAGCCTTGGTGAAATCCTTCGCCATCCGCACTGCTTCAGCCATGGAAACTGGCTTGGCATTCTTCACCAAGATACTTAGATTTACTCGTATATACTACCAATAAAGAGCTGCAGTTATACCCTCGGTATATATGGGTAGTCACAGTCCTTGGAATTATAAGGTAAATACCATCATGTCTAGGCCTCAAGCAAGTCAGGGATTCCATGCAATTGCGGTACTTCCATTTGAAGACCCAATTACTAATTTATGAATTTTAGTCTGAATAACAATTTGTATCAATTTTATCACAATTACAACCTTTTACTGCTACTTCATCAATTTTTGACAGTTTGGGCTTCTCAGTTGATCCACTTTAGCCAAATTTGTTCTGATACTAGCTGTGGGTCCCTGTCCCCACTGCACAACAAATTCAGGGTCACTAGCAGCGGAAGTAGCACTTCTTGCGCGGGCCAGGGTCTCTCACTCGGGGCCTCGCCCACGGATATTTGGACAAGAGACTAATCCATCGGTTCTTCCAAAACCAAACCCGAAAAAACTTCCCATTGCCCGGAAGGCACGTGCGATTCCACCAGGATAATTTTTCTCTAACGTAGTCACTGAACTGATCCGACCAAACCCGTAAGTCCCATAGTTAGATCAGGGAAAAGATTGCACTTGGATCATAGAGACCAACGCTTTTTTTCTCATTGAGAGACACAGCCATTGATTCTTTTCCATAGAACAATTTTTGTCCGGGAATTACTTCATCTATCGTACCATAACAGAATTGAGTCTCAATTTAGGGATCCATCAGTCCAGAGCACCGCCCAACCACTATAGTGATGGGATCCAATTAGGAATTTGGTTAGGTTTTGTTCCGGGTACCAGGGAAAAGAGTTCCAAGGCCCCCTAGCCGGATATTCATGCAAACTTAAAACTACTCACACCACTTACACACCCAATATGAAATTGCCTTTTTCACAGATTCAGCTGTCTTTAAAACAATCATTTAATGAAATCATAGTGTCACTGATCATAATCCTCAAAATCTCTGGTTGAATCCTTATTTCCAAACATTCTTTCATCGGTGTACCTATGGCATCATTGGCAAAACCAGAACGCTCACCACCTGTCCACTCATCACGGGTCTTTTCGATGGTTCCTAGCTCATAGTACTTGACAATATATTCACATATCAAAATTGAATCTCCGTTGAAGATCAACAAGATCAACCTATGGATCCATATAAAAGAGCCATAAAACATCCATTGAGGACCAGCAAGGCCAATCAACCAGATCAATGCCCGAATTCAGAAAACAACTCTTACTCCTTGTTCCAATATCTTCCACAACGTACGTGTGGGTATCTTCGGCGACCCAGAGCCCGAGCACCGTATGGTCAGCACCCTCTAGGATCCTTTGCAAGTCACCTAGTGCTTCACTCATAGGCCGCTTCCTTGGTCCCTCATCCACCGTACTACCCGGAAGCTCACCATTTTAATTGAACCGAGGCTGGTCAACCAGCCAACCTTGCTACGTGAGACGTCCTCCATTGACTCTCCGTCAGCTGTTGCAACTTTATCAGATTAGGTCTCCACGACCTCAATCACAAGACGATCAATATGCTTCCCCAGCATTCTTGACATAAAAGAGTCATTTTAAAAAAACAGGTTATAAATACAATTTCTATAGCGAACTTTTGTCTTTCCACATTGTTCCACATCATTTCTCATTTATTTCATCTGTATTCCCTTTCTCATCACATCATAATCATTCACATCACAATTCACATGACACCACATCAATTCTCGTCCATCACATTCAATTACATCACATCAATTTACACCCATCACATCTCATTCATTCATATCCATCACATTCGTTCATTCATACCACCACATACATTCTCATAACCATCCCATTATATACATTCTATCCACATTATATCACATCACTTCTGTCCATACCATATCTCATTCATACACATCCATCCAATCCTGATTCACATGACATCACATCTCATCACATCTATTCACCTCACATCTCATCACATCTCTTCACCCCTATTCACATCACATCCATCCATCCATTCATGCACATCTATCTGGTTCACATCACACATCTCATCACATCTATTCATCCCTTCATTCACATCTATATGATTCTCATCACACATCTCTTCATCCCTTCATTCACATCTATATGATTCTCATCACACATCTCTTCACATCTATTTACCTCACATCTCATCACCTCTATCCACATCACATATATTCATTCCTTCATTCACATCTATCTGACATCTCATCACTTCTATTTACCTCTCATCTCTTTTTCTTCCTGAATTATCTTTCTAAAAAAGGGGGTGATATTTCAATTACTAATTTACTGAATTTCATTCATTGAATATTCACTTAACTGATTTCTAAATTAATCATGAATTTTGATGAGGAATAAATTAATCATTTATCTAAATACTTCGACTTTGATAGATTTCCTGAATTTTCTCTTTACAAATCGAGTGAATATGAAACGATAGAATTTTTCCTTTGAGAGTATTTACTTATTTATTTATCAAATATTCATAGAAATTAAACAAAGAATTAAAGAGAATCTAATTTTGATATAAAAATTCTTTATGCATCTATTTATGCATAAAATCAATTTAATAGGAATAACACTTTTAAAATAAAAAGATTTCCAATATGCATCTTTCTATGCATAGAATCTGATGAAAATGACACTTTTATAATAAAAATATTTCTCCTATGCATCCTTCCATGCATAGAATTTGAATCTGATGAAAAAGACACTTTTATAATAAAAATTTCAAATATGCATCTTTCTATGCATAGAAATTGAATCTGATGAAAATAACACTTTTATAATAAAAAAAATATCCAATATGCATCTTTCTATGCATAGAAATTGAATCTGATGAAAATAACACTTTTATAAGAAAAACAATATCCAATATGCATCTTTCTATGCATAGAAATTGAATCTGATGAAAATAACACTTTTATAATAAAAACAATATCCAATATGCATCTTTCTATGCATAGAGATTGAATCTGATGAAATTAACACTTTTATAAGAAAAACAATATCCAATATGCATCTTTCTATGCATAGAGATTGAATCTGATGAAAATAACACTTTTATAATAAAAAAATATCCAATATGCATCTTTCTATGCATAGAAAGTGAATCTGATGAAAATAACACTTTTATAATAAAATAATATCCAATATGCATCTTTCTATGCATAGAGATTGAATCTGATGAAAATAACACTTTTATATAAAAAAATATCCAATATGCATCCTTCTATGCATAGAAAGTGAATCTGATGAAAATAACACTTTTATAATTAAAAAAAATCCAATATGCATCTTTCTATGCATAGAAAGTGAATCTGATGAAAATAACACTTTTAAAATTAGAAAATATATCCAATATGCATCTTTCTATGCTTAGAAATTGAATCTCATGAAAATAACACTTTTATAGAAAAATATCCAATATGCATCTTTTTATGCATAGAAATTGAATCTAATGAAAATAACACTTTTATAATAAAAGAAAACCCTTTTATACATCTATTTATGCATAAAATAGGAATAACACATTTAAAATAAAAAGAATTTCTTTTAGAATGCACAAATGGTGGGGATTATTCTTTTTTGAATAACATAAAGATAAAACTTATTTCCATAAAATTTAAGAAAATTTTACCATAACCTCCTTTGTATGGCTGACCATTTCTCAATTTTTACATTCTAAATTTAGTTTAAAATTTATCGCAAGATGAAATAAAGCATTCTAGTCTAATCAATTTTTCACTTCTAAAGAGTAATCAATAGGAAAAGTTTAACTCAATTTATTTGTTACTCATTTTACGATAAAGAAAGGCTGAAATTCCTAATGAAGAGAAGGGGGAAACCTTTTCATCAAGGCTTATAATCCATAATCACATTAAAAAAAAGCAAAGAACTTAGAAAACCATAGATTAGAATTTAAAAAAAGTAGAATTAATAACTTAGATGGAGTTTGTGAACTTTCCTTTGGCTTGAGGGATTGAGGGTTCTACTCTTGTTTGGATCAAGAGTGGCCACCAATTCTTTGTAGAGGAATTAGTAAAAAACAAGTGAATTCAATGTTTTTGGCTCTGGGGAGGAGTAGAGTAGCAGTGCATAAATACTATTAAGCTTTTACAAAAGGGGAGGCTTCTATTTATAGGAAAAAGTGAGCCTCAAACCAAGCAAATTGATTCTAGAATTTTTCAGATCAGTTTGGTTAATTTTTGACTATTTTTGGGTCAGTTTAGCTTACTTTTTGGAACTAGACTTGAATTAGGAGAGAGGAGAGATGAAATATCTCATTTTATTGATTTAAAATGAAAAGCAATGATGAGAAAAAAGGTGCCTCCTTCATGAGGGGGAATCCCCACTCTGAGGTGTCAAAAATCAAATTTTTAACTATTTTCCTTGGTCCTTAGTCTACTCTTCATCTTATGTGAGTATTTACTCATTTTTGGGGGGTTTTTCTTTATTCTTCAATTTATCTCCTCCCTACATTTGGATTAATCTTATTGGTCCCTCAGAACCTTAATCTAAAATTTTCAAAAAATCTGGATCCTTAGGCTAAGGCCTTTTGAGTAGATTATAATTTATTTCTAATGCACCTTAGGAAATTCTTTTTAAACTTCTGTTTCAGAAAAATTTAGTTTAATAAGAAAGGATATTTTTCCATCCAAAGATATCTAAAAACTGAGTTACCTCTCTCTAGAATATTTTCTCTCTCTAGGCCAAAACAGGTAGAAACAAGATCGTTTATTATTCTGAAAAGGGGATTGATTATAGGGGAAGAAACTAGACATCTTGGGGAGCTGGGGAGGAATCTTACATTCTCTCCCACTTGAAAAAACGCGAGATGTCCTCATCTCGCAGGTGGAGTATGATCTCTTTCATCTTCTTCTTCTTCTTCAATTACTTCTAACGTTACTGCCTTTGGAAGTGGATGACCTATTTGAAAATATCTTTTTTTTCCTTCCCCTATTCTGAGGCGGAGGTCTTGCATTACTTTAGATTGAGACTGCGGGTTGGTTAGAGGGTCTACCTCTCGGATTTTCTTGATTTTGGCGGAAAGAAACCTGATTACTCTGGAAGGAAGGAGCTGGAGTCTGGAATCTTGATTCCTGATTTCCCTGCCCTGAAAACCTTGATCCAAAAGGTGTTGGGAAATCCATACTGTGATATCCAAATCCTTGATAGTTATAGCATTTCACTCCCTTGTTCAAGGTGGAACTTCTGAAATTGAATTCCAGGGTATTGAGTTTCGGGAAAAGAACATTTCTCCCATTCTAGAACTTTCCATATCTTGGGCTTGACCCTGATATCTTTTAGGCGGCGGAAGGTTGGAATCACCTTCTGGAATTAAAAACCTTTTGAAAGGTGATGGTGCTGGCTTCGGCGGGACTTTGACATCAAAAGCCTTGGTGAAATCCTTCGCCATCCGCACTGCTTCAGCCATGGAAACTGGCTTGGCATTCTTCACCAGGATATTCAAAGGTTCGTTCACTCCCTGAATGAACCTGGCCATCAGTTGTTCTTCATCGAGCGGTGGCAAGAATTTGAGGAGGAGAGCGAACGCTTGGTGATATAATTCAATAGTTATGCTCCCCTGGGTTAACTCTAAGAATTCGTTCATCTTTGTTTCCAAAAAGCCGGGAGGACAGAACCTCATCCTTAGGTAATTTTTGAGATCATTCCATGTTTGGGTATTTCGATCTAGACGGTTTGTCTCGCAGTGGTTTCTCCATGCCACTCTGGCTGTTTCTACTATCTTCAGTCTTGCTAGAGCCATTTTGCTCTTCTTATTGTACCCGGTGACATCGAAGTACTGTTCCATTGCTTCGATCCACTTTTCCACAGTCTCACCCAAGTTTTCCCCTTCACCCTTGACAGGTCTAGGCTGCGATCTATGAAGAGTTTTACGAGCATCTAAGTCGAGCTCTTCCTCGTCGAGTTGGGGGTTATCATTTCTACCACGACGACCTCGATCCATGCTCCTATCAATATGAAAATTCTTGTTAAGTCCCTTTATTTACGATTTAATTCTGATTTTAGATTCAACTGATGATGGGGTTCTTTAGATTGGTCAGTTCCTCACAGAATCATGGGATAACGATATTCATATAAACCTCATTATCGGATAACAATTCATTCAGAACTTCTCATTCATATCTTTAACACAATAATGGTCCATTAAACCAAAATTTCTTTCTGAACAGTCCATGGGGATTTCAATTATACAGATTTTCAATTTGTCATCCCTTAACATGATCCACTGGGTCAAGTGTTAACAATAACAATTTGTCAGCACAATCCACTAATCTCATAGTGATTTGCTGAAGTCATTATCGTCATTCCAGTTATGAACATCATCACAGGGGCTCTTCCCATTCATCCTCATTGTGGTTTTGTTCAGCTTATTACATTTCAACCAAAATTCAGGAATCATCATTTTTCAATCAGAATCCAAATCAACTCATCAGTTCTCAACCAGAATTTTAAAATCATATCAACCACATTCGAATTCATCATCTGGATAGCATTTTTGCTTATAATTTCAAGATCTTAGATGTACTCGTATATACTGCCAGTAAAGAGATGCAGTTATACCCTCGGTATATATGTGTAGTCACGGTCCTCGAAATTTTAGGGTAAATATCATCATGTCTAGGCCTCAAGCAAGTCAGGGAATCCATGCAATTGCGGTACTTCCATCTGAAGAACCAATTACTTATTTATGAATTTCGGTCTGAATAACAATTTGTATGAATTTTATCACACAATTATAACCTTTTACTGCTACTTCATCAATTTTTGATAGTTTTGGCTTCTCAATTGATCCACTTTAGCCAAATTGAGCCCGAGCATTGTATGGTCAACACCCTCTAGGATCCTTTTGCAGGGGTCACCTAGCGCTTCACTCATAGGCTGCTTCCTTGGTCCCTTATCGAGCACCATACTGGAAGCTCACCATTTTAATCAAACCGAGGCTGGTCAAGATCTCAGCCAACCTTGCTATGCGAGACGTCCTCCATTGACTCTCCGTCAGCTGTTGCAACTTTATCAGATTAGGTCTCCGCGACCTCAATCACAAGACAGTCAATATGCTTCCCCAGCATTCTTGACATAAAACAAGCATTTTAAAAAAACGGGTTATAAATACAATTTCTATAGCGAACTCTTGTCTTTCCACATCATTTCTCATTTATTTCATCTGTATTCCCTTTCTCATCACATCATAATCATTCACATCACATTTCACATGACACCACATCAACTCTCGCCCATCACATTCAATTACATCACATCCATTTACACCCATCACATCTCATTCATTCATATCCATCACATTCGTTCATTCATACCACCACATACATTCTCATAACCATCCCATTACATACATTCTATCCACATTATATCACATCACTTCTGCCCACACCATATCTCATTCATACACATCCATCCAATCGTTCACCTGTACGACTACCCACATCTATTCATACATGCATATCTATCACTTCACATCCATATATATTCATGTCACATCACATCACATTCCTTCGCATACACATCCACATCACATTCTTTTACATACATTCACATCCATTCTTTCACATACATCCACTCACATCCCATACATTCATTTACATCCTGATTCACATGACATCACATCTCATCACATCTATTCACCTCACATCTCATCACATCTATTCACCTCACATCTCTTCACCCCTATTCACATCACATCCATCCATCCATTCATGCACATTTATCTGATTCACATCACACATCTCATCATATCTCTTCATCCCTTCATTCACATCTATCTGATTCTCATCACACATCTCTTCACATCTATTTACCTCATATCTCATCACCTCTATTCACATCACATATATTCATTCACATCTATCTGATTCACATCACACATCTCATCACTTCTATTTACCTCTCATCTCCTTTTCTTCGTGAATTATCTTTCTCAAAAAGGGGGTGATATTTCAATTACTAATTTATTGAATTTCATTCATTGAATATTCACTTAATTGATTTCTGAATTAATCACGAATTTCGATGAGGAATAAATTAATCATTTATTTGAATATTTTGACTTCGATACATTTCCTGAATTTTCTCTTTACAAACCGAGTGAATATGAAACAATAGATTTTTCCCTCTCAGAGTATTTACTTATTCATTTTTTAAATATTCATGGAAATTAAACATAGAATTAAAGAGAATCTAATTTTGATATAAAAATTCTTTATGCATCTATTTATGCATCAAATCAATTGAATAGGAATAACACTTTTAAAATAAAAAGATTCGATATATGCACCTTTCTATGCATAGAAATTGAATCTGATGAAAATGACACTTTTATAATAAAAATATTTCTATTATGCATCTTTCCATGCATAGAATTTGAATTTGATGAAAATAACACTTTTATAATAAAAATTTCCAATATGCATCTTTCTATGCATAGAAAGTGAATCTAATGAAAATAACACTTTTATAATAAAAAATATCCAATAAGCATCTTTCTATGCATAGAAATTGAATCTAATGAAAATATCACTTTTATAATAAAAAAATATCCAATATGCATCTTTCTATGCATACAAATTGAATCTAATGAAAATAACACTTTTATAATAATAAAAATATCCAATATTCATCTTTCTATGCATAGAAATTGAATCTACTAAAAATAACACTTTTATAATTAAAAAATATCCAATATGCATCTTTCTATGCATAGAAATTGAATCAGATAAAAATAACACTTTTATAATAATAAAAAGATCCAATATGCATCTTTCTATGCATAGAAATTGAATCTAATAAAAATTACACTTTTATAATAAAAAAATATCCAATATGCATCTTTTTATGCATAGAAATTGAATCTGATGAAAATAACACTTTTATAATAAAAATATACACAATATGCATCTTTCTATGCATAGAAATTGAATCTAATGAAAATAACACTTTTATAAAAAAATATCCAATATGCATCTTTCTATGCATAGAAATTGAATCTAATGAAAATAACACTTTTATAATAAAAGAAAATCCTTTTATACATCTATTTATGCATAAAATTTGTTACTGATTTTAGGATTAAGAAAGGCTAAAATTCTTAATGAAGAGAAGGGAAAACCTTTTCATCAAGGCTTATAATCCATAATCATATTAAAAAGCAAAGAATTCAGAAAACCATAGATTAGAATTTAAAAAAAGTAGAATTAATAACTTACATGGAGTTTTGTGAGCTTTCCTTTGGCTTGAGGGATTGAGGGTTCTACTCTTGTTTGGATCAAGACTAGCCATTAATTCTTTGTAGAGAAATTAGTCAAAAACAAGTGAATTATCAAGTGAATTCAATGTTTTTGGCTCTGGGGGAGAGTAGAGTAATAGTGCATAAACACTATTAAGCTTTTACAAAGAAGGAGGCTTCCATTTATAGCAAAAAGTGAGCCTCAAACCAAGCAAACTGATTCTAGAATTTTTCAGATCAGTTTGGTCAATTTTTGACTATTTTTGGGTCACTTTAGCTTACCTTTTGGAACTAGACTTGAATTAGAAGAGAGGAGAGATGAAATATCTCATTTTATTGATTTAAAACGGAAAGCAATGATGAGAAAAAAGACGCCTCCTTCATGAGGGGGAATCCCCACTCTGAGGTATCAAAAATCAGTTTTTTAACTATTTTTCTTGGTCCTTAGTCCACTCTTCATCTTATGTGAGTATTTACTCATTTTTGGGGGGGTTTTCTTTATTTCTTCAATTTATCTCCTCCCTACATTTGGATTAATCTTATTCGTCCCTCAGAACCTTAATCTAAAATTTTAAAAAATCTGGACCCTTAGGCTAAGGCCTTTTGAGCAGATTATAATTTATTTCTAATGCACCTTAGGAAATTATTTTAAACTTCTGTTTCCGGGGAATTTAGTTTAATAAGAAAGGATATTTTTCCATCCAAAGATATCTAAAAACTGAGTTACCTCTCTCTAGGCCAAAACAGGTAGAAACAAGATCTTTTATTATTCTGAAAAGGGGATTGATTACAGGGGAAGAAACTGGACATCTTGGGGGGGGCTGGAGAGGAATCTTACATTCTCTCCCACTTGAGAAAACACGAGATGTCCTCATCTCGCAGGTGGAGTATGATCTCTTTTATATTCTTCTTCTTCTTCAATTACTTCCAGCGTTACTACGTTGGAAGTGGACGGCCGATTTGGAAATATCTCTTTTTGCCTTCCCCTATTCTGAGGCGGAGGTCTTGCATTACTTTGGATTGAGACTGCGGGTTGGTTAGAGGGTCTACCTCTGGGATTTTCTTTATTTTGGCGGAAAGAAACCTGATTAATCTGGAAGGAAGGAGGTGGAGTCTGGAATCTTGATTCCTAATTTCCCTGCCTCGAAAACCTTGATCCAAAAGGTGTTGGGCAATCCATACTATGATGTCCAAATCCTTGACAGTTATAGCATTTCACTCCCTTGTTCAAGGGTGGAACTTTTGAAATTGAATTCCAAGGAATTGAGTTTCGGGAAAAGGACATTTCTTCCATTCTAGAACTTCCCATATCCTGGGCTTGACCCTAATATCTTTCAGGCGGTGGAAGGTTGGAATCACCTTGTGGAATTAAAAACCTTTTGAAAGGTGATGGTGTTGGCTTCGACGGGAATTTGACATTAAAAGCCTTGGTGAAATCCTTCGCCATCCGCACTGCTTCAGCCATGGAAACTGGCTTGGCATTCTTCACCAAGATATTCAAAGGTTCGTTCAGTCCCTGAATGAACTTGGTCTCATCAGCTATTCTTCATCCAGCGGTGGCGAGAATTTGAGGAGGAGAGCGAACACTTGGTGATATAATTCAATAGTTCTGCTCCCTTGGGTTAACTCTAAGAATTCGTTCATCTTTGTTTCCAAAAAGCCGGGAGGACAGAACCTCATCCTTAGGTAATTTTTGAGATCATTCCATGTCTGGGTATTTCGATCCAGATGGCTTGTCTCGCAGTGGTTTCTCCATGCCACTCTCGCTGTTTCTACTATCTCCAGTCTTGCTAGAGCCATTTTGCTCTTCTAATTGTACTCGGTGACATCGAAGTACTCTTCCATTGCTTCGATCCACTTTTCCACAGCCTCACCCAAGTTTTCCCCTTCACCCTTGAAAGGTCTAGGCTGTGATCTATGAAGAGTTTTACGAACATCCAAGTCGAGCTCTTCCTCGTTGAGTTGGGGGTTATCATTTCTACCACGACAACCTCGATCGATGCTCCTATCAATACGATAATTCTTGTTAAGTCCCTTTATTTATGATTCATTTTCGATTTTAGATTCAACTGATATACTGGGGTTCTTTAGATTGGTCAGTTCCTCACAAAATTATGGTATAAAGATATATATATAGATCTCATTATTGGATAACAATTCATTCAGAACATCTCATTCATATCTTTAACACAATAATGGTCCATTAGATCGAAATTTCTATGTGAACAGTCCTCCATGGGGATTTCAATTATACAGATTTTTAATTTGTCATCCCTTAACTTGATCCACTGGGTCAAGTGTTAACAGTAGCACAATCCACTAATCTCATAGTGATTTGTTGAAGTCATTATCATCATTCCAGTTATAAACATCATCAGAGGGACTCTTCCCATTCATCCTCATTGTGGTTTTGTTCAGCTTATTATATTTCGACCAAAATTTAGGAATCATCACTTTTCAATCAGAATCCAAATCAACGCATCAGTTCTCAACCAGAATTTTAAAATCATATCAACCACATTCGAATTCATCACCTGGATAGCATTTTTGCTTATAATTTCAAGATCTTAGATTTACTTGTATATACTACTAGTAAGAGCTGCAGTTATACCCTCGATATATACGGTAGTCACGGTCCTTGGAATTATAATGTAAATATTATCATGTCTAGTCCTCAAGCAAGTCAGGGATTCCATGCAATTGTGGTACTTCTATCTGAAGACCCAATTACTAATTTATGAATTTCAGTCTAAATAACAATTTGTATGAATTTTATCACACAACTACAACCTTTTACTGCTACTTCATCAATTTTTGACAGCTTTGGCTTCTCACTTGATCCACTTTAGCCAAATTTGCTCTGATACCAGCTATGGGGTCCCTGTCCCCACCGTGCAACGAATTCAAGGTCATTAGTAGCGGAAGTAGCACTTCTTGCACGGGCCAGGGTCCCTCACTCGAGGCCTCACCCACCACGGATATCCAGACAAGAGACTAATCCATCGGTACTACCAAAACCGAACCCGAAAAAACTTCCCATTGCCCGAAAAGCACGGGCGATTCCACCAGGATAATTTTTCTCTAACGTAGTTAAAAGCCTTAACTCACTGAACTGATCTCACCGAACCCGTAAGTCCCATAGTCAGATCAGGGAAAAGATTGCACTTGGATCATAGAGACCAACACTTTTTTTCTCATTGAGAGACATAGCTGTTGATTCTTTTCCATAGAACAATTTTTGTCCGGGATTTACTTCATCTATCGTACCATAACAGAATTAAGTCTCAATTTAGGGATCCATCAGTCCAGCCATCCAGTCCCATGGGTTAGCCAACCACCCAACCATTGTAGTGATGGGATCCAATTAGGATTTTAGTTAGGTTATGTTCCGGGTACCAGGGAAAAGAGTTCCCAAGCCCCCTAGCCGAATATTCATGCAAACTTAAAACTAGTCACACCACTTACACACCCAATATGAAATTGCCTTTTTCACAGATTTAGCTGTCTTTAAAATAATCATTTAATGAAATCATAGTGTCATTGATCATAATCCTCAAAATCTTCGGTTGAATTCTTATTTCCAAACATTCTTTTATCGGTGTACCTATGGCATCATTAGTAACCAGAACGCTCACCACCTGTCCACTTAGGGGTCTTTACGATGGTTCCTAGCTCATAGTACTCGACAATATATTCACATATCAAAATGGAATCTCCCTTGAAGATAAGCAAGATCAACCAACGGATCCATATAAAAGATCCATGCCCAAATTCAGAAAACAACTCTTACTCCTTGTTCCAATATCTTCCACGACACACGTGTGGGTATCTTCGGCGACCCAGAGCCCGAGCACCGTATGGTCAGTACCATTCTTTCACATACATCCACTCACATCCCATATCATTCATTTACATCCTGATTCACATGACATCACATCTCATCACATCTATTCACCTCACATCTCTTCACCCCTATTCACATCACATCCATCCATCCATCAATTCATGCACATCTATCTGATTCACATCACATATCTCATCACATCTATTCATCCCTTCATTCACATATATCTGATTCTCATCACACATTTACCTCACATCTCATCACCTCTATTCACATCACATATATTCATCCCTTCATTCACATCTACATAATTCACATCACACGTCTCATCACTTCTGTTTATCTCTCATCTCTTTTTCTTCCTAAATTATCTTTCTCAAAAAGGGGGTGATATTTCAATTACTAATTTATTGAACTTCATTCATTGAATATTCACTTAATTGATTTCTAAATTAATTACGAATTTTGATGAGGAATAAATTAATCATTTATATGAATATTTGGACTTCGATAGATTTCTTGAATTTTCTCTTTACAAACTGAGTGAATATGAAAGGATAGAATTTTTCCTCTCAAAGTATTTACTTATTCATTTTTCAAATATTCATGGAAATTAAACATAGAATTAAAGAGAGTCTAATTTTGATATAAAAATTCTTTATGCATCTATTTATGCATAAAATTAATTTAATAGGAATAACACTTTTAAAATAAAAAGATTTTCAATATGCATCTTTCTATGCATAGAAATTGAATTTGATAAAAATGACACTTTTATAATAAAAATATTTCTATTATGCATCTTTCCATGCATAGAATTTGAATCTGATGAAAATGACACTTTTATAACAAAAATTTCCAATATGCATCTTTCTATGCATAGAAATTGAATCTAATGAAAATAACACTTTTATAATAAAAAAATATTCAATATGCATCTTTCTATGCATAGAAATTAAATTTGATGAAAATAACACTTTTATAATAAAAAATATCCAATATGCATCTTTCTATGCATAGAAATTGAATCTGATGAAAATAACACTTTTATAATAATAAAAATATCCAATATGCATCTTTCTATGCATAGAAATTGAATCTGATGAAAATAACACTTTTATAATAAAGAAAATATCCAATATGCATCTTTCTATGCATAGAAATTGAATCTGATGAAAATAACACTTTTATAATAAAAAAATATCCAATATGCATCTTTCTATGCATAGAAATTGAATTTGATGAAAATAACACTTTTATAATAAAAAATATCCAATATGCATCTTTCTATGCATAGAAATTGAATATGATGAAAATAAAATTTTTATAACAAAAACAAATATCCAATATGCATCTTTC
Source organism: Cibotium barometz (assembly GCF_041138505.1). Lineage (NCBI taxonomy): Eukaryota > Viridiplantae > Streptophyta > Polypodiopsida > Cyatheales > Cibotiaceae > Cibotium > Cibotium barometz. The sequence goes on from NC_141091.1 coordinate 8,839,362, forward strand.
TATGCATAGAAATTGAATATGATGAAAATAACACTTTTATAAAGAAATATCCAGTATGCATCTTTCTATGCATAAAAATTGAATCTAATGAAAATAACACGTGTATAATAAAAGAAAATCCTTTTACACATCTATTTATGCATAAAATAGGAATAACATTTTTAAAATAAAAAGAATTTCTTTTAGAATGCACAAACGGTGGGGATTATTCTTTTTTGAATAACATAAAGATAAAACTTAATTCCACAAAATTTAAGAAAATTTTACCATAACCTCCTTTGTATGGCTGACCATTTCTCAATTTTTACATTCTAAATTTACTTTAAAATTTATCCCAAGATGAAATAAAGCATTCTAATCTAATCAATTTTTCAGTTCTAAAGAGTAATCAATAGGAAAAGTTTAACTCAATTTATTTGTTACTCTTTTTAGGATAAAGAAAGGCTGAAATTCTTAATGAAGAGAAGAGGGAAACATTTTCATCAAGGCTTATAATCCATAATCACATTAAAAAGAAAAGAATTCAGAAAACCATAGATTGTAATTAAAAAAAGTAGAATTAATAACTTACATCGAGTTTTGTGAGCTTTCCTTTGGCTTGAGCGATTGAGGTTTCTACTCTTGTTTGGATCAAGAGTGGCCACCAATTCTTTGTCGAAAACAAGTGAATTATTAAATGAATTCAATGTTTTTGGCTCTGGGGAGTAGAGTAACAGTGCATAAACACTATTAAGATTTTACAAAGGGGGAGGCTTCTATTCATAGGAAAAAGTGAGCCTCAAACCAAGAAAACCAATTCTAGAGTTTTCTAGATCAGTTTGGTCAATTTTTGACTATTTTTGGGTCAATTTAGCTAACTTTTTGGAACTAGACTCGAATTAGGAGAGAGGAGAGATGAAATATCTCATTTTATTGATTTAAAATGGAAAGCAATGATGAGAAAAAAGGTGCCTCCTTCATGAGGGGGAATCCCCACTCTGAGGTGTCAAAAATCAAAATTTTAACTATTTTCCTTGGTCCTTAGTCCACTCTTCATCTTATGTGAGTATTTACTCATTTTTGGGAGGGTTTTCTTTATTTCTTCAATTTATCTCTTCCCTACATTTGGATTAATCTTATTGGTCCCTTAGAACCTTAATCTAAAATTTTCAAAAAATCTGGACCCTTAGGCTAAGGCCTTTTGAGCAGATTATAATTTATTTCTAATGCACCTTATTAAATTCTTTTTAAACTTTTGTTTCGGGGGTTAGTTTAATAAGAAAGGATATTTTTCCATCCAAAGATATCTAAAAACTAAGTTGCCTCTCTTTAGAACATTTTCTCTCTCTAGGCCAAAACAGGTAGAAACAAGATCTTTTATTATTCTGAAAAGGGGATTGATTACAGGGGAAGAAACTGGACATCTTGGGGGGGCTGGGGGAGGAATCTTACAACGACTCTAGTTTTTGGAAAACCATTAACATAAAACTACATGTTAAAAATCATTACCTCCAAATCATGGTAGTTTTAACTTTAGCTCTTCAAACCTTACCTTATATGATTAAACACTCAACTTTATAAAATTGCCAAGGCTATATTTTTCCACGCTAATATTTTTCTTTCTCACACCCAAGGGTAAACCTCAATTTAACTTGTCATGGTGGGGATATTTATTTTCTTATTTTCTTGAATTTCCTTGATAATTTTTATTAAATGGAGTTCTAATGATATTTTTTCTCATAAATTTAGGGTGGGGTGTATATGTGGATATTGTTTCTTATAAATTTAGGGGGGCGCATATGTGCACATGGGAATCTCCCTAAAATTTTGCACATGGGGAGAGTTCTAATGAATTTTTATGCACATGATCTGAACTTCACTAAATTTTTCTAGTTCGATCCCAAATTTAATTATTTTTTCTTATAAAGCCCTATGATATTTACACATTTTTCTCTCGAGGATGAGCACCATCAGATTAAATAACATTCTCAGTTATATATTAATAGTAAGAGGGATCTTACATTTCTAAAATTATTGTGGGAGCTATTCTGAAATTTTAGTTATCATGGGAGATTTAATTTTGTTTAAGGAAAATATAGGCTGTAATTTTTAGCTCTAGCTTGCCACATGTGAGGACCCCTACCTCCTATATACTATAGAATAAGTCTTCCCAAAGTATGGTAATAACGTGCACATGTATTAGAGTATTAGGTAGAGAGTCACACCTGGGGACATCATACCCAATGGCCTACTCTTTGGCTAACTAATAGCATGTGTCTTGCTTCTGCTAGAAAATACTTACACTAGGAAAGTTATACGATTCCTCCTACGTATATGCTTCATGATTCTTACAAGAAAGAGGTGATTGGTGGCTATGTGCATAACATACACACACCAATGTCCTACTCCGCGATCATGGAAGCAAACAACCACTACACCCTTGGATTGACTCCATTGTTTCCTAGAGACTAATTTCCGAGTTCATTCATTTTTCTAAGTTTTTATAGCAGATCTTTGGTTTCATTTGGAAAGCACCTGCTAATTTGGGTCCACCCACTCACCTGCTTTCCAGTGGTGTATTCAATTTCTACTTCAACCATATCCATAGGCACAACCTAGACCCCATCTAATCCCCAGCTGTCAAGCTTGCCACCCTACCACACTGGAGCCGATGTAAACTAAACTCACACACATAATTTATATTCCTAATTCATTACTCACAGGTTCCCAACCAAAGCAATGGAAAACAATTCACATACATACTCCACACCATACAAGTCTTTTGACATTGAATATAAATCATCCATCAAAAGTAATGAAAAACGTACATACTGAAACTTTGTTTTATCATCCAACTAGAAATTAAAATAATATCCCATGTATCCAAAAATATCTCCTCACATCATGCCTCTATCCTTGAAACAAGAAGATATGTGCCACTGAGCCTGAGCACACCAACTTCTGTTACCGTCCGGACGAGAAGCTCATATATCTTGCATCATAGATCGATAGGAGCTTCTTTTGATGGCCATACTCCTCCTAAGGAATGAACACTCTAGGTTGCATTTACAATAGAGTCTTGTGCCCGATGTGTACCTCTAGCCCAGACTTGCCTCACTTAGTACATTCCGGAGCTGCCTTTATCCTTAGACGTAGTATGTTAAGATCACACCCACATCCACCAAGATGGGTCAAGGTCTCAAATGACCAACTTCATGACAAGATTCACCATGTAGATGACATCCGTGTGGCATCACAGCAGCTTGTGTGATACCTTCACAAGACCCATAGCAAATAGTATTTCAATAAACAATATTAATTAAACAAGTATCAAACACAAACACAATCAAGAAACCATGCATACATTAAAGAAACATGATAAACCATCGTAAGCTCCGATGAGATAGTCTCGGTCCTCCATCAAATATTGGGACACGTTCCCAATCCAACAAACTTGGTCCGAACCTTCATGGTCCTTGAACAGCTAGTCGGATCCATCCTTCCCTTAAGCCATAAGGTCTCTAAGGTCATATCTACTAGGATCTTTTTCTTTCTACCCTTCTATAAGTCTCTCTAAGCATATACTGAGGTGTTACTAATCCTTTATTTTTGAGGCTAGAATTCAATACTTTATTCTATTAGAAGGATCAAAATTCTCAACTTTTATCCTAAGGTCTTTAATCAGGGCCATGATGAATTTCTTGATTCAGGATAAAAGTCAGATATAGTCACTATTGGGTTGTTGCAAGATCAAGGTGTCCAGTTTTATTCAGTTTATGCTGGACTGGGACAATGCTTGGAGAGCAAGTTTTGGGAGGCAAGGTACTTAAAATGAGATCAAACAAATAATAGAAAATACGCTTGTCCTTAAATTAACCCAATATAAATTAAATTAATATAAATTAGTCTAATTAATCAAAATTAATAAAAAAATATGATGAAATGATAAAAAATGATCTTTCCATACTTAGAGTGATCCAATTTATTTTTCCATAGATGCACCATTACAAGCACACTAGTCCCTATAGGTTTTATATGATTCACATCAAAAATGTAATTTTACTAATTAGATTATTAATATTTGCAGGCCTTCTGATAGTCTGGAAGAATTTTGAAAAAGAGATCATTAAAAATCCAGCCATTGGATTTGCAATTTTTACTAACCACCACATTCTACTAATGTCTCAGTATCTACCCACTCTTTTGATCTACAAGATTGAGGATTTTAAGTGGTAGCTATTGTGGGTACAAAAAGTGGCGTATATTATAACACTTTAAAGACCTTGAAATATTTAAAGAAAATAGACAAATATCTTAAAATTTTCTCAAAAAATCAAGTTAAGCTCCATATTATGTGACGATCTAAGGTACAAAGTGGGAATCGCATATGAGTTTATATGTAAAAGATATTAGCATTTTATGGAATCAGTTCAAATTTGGGACAGGGTGTATACATTGACTTTGTACCTAAGAAAATGAGGACTTTTGACTATCTAATGCTTAATTAAATTATGCAACTATATTTCCAACTTTGAATATGATGTTCCAACAAAAGAACTTGAAACAAAATTCCTTTATTTACTAGGAGAGATTAGCCACTAAAGGTAAACAAATGCCTATTTTTTTACTATTTACAGGGTGCCTGAGTGGACAAAATTGGGCACCCTGATCTTGCAACCACCCTATTTGCTTAGGGTAATTTGACTACTTATTTTCGTTTCATTTCACTTTAAAAGTGTATTTTTTAAGTGTTCTATCTTGATCTTTTATAGCTTTAAGAGATAATTCCAATTGATGAACCCTTCCCTTTTTCTTAAGGAGGGGTTTCTCTCTCTAAATGTCTTTCCTAATTCAAAAGATAAACTTTATCTATTGATTTATCTATCAAAGATAGAATTTCTTTCTCCTGAATCATATAAATTCTAATAGATCTTTATTAGCCTCTATTTATTGTTTTATTTTACAGAGAATTGAAAAATGCAAGAGGCAAAGACTTTAAGCTCAAAAAGGACCACGTACCTTCAAAAATTTAAAAATTTGAACAAAGGACTTGATAACCTACTTCACATATGCCCAAATCTTGATGTGTGTATGCTGTAGGATGAAGAAACCACCTCCAAGACCTTAAAAAATCCATGCCTCCTTCTAGCCTAGATTTTAGTGTGCCCACACACTCCCAAAGTTGGCATAAATGACCTAGTTGACTAGTTTAGGTGGTACTAGAAGTTGTAAGAGTGTCGTATAAGTACACTATAAGTTCTAAAGGGGGAAAAGGGAATAATTTCAAAAGAAAATGATGAGCATTTCCGAAGCATGGAGGAAAAAGGAAAATGGGGGTCCCTTTATATATATGTTGGCTCCTTCATATGCATGAGATCCAACAATTTTGTTGTGTATGAGTTCAAGCCACCATGCACATCAACTTAGTTAACTCCAAAAGAAAGGTGCTAGACTAAGGATTAAAGAAAGAGTCCACCATGCACTAATATAACTCAAGTTGAGGGAGCCTGATACCACATTCATGCCCAAACTACTAGCCAACCCATGGTTTACAAAAAACCTCTAACAAAAACCATATGTGGGCCAAATCATTTACCATTTCCCATTTAGCACTCATCCTAATTCGACTTGGTTTCATAAAACCATGGTTTTTACCCAAGACTTAGAACCTTAGCCTTATTTAATTAATTTTACCCAAGGGTACACACACTTGGGCTAAACCAAGTCAATTTATCTACCCAAGGGAACAAACACTTAGGTTAAACCAAGTTAATTTATTTTCTCTAATGTGCTAATAATATTTCTGCCCATGCTCTTTGTCCTAGGGTAAACCCCACATTTTAGATACTCAAAATTTTTAAATTCTTTTGGGATCTAAGTTCTTGCACACAAGGGTACACACACGCACAGGTGTACACGTGTGCACAAGTGCATCTTTATAATTTCTCAGGGCATGTGAGCCTTAGCATTTAGGATAAAATTTAAGGTTCCCATCTAAAATTTAAATTTTTATGGGCTTCTCCATGTGCAAATTCTATTAAACATTTTACCTTCAATAATACACAATTCTATTAATTTTGGGTCGAAGTTCTTTTTATTTATGAATTTCTTTTTGCATGGGTAGGAGAAATGGTAAGAAATATTATCTATTTTGTAAGGGGATAAGTGAATATAAATATATATATATATAAATATACATACATACATACATACATACATATACATATACATATATATATATATACATATATACATACTATGTGTGTGTGTATATACATGTGTGTGTGTGTGTGTGTATATATATATGTATATACATGTGTGTGTGTACACTTACACACCACGTGTACATTTCACGGGCCTTGCATGTGGCATGGCCATGTGCACTACATTACACGTGTGTAATGCTTGAGTTTGTGCATTACATGTGCCATGGCCACATGCACTGTATTAACACTTGGTCATGCCACATGTAATACCCGAACTTGAACGTTACACATGGCACACCATGTGTAATGCCCGATTTTAAGCATTACACTTGGTATGACTACGTGTAATGCCCAAGCGCACGGGTATTACATGTGGAATTGATGTTCGGGCATTATACGTGGCATCAACGTGGTGCTCCCCCTGCTGTCGTGTCAATGCCACATCACTGCCATGTGTATTGCCCGAGTTTGGGCAATACACGTCGCAATGTTGCATGTGTTATGCTTGTGATACACGGGGCACCTATCCCATGGTGCCATATGTACAACACACATGGTTTCTCCCCGATGTTAAATTTGCAACAATGTGATGAGATATGGTGGATCAAATGCTAGAATCAATATCATTAAAACAAAGAGATTAGATGATGATTAAGACAAGATTAGTGAGCAATTAATTGATAGCTTAATGTAGGCATGTATAATAAAAAACCAACAAATTCTCATTAGGCCAATGCCTCAATTTATAGAGTTTACATCCAAGCATCTAATCCCACTAATCTCTCCTTGATTCACTCCACCTCTTTTGCTTGATTCTCTCCACCTCTTCCCAGAATATCTCCACACATCCTAAATCTTCTCATGCTACCCTTTATTCTGTCCCAGTAGATACTTCTCACCTTTTCGCAACTTCTCTCTCATTTACAGATTCTCTTTTACAGCCTCTTGCTAAGGGCTTGTTCCCGCACACACCCTATTCACTTGTATATTTCAACACCCGGTGCTATGGTGGCAATTGTCGTTAGTCAATGCATAACCTTAGAGTTTCATCCTTCTTTCTTTGAAATAGAGCTGGTGCACTCCATAGGGATACACTAGGCTTGATTAAAATTTACTTCTAAAAGTCACTTTAACTATTCCTTAAGCTAAATTACTTTAGGTATAACCATTTTATAAGCCCTTCTTTTACAAATTGATTCAACTCTGAGTCAAGATCTATCTCATGATACACTTCTCAACTTGGGGGACATTTCAATCAGAAGTACATCTATAAACTTGCTCAGCTATTTATGTTTAGAAGAACCTGAGTATTTTCCCAGTAGAGTTGAGCTTAACAAGATAGATTGCTTCTTTATTCCTAAGCCCCTTCATCATTCAATACCAATTATAACTTTGGGGATCTAGTAACTTCAATAGCTTGGACCTTATTTTGATGCAGATCCAAAAAAGAGATGGTTCCCTTGTGGTAGTTTATAGCTGCTTGACTCTAAGTAAACCAATTCACTCCAAGAATTCCATCATAAAATCCTAAAGTTAAGACTTTTGAATTTGCATTCAATGGAGTTTCTATCTAGAGTAAATTTGAGATTGTCCCTGTTATCTTATGGGTGTGGGTAAAAGTTTTCCACTAGCTAATTTGACTTGCATTGGTTTACCCTGTCTCTCTGGTCTAACTCTAATTTTCGTAGGCATAGGCAAATGGGGATAATCTTTGTCTAGATCTATAGGAAAAAAATTCCATTTAAAGTTAAGTATTCTCTCAAAATCTAGTTTTATAAAGGTTTTTCTCAAATATCTAGGATCTCTTCAAGTTTTAAGTTCATATGTCCTTTAGCTGGCATGATGATATGATTATCCTTTAAGATGTGCTCATGGTTTAGATGATACTTCTCTAATAGGTTGACATGAAAGAAATTATGAATCTTACGATGTGGAGGAAGAAGCGACTCATAAGCCTGATCTCCAATCTTCCTTGTGATAACATAAGGTTTACAATATCTTGGAGGTAACTTCTTGTACTTCGCTAAAGATAAGAAACTCCTCTTGGGACGTACACAAAGAAAACCCATGTCACTTTCTTCAAATTCATGACTCAATCTCTTTGGCCCTTGCATAATGCTTTTGGTTGTCCTGAGCACCTTTGATATCTTTTCTTATGGACTACATCTGGTTGTCCATTTCGTCAAACGTTTGCCTTGAAAATTTTACCTTAATCAGAAGGTCAAACCAAGTCAAAGGTGTAAGGTAGTCTTGACCATACATAGCTTCAAAAGGACTCATATCAATACTTTGATGACAAGAAGCATTATTATAGGCAAATTCTACCAGATGTAGGTAGTTCAACCATCTTTTTTGGCTCTTGTCCACATAAAGATCTAAGGGTGTGTCATATGCATGCCATGTACATGCCCTAAAATCATGCTGAAAATGGATGAAACTATCACCCGTGTCTTGATCTTTTGATGGTGTGGTGACCAGGCAACATTGTCTTAGCATTAGGCTTAGTAAGGCTAAACACTAATGGTGTCCTAGATGACAGTGCAAAGTCCAAGGAGAGTAAAATGACTTGGAAGAAGTTCCCACCAGGAGGTTTGTTGGTGGTGTTCCACAAGACCCAAGAGGAATGGTAGTCTTGTGAGTTAGATGCCACTTGGGGCATACTAGGAAAGGCTTTCAAGAAACGGTTCCAAGGGAGGATGATCCTCCAAGGTGTGGAGTGAGAGTGCTAGACACAATACTCAGGAAAAGAAGACCAAAGAGTGTGTTTAGGGACATGGAAAGAAGGCAATGGGATAAAGTGGAATAAATGCATAGATCTTCATCAGATTTGGAGTGGAGTTAGAGACAAGGAAGAGTTTTTACTCAAAAGGTTGCTAGGAAGGGAAGGATAATAGGTTTGGGAGTCCATGAGGAGATAAGGGGATGGTGACAACCATCTAGAGTCGGAATCTCATAACAAGTTTAGCACGGAGATGTCATGTGCATGACATGTACATGCTAATCTCTAAGCTACTCTGAAGGGTAGTAAAATAAACAGAAGTTTAGGTCATGAGCCATGTTTAAGTGTGTGCATAAGAAACCAAGAAGAGACTAGAGGGTTGTTGGGTGTAGCTAACTATAGTATAGTTGGCTAGACAGAGAATGTGGACAAAGAGACTAGAGGGTTGTTGGGTGTAGCTAACTATAGTATAGTTGGCTAGACAGAGAATGTGGACAATAGGTTGGGTGGAATTACTAGCCGCCGCCAACACTAGATCGGCCAAGTCTCTTGCATGAGGAGAGCCCATGAATAGCCAACTATAGTATAGTTGGCTAGATAGAGAATGTGGACAATAGGTTGGGTGGAATTATCTACTAGCCGCCAACACTAGATCGGCCAAGTCTCTTGCATGAGGAGAGCCCATAAATAGGCTAAGCTAAGTATTTGTTGACTCATTTAGTCCTATTTTGGGATTGATTCATAGACTAGGGATAGACTAGGTGTAACTACCTTTTTAATGATAGCCTAGGGCTTACCAAAGACTTGTACTACCTTTTTGTACATTATGAATATACAAAAACTCATGTGTCTCTCTCTCTTCTCTCCATCTTCTACTTGTATTTTGCATCAATTTATTCCCCCAAGACAAGTGTTTAGGGTTAAAAGAAGACTCCCAAATCTTCTACATGTGATAGGGTGTCTTTGATTACTTGATTAACCCTTTCAGTTTGACCATCAAACACAGGATGATAAGCTATGCTAAGATCAAGAGGAGTCCCAATTGCTTCAAAGAATGATGTCCAGAATCGAGAAGTAAACTTTGCATCTCTATCACTTATAATTTTTTAGGTAATTCATGTAAATAAAAATTCTCAAGAATATCCTAGCAATATTTGAGCAAGTGAAGGTCTTCTTTACTGGGGTAAGATGTGCAACCTTGGTATGTTTGCCATTAACCACTATTAATATGGAGTCATATATGGAACTAAAAGGTAACCCGATTATGAAATCCACACTAATGCTTCATCATTGGAATATCCAAAGGATACAATTTCCTAGGTAATTTGACCCTTTCAGCTTTAATAATTTGACAAATAAGGTCTTGAGGGACATAATTTAGTACATCCCTTTTCATTCCTCGCCCAAAAGAAGCTTTTTTTGACTGATGTAAAAGTCTTTACATAACCAAGAAATCATATAATTGGGCTATCATGAGCCTCAAATAAGATCCTATTCTTAAAATTCCCATTGCTTGGGACACATAAGTGATTGTTGAAATAGCTTTGCTCGACTATACTCACATTTATGAGGTGACCAAAACATGTTCTCTTTACGTATACAAGTCTTATATCATATATGTCCGGCTTTTATTATGTAAAAGGTGGTCCCGTAGCCAAATACAATGTGAAATATCTAATCTAGCATAGGGATTACAAAAAGTGTATGGAAAAGGAGTAACAATCCCCTGGCCTAGTCTAGCTTCCATCCTTGAAAGCATTAATGTACGGCGAGGCGGTGTGAGTGAGAAGTACCTGATGGCATCATGTAGAAATAGAGGATTTATAGGTAAGGGTTGAAAATCTTTATCATCAGTGCTGAATTTTTTATATCATAAAACACTCCTCAAACATCCCTTTGTTAATAGGACTATAGGTACCAGACATGCTTGTGGTAGGTGTATATCTGTCTCAGATTTGGTAGATGACAAAATTGAAGGCTACTTTCTACACTTCACTTTCATGACAATATTTGAGCAAAGAGACCTCTTCACCAAGAAGCTATAAGGAGCTACCCTACTACTTCATATTAGGCTAGACTTCCATTATCTCTTTTGATGTTGTACTCCTTTTTGGCTGACCAAGAATACATGGTATATCAATGTTTCTTGATGGTAGAAATACAAGTATAGGTATCTCCATGTGGGTAGAAATTTTAACTTTTTGGTTTCAAAATCTCGTAGCTAACACTATAATGTTACTTGTTCTTGCCTCGATATTATCCTTGGTATATTTTGAATGTTACATGATCTATAAAATTGCTTGTTAGAAAAGATAGGTAGTTTAGTAAATATGTGAATGTCATTTGTACCATCTTGCTTGCTCACACACTAGTAAGTTATTGATAGCCAATCTACTCACTGACTTATGCTCTCTCCACATACGTACTCTTATTTAAAAAGGCACATATGGACTTAGGCAAAGATTGCATAGAGATGACAAATGAGAAATACACAGCTAGAGTACCAATAGACATGGCCATATGCCAGGTGGATCTAAAAATGACATGCCCGGCCTATGAGCCTACCAAAGTTTAAAAGGCTTGTTAAAAGTTTAAAAAAATGACATGCCTGGCCTATGAGCCTACAGATTTTCTACTTCTCCACATCATCGAAGTCCATAGACAACTCAAATTACAAATAGAAGAAAATGCTTGCTTCTTTGACAGAGCACATTACATATCCCAAAACCATCCCACAAGAAGAGCTTGGAGAGACATAAGATTTCCTTTAGGATCTAGAGCACTTAGAGAAGCACAAAGGAAAGGGGGGAAGAAGAAGAGGATAGGTATAAAAAGGAGTAAGATAAGAAGCAAGCTAACAAACAACACAGAGAGGACGAAGGCAAGGATGGTGAAGGATCAGGAGATCAAAGACCAGATCTAGAGATAGAGAAATACTCCAAGGGCTAACAAGACAAGGAACACCAACCAAGGCCACCAGTGCTACTGACAGGCCTACATAGGAACTGCCAAAGCCTAAAGAACACATAGAGAAACTGAAGGAAGGCAAATAGCCTATGCAACCACAACACTTTGATATCCCATATATACCATCTCCCACAAACCCATAAAGCAAGCACCATAAGCCTCACCATAACCTAGACGAAGAAACATTTAGGATACCCAAGGCATTTCTGATGGTTGTTCCTAAGGAAGATCCATTGCCAGAGCCCACAATCCCATGGCACACTTTACTCTTAGAACATAAGGAAAGCATAAGAGAAGAAAGTTTCGATACTATGAATTTTTTTATGCCATAGCCCACCACAAAGTGCAAACTCCTACAACTCCCAACATGTAGAAAATAGAGCTGCCTTTGCTAAAAGAATACCTAGAGTTAAGATGACGATAGTAGAATACCGGTCACTTATTCACCAAAAGCACCATGGATAACCAGTCGACTTGGAGGCTTGTTCGGTTTGCCAGAGGCCCCTAGTTCCAGAATACTTACTGTCATAAGGCACCAACTGAGTAGACATAGATCCACAATACATGTGCCAATTAAGAGGATCTATTCATGGTAGAAGTAATTGTAGCGGCAAGAAACACTTTATCAAACGTTGGCTTCTCTTTATGCTTTCTCTTTGTGCTTTCATCTTGGGTTTTATCTCTCTTTTCTTTTCGCCTTTTTTCTTGCAAATTTGGAACATGATATCTTTAGTTGAAGGGACATAATAGCACTTTAATCCTTCCATTTTCATCCTATCCAAAGTTCAAACCTTAAAGTGTGATCTCAAATACCCTAAAATATTATAGTCCTATATATTTTGATTTACATTTCCTATTTCTCACACTATACAAAGATTATATCACTTTCATTGATATCCTTATCCTTCATATTACTGTCAACCATTGTTCCATGTATGTCTCCTTTCATCTACCTTTTCAAAGGCTACTAATCTCCTTGTTAGATTATTCCAATTTATCACTCTTGAAATATAATCCTTAAACTAGGGACATCATACTCTAATCGCAAGATAAATTCTAATGTAAAGGCTGAATTAAATGGAGTATTATTTGTAGTTATTTATTTTGCTAGGACAAGAGTAACTAGGAGCTTATGCTCCCAATTGATTCTCTTGGCTTTCACTATTTTTTGTTAGACTAACATTTTGTTAGTGCTTTTCACTTAACCATTAGCTTGTTCTAGATAGTAGGGCAAACTACTGAGAACTTGTTAACTCCATTTTGGGTAAACTAGATGCTCCTTATCATACATGAGAGTGAGAAATAAGTGGCATGAAAAGGCACAATAAAAGTTGTAACCTTTATAAAAAATATGGCTACACCTATGCTCAATTAGTTAACTTCAAACTTTTGGGCACTGAGTGTGAATAAGGGCTAATTGTATATAGCATTATCTTATCGTCGTGAATGGACACAATCCCCCTTTGTGATGTCTAAGATTTCGACTTACTCTTTGATCTTGTCTTTGTGTAGAGTAAGCATATCAACACCAAGGATTATAAACCCACCTAGATTTGTGACAACACATTGCTTGACAAGAATGGAAAATCAATGATTGGACCTCTGTAATCCAATCCCACAAGAGGGAGATGCTAGCAAGCTTCCTCTCTATTCACTCCATCTCTCTATTTCTCTCACTCAGACTCTATATCAAGCAAGAATCAAGAAAGCATGCTCACCTCATTCACACACACAAACACACACACTCAAGCACTCATATATATATAACCAAGAAAACTCTACAAGACTCCATAGCTAGATACAAGCATAGACATGGAAGCATGTAAGAAATAAGAAGAGAAAAAGATAAGCAAGGAGGAAGGAGATCCTAATCTTTAGCCTGATAAAAGATAGTATTATCAAAAGTGACCTTCCACACCCTCATAAGTGACCTTGAACACCCTCTCAGGTGGGGGGGACAGGGGGGTCACTCATCATATGTAGCCCTATCACGTGAGTTCAACAGAAGGTATTATTAAATTAACTTTTTGGATGTAATTTTAAATAAATATAATTACATAAGGGATTAAAAAAAAAGTTATAAGCTTGTATAGAAAAAGGGGCCATTTTATTTACTCAAAATTCACAGATAAGGGATTTCTAATCTACCCCTTAAACGCACCACACACATGATAGTCTAGTTTTCTATATAGTAAACCCACTGTACACACCCTCATAGATCACTTATATACATGTGGGCTTTGCCCGACTATACTCGCATTTATGAGGTGACCAAAACATGTTCTCTTTACATATACAAGTCTTATATGCCCGGCTTTTATTATGTAAAAGGTGGTCCTGTAGCCAGATACGATGTGAAATATCTAAGGTAGCATAGGGATTACAAAAAGTGTATAGAAAAGGAGTAACAATCCCCCGACCTAGTCTAGCTTCCATTCTTGAAAGCATTACTGTACGGCGAGGCGGTGTGAGTGAGAAGTTCCTGATGGCATCATGTAGAAATAGAGGATTTATAGAAAGCGTTAAAAAATGTTTATCGTGCCGCACTGAATTGTTTTTATCATAAAACACTCCTCAAACATCCCTTTGATAATAGGACGATAGGTACCACATATGCTTGTAGTAGGTGTATGTCTGTCTCAGATTTGGCCGATGACAAAATTGAAGGCTAATTTCTAGACTTCACTTTCATGATAAATGTACGACCCCGAGAGCTCTTTACTTTGTTGAATCCTTCGATGCATGTAGCCAATGTGTGGGAGATCTTGCACGTGGCTTAGACGTGCATGTCTTCAAAATCTTTGTGCTCGATGCTCATCACTTCGAGCATCCATTGTTCGGTTATGGCTTCACTTGGTGGTGGGAGAGGGTAGCTGTGAGAAAGTTCATCAAAAAGGAATATGATCTCAACTTTGAGTTCACACAAATGTTATCCATGAAGACCTTCAATAAATTTTGTAATAAATTCTTGTATGTGGTGGACATCAGTCGTAGAAACTAGCTAGTGGTTTTACAATTCCGAACAGCATTACTTTATATGTAAAAGTTCCATCCTCTATAGTGAAGGCGGTCTTACATTGGTCTTTGGGATCTATGGATTCTTGGTTTTACCCGAAACATTTCTCCAAGAAGCTGTAAGCTTCTTTTTGTGCTACCCTTTCAAGCACATGTTCAGTATAAGGCAATAGGTAGTGGTCAAAGACACTATGATTGAATTTTATCAAACAAATACCTGCCAAGTGCAAGAACCACTTGCATCCAAAAGACATATCAAATGGATAGACAACACTACGTTAAAAAGTATATTGAGGTTACATGTTGCACACACGATGGAAGGCCCCAACGATACATCTATCTACATAGACTCTATCTTGCAAATGAAGCATTGCCGGAGACCAATCAATCTCAGTGTGAGAAACTCATTCCTGTGTACAGTCAGGCCCCGATTTTGGTTTCATTGGCAACTTATAAAATAATGCAAATTAAATTACTAATCATTGTAATGAGAGATTTTAACATTGACCAACAAAACCATCGAAATGTGTAAAAATTGTGTAATTTAAATATTACTAGCTCTACAGCCAATACTTTCCCCAAATACATCAAGAAGAACAACACTGATCACATGATGTACCAAACCCCTGCAAACTACCCTTGCAAACTGCTTAATGAGGGGTCCAATGATTGGAGAGTGGTGATTTCCTTGTGAAGGTGATTGCAAATACTAGTTGATTGTTATCCTTGGAGATTATGATGGTGTCCCCTTTCTGGAGGCTTTTCCTTCTCCTGTAGGTGGAGACACTGGCATATTGCTTTAACGCCAGTAAGCGTAGGCGAGCTGGAGGAGGGCACCATCGACCTTGTCCAAGAACGTGAGGAGGATCTTTGGACATGTTTGTCATGAGGGACGACTCCAAGAAAGTCCTCGTAATGTCCATGGGGAATGAGAAGCCAATATCCAATTTTGATAATCAACACAGACTGATCATAATCCGTAATTAACACAGGCTGATCGACCTAATTGCTTACTTCTGATTTGCGCCGACGTAGGGCACCATCATGCATATTGAGGTCCTGACCGCTGCTCTGATCCCAGTCCCTTGCTCTTGGCGATAGCTCAACATCAGCATCCTTTTTAACATCATCGTCGTTTAATAAGGGCATCTTGTTCAAATCCAAATCAAGCAGCCCCTTGTGCTCAACAACATAATTGGATGCCGGAGTTCCTGCGAATTCACAATTGGTAGTAGCTAATCCGCCATTATATTGCTCAGCAGCTGGGTGAGCACTGCATGTTGCAGAAGATGTTGGCCCTGATCGCTTTCTCCTGCAGTCCGCCGCGCCTCGACCTCGTGCGGCAGCCTCCTCGTTGTAGACTTGTTCACAAATCGTAGCGAGCATAATCAAGTCCGCAAACTTCTCAGCTTCACTCTCACCCATAATTAATCGTAGCGACACTAACGCTGATTGTTGCCCGCTTTTGTACTTGTCGAGAAAAGCTCCAAAAGCTTCTTCAAAAACAAAAAGGAAAAGCAAAAAACGAAAAAAAACAAATTAAAGCTACGTCGGATTTTTTAAAGGTTTGCTGATCCGCCTTTGGACGACACGGATGAGGCGTAGTTAATCCAATAATATTACATCTTTAAAATGATAATGACAATCAATAGGTACTCGCATAATTCGTCGCCAAAAATAATTGTAGTGATCTCTACTCTATTAAGATCAGAGCCATTGTTGCTTTTTGTCTACATGTTCATGTTCCTGCGCCTTGGGAACAGCAAGCGACGGTTGTTGCAGTGCATGGAGAATGTAATGTTGTTCTACTATTAATGATCGTTGTGCTCCTTGACGTTGGATGCCGCGCATGTAGACACCGTGAACACTTACGTTGGATGGTAGAGCATCAAACAAGCACCTTCAAGAAGGACTCTGCCATCTTTGTTCCCTAACAGGATATGTTTCTTCAAAATGTTATGATAAATCTATACAAATAAACTTACAATATAGAAATAAACTTACAAAGGGGTTCCTTTATGGTTTTTTTAAAATCATACGTTTATATAGAAAAACGGGTGAATACTCAAAATTCATAGATAAACGGATTTTCAAAATACTCCTTAATACCCATGATATAAAGGGATTTCTAAAATACTCTTTAAATGCCCACAATATATAGGTTTTCTATAGAGTGAAGCCCCCAAGCATAAGAAATGCAATTCTCATTGCAAGTTGCATTGAAGGGCCATGAAGTAGTATCCCTCATCTCCATAGCCTATTGGATTGTAGAAGATTTTCTCTGCCATGTAGCTAGATGTGTACGATGCTCTTGATATATTTGCAAAATTGCATGCAAACCTTTGAGCCATGCATTAAAGTGTGTAATTTATAAGATGGCCTTGATTTATCTCTATCGTGTGTGTTGTCGATAATAAGCGGCGTGATGAATTTGAAAAGTCTCCAATCTAAAAATAGCACACTGTTGAGTTGTGAACATCTTGGTACCATACCATTAGGAAACCTTTAGACATCTTTTGGGCCCTTTGCTAATGACCTTCATTAGCAATGGATCAATAGGAAGAGAGGAGTGTACACGTTCGGTCTCCTCCAAAAGTTGGGGGCAACTAGGCTTGTCTCCCTCATTACTACATTTGTGGGGTTCAAAAAGTAGGGAGTGGCCTTCATCAATTAGGGAGGTGGAGGGCAAAAAGTAGGAGGGTGCCATAAAGCAAGGGGGTAGCTCTTCTAAAAAGTCAAGGGCTCTACCAATTTCAACTCCATCATTCTCGTGGGTCAAAAAACCCTAAAAAATAAGATTAAAAAAAAAATCAAAAGTGCATTTTTTCCTCTCATAACCCAACCCAAACCATATTATATCAAAAAACTTATTTTTTCACCTCATATTTCTCTCCCTACATATTATTCTTCTCTCCAACATCATCCTCTTCACCCCAAACCTCAAATCTCCATAACTCATTCTCTCTCTATCTCTCTCTCTCTACTGTGCAGCCTTCTCTCTCTCTCTCTCTCTCTCTCTCTCTCTCTATATATATATATATATATATATATATATATACACACACACACACACACACACACACACACACACACACACACATATATATACACTGTAAGTAGATCAACCTCTCTCTCTAATGTGCAACCCTCTCTCTCTCTCTCTCTCTCTCTCTCTCTCTCTCTCTCTCCCTTCCTTCTCTCTACTGTGCTCAGATTTGTAGCGTTCTCTATCTCTATCACGTGCGTGTGCACACATTTGAATTTCCTCACACCCACAGCTACCTCCCTACCTCCCTCTCCCCAACAACCTCTAATATGTACTATGCAATCTTCTTTCTTGCTCTCCCCCCCCTAAAACCTTTCTAGCAGAACACACTATCGAGGGTAGTGCATCTTTGTTGAGGAGAAGGCCAAGGGACGAGGTTGGGGCTCTGCTCATGCACAATACCAGGGATGAACATGGTGCTTGGGTTGAAAAACAATTTCAAAAGGGAGACTGGGTGTATTTGCAGCCTAGTGCCACACTGGATCGTATCATCGAGTTCGGCATTGAGATGTGGTTGAGCACCATTCGAAGGGGTGTCTACTAGGATTTAGGGAAACAATGCATGATGGATTGGTGGCCCTAGTGTAACATGTGTACTCGACATCAGAAATTTCTTTGAGCCCAAATCGTCATAGTCCTCGTTTCCCTTGTAACTGTATGCTTTCACTTCGTTATGTTAGTGTACATGGTATTTGAACTATTCTTTTCAACTTTATTTGACAGTTTCCTCATTTCCAGATATTTTTCCTTCCAATATCATTGAGGAGAAGGCCATAAGGAGCTTAACATGAACATTCTATGCTGTACACGCGCATAGGGGATGGTGTATTCTCTGACAGTGTCTCTTCTGACCTTGCTAGTCAAAAGATTTTCTTCTACACCCACAAATATGTGGACTCGACATAGGTCAAAGGGTTTGGTAAGCTTGAAGAGGTCCCCTCTCCTTCCCTCTCTAGTGCTGAATGGACAATGCCTGATGTTTGGACCATTGTTGCTCTTAAAGTAAATATGGCCAATGGGGTTGTTGCAAGATCAGGGTGTCCAATTTTGTCCAGTTTATGCTGGACTGGGACAATGCTTGGAGAGTAAATTTGGGGGGACATTGTACTTCAAATGAGATCAAACAACTAATAGAAAATACATATGCATTCAAATTAACCCCCAATATAACTTAAATTAATATAAGTTAGTCTAATTAATTTAAATTAATAAAAATAATGATGAAATGATAAAAAATGATCTTTTCATCTTTAAAGCAATTTATTTTTTTCCCATAGATGCACTATTCTAAGTACACTAGTCCCTATAGGTTTTAGATGATTTACATCAAAAATGTAATTTTACTAATTAGATTATTAATATTTGCAGTCCTTCTGATAGCCTGGAAGAATTTTGGAAAGGATATCATTAAAACTCCAACTATTGGATTTGCAATTTTGACTAACCACCACATTCTACTAATTTCTCACTATCTACCACTCTTTTGATCTACAAGATTGAGCATTTAAAGTGGTAGTTATTGTGGGTGCAAAAAGTGGCATATATTATAATACTTTGAAGACCTTGAAATATTTAAAGAAAATAGACAAATAAGTTTAAAGTTTCTCAAAAAATCAAGTTAAGCTCTATATAATGTGAAGATCTAAGGTGCAAAGTGGGAATTGCATAAACTCATAAACTCATAATCTTCTCATCTTACTCCTCCACAATGTCAATTTTCTTGGCCAAGGGTGAGACATTGTGGAGGGGGGACACATAGGAGATAATTTCAGGTGCAATGTAGTGTATTCCAGTGTCTCCTTTTGATTCTTGCGAGCTCGTACCATTTTGTGTACTCATTTCTATTACGAGCGGTGGATAAGGAACAAGGGTGCATGGATACCCTTACAAGCTCAAGAGGACATTGTAGAGCCTATATATCTCTCTATAGGCCTACCTAATATGGGGGTAGAGATTATCCAAGCAAGTAAGCATTGGAGCTTTTTGAACGTCCGTGTGATCACCTACACATTTTGGGATCAATGTGCAGGGTAGGAAGGTAAGGATTGTTTAACATTTAAACCTCTGTATTTGCTCACCCCTTTCCGGAGTCACTTACTGTGTTGGGTGTTTGGATAGGTTAGAAGGAGGATGGAAGTAAACACCAAGGTGTCCTTAGATTGGGGGCCAGATGATGTCTTCTTGGTTCAAAGTATCTAAGCTATGAGTATCCATTGGAACAATTTTGTAATATCCCTCCACCGAAGTTTTGTATAATTTTTTTTTCTGAAATACTTCGGTATTTAAAATATGTTGTCTGGTTTCTTGAAGAGGTGGTTTCGTCTTTTAAAAAATCAATAATTTTTTTTTGGTCCAGTGTGAAATGGCCACTATCTTGTATAAATAGTACTTTTGAAGGCCTTATGTGTCATTTTTCACTCATTCTCAATAACATAAGCCACCTCCACTCTCGAGCTTTAGAGCAAATGGCTGCCTACGAGCGCTTCATGGACTTCCTCTGTGAGAGAAAGTTTCCAGAGGCCACACACTTGCATGTAATGTTCACTCATGAGAGATCGATTGGATCTCCACACTCCACCTCCATGAAGAATTATTTGTAGACACATTATCTTACATGGACACCCACATCAAGTCGCATTCTGTCTCTTTGGCCACCGATTGACAGATTGTGGGTGCCCTCCAACCTGCTACAGTACATCAACCACAACGAAAGGCCCTTCCAAAAGAGGCTCAAAAGATTTGAAGCAATGGCTATGAAATTTGGACACTTCCTAGAGCTTGACAAAAGAAGCAAGTACGCAAGCTCAACAGAGGTGCCATTGGCAATCGCTTCCTATCATGGCACTAGCCTGCTTTGTTTTCTTCCTTTCAGAAGGAGAGGAGGAAGAGGAGGTCGAAATGCCACAACTACACCTTGGTGGATTCATCCACGACACAGAAGAGCCTCAGAGTGCAGTGCACACAAGTGTCAATGAAAGCCTGATCATCGCAAAACAATTACCACGAGGTGCGCTGGCGCTTGTAGAAAATCCACGTTGCTTTGAGGCTAGTGGAAAAGGAATCGCAATTGAAGATGAAGATGACTCCACCCGATTGACTTTATATGTCTAGTTGTGGGGTAGGGGGGGAGCTTTTCATTTTTTTGCATGACATTGAAAAGTCATGTGGCCTTCGCAGCATGGATGAGTGCTTGAGCATGCTCAAGGTGAAGGCAGAGTTCCCATTCGACGACTCCAACACAGGTAACATAAATGAGAACCTCCTCCCACTCATAGACTCGGTGGAGGAGACAATGTTGATTGCTCTAGAGATGGCCAGGAATGCAGCAGGGAAACGTCACTGAGGACAAATTCCAAGCAGCATAACAAAGTGTATCCCACAAAATTGTGCCTTGGACACCAACTCTAACACATAATATCGACGAATCCAAGTCCAACATTGAATTGGAAAGAAAGGCTGATGCAGATGAAGATGATAAGCAAGAGAGGGTGCTAGAGATGGGCAGTTTTGCTATGTGGGGTAGGGGAACGCGATCTACTACAGGTCCATATCTGAATCTTGCCCACTAGATCGGACACCTCCCACCCATGACTTTGTGATTATTCACAAAGAATTAACACCAAATTCTAGCTTCCCCCTTTTTGCATTGAGGAACTTCTCAAAGCAACTCTGCATGGCCACTATTGGCCGGTCGGTCAGTTTTGTAATCCTAGTGCAAAAGTTGTTAGTCTCATGACCACTTTTGGGAGCGGATATAGAGGCAAGGTGCTTGCCCAATTAGGAATTTCCAAGTCATCCTCGCTTGGCCATGACTCACCTCAAAAAATTGCCACTTCCATTCGAACCGACGAGCTCCCCGGCCGTAGAGCTAAGAAGCGCCAAACCTCACTTATAAAAGTATTCCCAAATCCCATATGTAACTTTTTATATCAATATAATGCAGAAAGATACTTTTCAGTACATGTGTTTGATTTGTAATGTGAAAATATTTGCCATTTAATTTTATTTGGTTTTCAAGTGAAATAAACATGTTTTCCCTTGACAACATGTCTGAAAATAAACGTTCAAATTTTAGGGAAAAAACTACAAAATTTTTTTGAAGGGCCAGAGGGGTGTGAAAATGGCGTGCACGAGGCCCCCGTAAACTTTTTCGCACCCCTTTGGCCATCACAATTTTGATAGCTTTATGCCCTCCACTAGAATGAGAATAACTTCTTTAGCCCCTAATTAATCATATAAAATGGTGTGTCTTCAAATTTTAGGGAAAACCTACAAAATATTTTAGAAGGGCCAAAGGGATGCGAAAATGGCCTGACGAGGTCCCTGCATAGCATTTTCGCACCCGCTTGGTCATCACGATTTTTATAGTTTTACGCCCTCCACTAGAATGAGAATAACTTCTTTAGTCCCTAATTAGTCATATAAAATGGTGTGTCTTCAAATTTTAGCAAAAAAACCACAAAATATTTTAGAAGGGCTAGAGGGGTGTGAAAATGGCTTGTACGAGGCCGTTGTACACATCATTTTCACAACCCTCTAGCCGTCATGATTTTGATAGCTTTACACCCTCCACTAGAATGAGAATCACTTATTTAGCCCCTAGGGTTGCCTATAGAGCATCTTAATTACAATATTTCCATCCTAATGGCAATTTTGATCTATGTTTGATTTTAAGGGATTTGAGTTTTAATATTCATAAAAACCTTCAAACTTTAGGATAAAAACTACAAACATTTTTAGGAGGGCAAGAGAGATGTGAAAATGGCTTGTACGAGGCCCTCGTACACAGCATTTTTGCACCTCTGCCCATCACAAAAATGTCCTGTACGAGGCCCCCGTACACAACATTTTCCCACCCCATGCCCTTTGCAATGATAGTTTATCCTGGATTGATACATCTTACAATTAAAAACCATGTGGGCCAAAAGGGTGCGAAAATGGCCATTGCACGCAGCCTGGAGGGGCTTTTTTGCACCCTTCTGGCCTTTATTGAAATGTGATATAAAATATAATACACATCGAAAATTCATTAATATCAAAAGTTGAGATACATCGAAAATTGAGATACATTATTTTTCGTTCCCCTTTTCTCCGCGAATATGACAGGCCAATTGCATATCCTTTACCATTATGGTGACCCAAGTTTGCATGGATGGTGCACAAGTTGGTGTCCTCCTCGAATAAATTAACAAGATATGCTTCAACGGCTTCCTGTGCAAGGCCTCAGGGGCAACCGACTACATCCAACATTCCATCTTGTATTCCCATAAAATTTATTTGCACGTTCGTGAGAAAGGTGCCCTCTGGATGAGAAGCTCTACGGACGTCTGGTAGTGCCGTATCTCTTGGAAAGCCCTATACCCTAAGCGTCTCCTATGGGTGAGGCCATGACAAAGACGATCGGTGGCACGTCTAGTTGTAGGGGGCGAGGCCTGTAATAGGTCAACTTCCTTCTGTTTCTTTTTTGGGCCGGTGCTTCCTCCTCTTGCTCCCCTTACTGCTGTTGCTATTGCTATTGCTATTGTTGTTGCTTTTGCGCTTACTCCTACTGCTCCTCTTGCTACTCTTGATGTTGCATGTTGATGCATGGCAAGGTCTTTCCCCCTATGGCTGGGTTGTTCGGAATCTCCATGTGTGTCCATGTAAGCTCCCCGCAGTTGGTGTCGGTGTCGGTTTTTGTTGCGCTGCTATCTTCCGTGCCATAATCCACCAACTTTACCTATTTGCTTGGTCGGGATGAGTTGGCTTGCTCTGTCAAATTTTTCGTGAGTTTGCAATTGTAATGCTCCAAATTCTTGTTTGTGTTGTCCCCCTGAATCGGGCGTGTTGTTCTTCGCTCATCTTCTTCATTGTTTGCTTTGTCCGCGCCATGGTGAGGAGAGCTAAGGGTAATGATGGGAATGCTCTCGCGATAATGGGAAAAAATAGAGATCGACCTTTATTTATACAAGAAAATGCCATCATTGAAATAACCCTTAAAAAATTCTAATTTTAAGAAATCACTCATGCGTGCAAACAAATCGTACGCATGCTAAATGCATGGGGTATCATTCGAATAAGCGTTCACTTAGACTATTGATAACAATCGAGGAAATATTTTATTGGTCTAGAAGGGTGCAAAATTAGCCTTTCCGGCCTAATCGTACAGTGAATTTTCACACCCTTCTTCTAGACACTTATCACACAAAGCATCAAAACACACGAATATGTGGAATACCAAGCATATCATATTTCAAAAATCAACATCTTGCGACTTCTTCAAGTATTACAAAGCAACGTCAATCTTTGGGATACAATTCAAGTCATTTGAAGATATTACAAAGCTTCCTCGCTATACCAATAAAAGCTAGCAAGGGAAGTATATTAATCAAACAAAATTGGTAATGATGCATGACTTCATGGTCCTCGAAACCAAGGGGGGCTCTAGAAACCGCAATAGAATTTGCACCATAGACTTCCAATGCTTTGCAATGTTCCTAGCAAACCGCAATGCCCTTGTGCGGATTGCTTGTGGTATGGAGGGGTCATTACTACGTGCGGTTTGCTTGTGGTATGGAGGGGTCATTACGTGGCCTCCCTCTTGTAATCATGGAAAACTGAGCCCTGCAGATGCTACATGCAAAAACAAAATTGTCAATCTGGGCGCAGCAAGGTTGTACATAAACAAAATCTAGCTTTTGGGTTGAGAAGGCATCCTCATCAGGTTGGATGGGAACCTTGATAGAGAATACGTACCATGCGAGTTTGTAAGTAGTGATTGTGCCCACCATGAGGAGTTGAGTGCTTGTGTGCTCTCAAAGTGCTTGTACAAAATGGACAAAGAGAGAGAGAGTGCTCATTTATAGTGGCCAACGTAATCATTACATGAAACCCTAGTTTTCAAAAAAATGTCACGCACCAAAAAAATGGGTTTTTAAACACGAAATATAACATGGTTGCATATTAGGATAAAAAGAACCATTTACATTCTCAATTATAACACCTGATTACATTCAATGGATAGTATCCCCATAGATCAACTACACAACAACCCTAGGCCTCATTCAAGTCTATAGGGATCCATACTTTACCAACTCTCCTACATGATGTAACCCTTCATGTCACATGACATGCAGTTCTTGTCCCTACCCTCCACCTTGCTGTTTTCTGACCCTTACTTTTTATTTTGGAAATTTGGGCCAATTTGGACATTTGAGCCCTCTCCCTTGAAAGGTTTCTTCCAAAGGTATAACGAAAGAGCTAATCAAACATTTCTTTGAGATAATTTGATCGAGTCTTGCCACCTCCATGTCTTGTGTTCTTGAAATAGACTCCCCTTGAAAGGTAATGACTTTTCTCCATTCCTTGTGTGCTCCACATGTCAAGCGAGCCATAGGCATTCATGAAATATGCATCATGAGCATACAATATGTGCAGCAAATACCAAACAAAACCACCATTCAAGAAAAGTGCATTAGAAGAAGAAATTTGTTTTGCAAAACCTTTAAAAGTATTATATTACCATGTAATGCACAATATTCAATTTACCCCATGTGTGGACCATGGCTTCAATGAAGATTTTCAACTCTGCTTGAAATTGCGATTTTCATCTGTTGTGGTGCTTTGACTCATCAACCACACTACCTTATTATCCACAGCTCCCATCTCTTTGCAGGAACATTTTCACCTTCCTTGACATGTTGCATGTCTGAGTTTCTTTGAATCTTGTCCCGTTTGTTGTTGAAAGGCTTCTGGAGAAACCTTCTCTCCTTGCCTCCACTAATTGAAACCTTTTGAGCAACCATATGTGAAACTCCAGAGGTCTTTTGGTTAACTCGTATCTCCACATTTTTCCCATGGCAACCAATGTCATTTAAAATCTTCTCCTCTCTAGAAATTGCCTCATCCTGTTGAGTTTTACTTGGCATAGTGAATGCATAGTCTATGTGACACTTTAAGAGGCCGTCAAAGATATGCATGGAGGCATGAAAAGTACAAAAGTGAACATTCCTAAGAGGGAAAGGAATTATGGGGTTGCAACTATTATCCCTTAAGTCCCTATTTGGAGGAGCGAACATAGGTGATGAAAGGACACAACTGTCCCATTCTCCCTCGCAATTTCCTATTTCCTCGCATTCCTCTTCACCATTGTCCATCCCCCTACGTTTCTTCTTGGTTTTTTGTTTCAATCCATGCATGCACCAAGGGACCAAGGGCATGGGTGAGCTGTATTTGCACCTTGAGTGCAACCCAGCATACACTTTATTATCTTTAGATCCCTGCCAAGATGCCAATCAACGTCAAAGCTCCCTAAACCATTAATATCCAGTTTCTCACCCCCTATTTGTGACTTTATCACATCAGTAACCGAAGGCAACCTCTCAAAGACCCATGATAGCACCTCCTGTTCTCCTTGGGAACCTCAAATGCTCCTAACGACCCTATATCTTTCTTTAATTGAACACTGAATGATGGTTCAGTGTGTGAAATATTGTTATTTCCTTGCTCTTGAAAATTAATTGTGCTCTCTCCCTCATCATTGGGACCTTCTGCAAAATAGTGGTAGCATGTCGAGACTTAAAGGCTACTACTAATAGTGTGGTTCATGAGTGTGACACTCATTCTCTCTACCCTTTTTCCCTTCACAATCTGGCACTCGTCCAACTTCAGCACGAAGGAGACCTTGGAACCTAAAAAACACAAAAATTAAACAAAATGTTAATTCATTCCCTGAAAATGAGCACATACCTAATGTGTACAAGGTTACTTGTGGTACTTACATCCAAAAGGCAACCCATAGAACAATATCATTGTCTTTTGTAGCTTTCGCATTTCAACAAAAATGTTGTTGAACTCATTGAATTTGAATGAAACATTACCATCTGCCGTAGTCTTCTTCTTTTTCCATGCTGCAATGGTAAGATCGTTGATGTGGTAGTAATCTCCAATCCTGCATTTTACATCTTCATTGCTCACTCCCTTTGCTAAACGAACCCTCTTTGGTGGCGGGAAAAAGTTGTGCATGATACCTTTCTTATGCGAAGGGTTTCTTCTAGCAATTGATGAAGAGCTTTGTAGCCCTTCATGCTAATGCCTACCTCATCGCATGCATCTACAACATCAACACTCCTGATACTTTGGGAAACCTCTTGTATGATTTCATTGGAACCAGCCATATGTATGTTCTTGCAACGGGAATCCTTAATCATTTTAAGCACATGCTCTCTCGTTTGGTGAAAGAGCGCAAGAGCTCATTACAATCCCTGGTTTGATTAGAACCTATGGCATCTTGAAGGCATACTCTAAAAACCAACAAAATTACATTGACATTACACAAGTGCACACATGATTTACATTGGCATTTTGAATTGGAAGTGCTAGAGAATAAGAAAGAGGAGCCATACCGCACTGTGTGAATTCTCTGCTTTACGAGCGCCGCCTCCAACGGCAAGTGTTTTGATGTGGTTAAGTAGCCTACTTCGCTCCCTAGCTCCAATAGGAGTGCTTTTCATGTGAGAGATGGTTTGTGTGCGTAAGCTTTTCCACACACGTTGCTCTCTCTTGATTTACACCCTCAAGCTCCTTGATTTTTGCTTGAGCCTGAATTAGGCCTTAGTGTATGCTAGCAAGGTTAACTTGGAGTGTATGTAATTGTGATGACAAGTAGAAGACTCTACCAATGTCAGTTGCTAATCTCTTGTAGTAGCTGAGCATCCCGTTCTCACCATCTCCCACATACTGAATAGATTATGGTAAGTCTTTGAAAGTGGGTAGGTAATGCACTATTGGATTAGCTGGGTATAGATGCCCATCAACCCATAGATCCACATTAGTGTGACCCCCTTGTCTACGTACATTTCTATCATGTTTTGTGAGATGAACCGTACCCAAAGTTACATACTCTTCCAACACCCGCACATGCAAATCCACCTTGCATCGATTCATTGGCACATTAGTGTTAGTGATTTCATGCAATGCCATGCTTAGAAGGAGTTGATGGTGGAAAAGAAGAGAGACGCCCTAAGATCACAATAGAGAGAGAGAGAGAGAGAGAGAGAGAGAGAGGGATAGGAGTTCAAATTAGAGGGAGTGAGTGCATTCCATAACCTTCCAAGGAGTTGAGATTAGAGAGAGGGAGGATGCACTCTCAGGAGAGAGAGAGAGAGAGAGAGAGAGAGAGAGAGAGAGAGAGAGAGAGTGTTTACAGGCCATTAGCTCACAGTAGAGAGAGAAAGGAAGAGTTGAGAGTAGATGAGAGGATTGTAGAGAGAGGGATAGATTGAGGCTATGCAAGCCAAGCTCACAGTAGTAGAGAGAGAGTCCACTACAACAAAATGAGGGTTTAGCAGCAAAAATAGCAGCGCTTTTATAACTAGAAGGGTGCGGAGATGTCAGGCCTATATCACCTGCTAAACACGCTGCTATTTTTGCTACAACGGGTTCATTGCTCAGCAGTGAAACTTGCAGTGCTTTTTCAATGCTGAATAGCAATATTTTGCTACTCAGCAGCAAAATAACACTGCTAGTTTTGCTGTTGAGCAGCGAATGTACTGCAGAATTAAAAAAAGCTAGGGTAGACTGAGGAGTCTCCACAGAACTCCCTAGTCTTCCCCAACTCTTTTTTTTTGTAATGTAAACACTGTAAAACTAACATATGTAAGATTCCTGTCCCCATCGCACAATGAATTCAGGGGTGCTAGCAGCGGAAGTAGCACTTCTTGTGCGGGGCAGGGTCCCACACTCGAGGCCTTGCCCACCACGGATATTTGGACAAGAGACTAATCCATCGGTTTTTCCAAAACCGAACCCAGAAAGACTTCCCTTGCCCGAAAAGCACGGGCGATTCCTCCAGGATAACTTTTCTCTAACGTAGTCAAAAGCCTTATCTAATAGAACTGATCTGACCGAACCCGTAAGTCCCATAGTTAGATCAGGGAAAAGATTGCACTTGGATCATAGAGACCAATGCTTTTTTTCTCATTGAGAGGCACAGTCGTTGATTCTTTTCCATAGAACAATTTTTGTCTGGGATTTACTTCATCTATCGTACCATAACAGAATTGAGTCTCAATTTAGGGATCCATCAGTCCATCCATCCAGCCCCATGGGTTAGCCAACCGCTACCGAGCCACTGTAGTGATGGGATCCAATTAGGAATTTGGTAAGGTTTTGTCCCGGGTACTAGGGAAAAGAGTTCCTAGGCCCCCTAACCGGATATTCATGCAAACTTAAAACTAGTCACACCACTTACACACCCAATATGAAATTGCCTTTTTCACAGAATCAGCTATCTTTAAAAACAATCATTTAATGAAACCATTGAGTCACTGATCCTAATCCTCAAAATCTTTGGTTAAATCCTTATTTCCAATCATTCCTTCATCGGTGTCACCACTTGTCCACTCAATCAGGGGCCTTTTGGATAGTTCCTAGCTCATAGAGTAACCGGAAATATATTCACATATCAAAATGGAAACTCCATTGAAGATCAGCAAGATCAACCAACGGATCCATATAAAAGGGCAATGGACTCTCATCCGTTTGAGGACCAGCAAGGTCAATCAACCAAATCCATGCCCGAATTCAGAAAACAACTCTTACTCCTTGTTCCAATATCTTCCACGATGCACGTGTGGGTATCATCGGCGACCCAGAGCCCGAGCACCGTATGGTCAGCACCCTCTAGGATCCTTTGCAGGTGACCTAGCACTTCACTCATAGGCTGCTTCCTTGGTCCCTCATCCACCGTACTGGAAGCTCACCATTTTAATCAAACCGAGGCTAGTTGAGACCTCGGCTGACCTTGCTATGCGAGACATCCTACATTGACTCTCCGTCAGCTATTGCAACTTATTAGATTAGGTCTCCACGACCTCATTCACAAGACAGTCAAAATGCTTCCCTAGTATTCTTGACATAAAACATTCATTAAAAAATAGGTCATAAATACAGTTTCTATAACAAACTCTCCTCTTTCCACATTGTTCCACATTATTTAATTCCACAACCATTTCACAAGTATTCCTATTCTCATCCAATCACATCATTCTCATCTCATCACATCTTTCCTCAATTTATCCTCATCAGATCTCATCCACTCGCATCTACCCATATCCACATCTCATCACATCACATTCATTTACATCTCATCCATTCAGACCACATCACATTCACTCACAACTCATCCATTCATTTTACCTCACATCTCATTCATTCACATCTATCCCGATTCACATCCCATCACATCACATTCATTCACATCTATCCCGATTCACATCCCATCACATCACATTCATTCATATCCATTACATTCACATTCATTAATATCCATCACATTCATTCTCATCACCATTATATCACATCCTTCTATCCACATCATATCTCATTTATACAAATCTCATCTCATTCATCCACATCCATCCAATCGTTCACATGTACGACTACTCATATCTATCCATACATTCATATCTACTTCACATCCACATATATTCATGTCACATCACATCACATTCTTTCACATACACATTCACATCCATCATATCTCATTTATACAAATATCATCTCATTCATCCATCCAATCGTTCACATGTACGACTACTCATATCTATCCATACATTCATATCTATCACTTCACATCCACATATATTCATGTCACATCACATCACATTCTTTCACATACACATTCACATCCATTCTTCTCATACACATCCTTATCCATTTTTTCACATACTCATTCACATCCATTCCTCACATACACATTCACATTCATTATCATCACATACATTCACTCACATCCCATCTCATTCATTTACATTCTGATTCACATGATATCACATCTTATCCATTCATTCACATTTATCTGATTCACATCGCATCTCATCACATCTATCCACCTCACATCGCATCTCATCACATCTATCCACCTCACATTCTCATCATCTCTATTCACATCACATCCATCCATCCATTCATTCCCATATATCTGATTCACATCACATCTATCCACATCACATTCTCATCACTTCTATTCATATCACATCCATCCATCCATTCATTCACATCTATCTGATTCTCATCACATCTCATCACATCTATTCTCATCACATTCGTTTAAACATAGAATTTAAGAGAATTCTAATTTTTGATATAAAGAATCTTTACGCATCTATTTATGCATAAAATCAACTTCAGTGGGAATAACACTTTTAACAAAATCCTTTTATGTATCTTTCTATGCATAAAATCAATTTTAATGAAAATAACACTTTTGGAATAAAAATAAATCTTTTATGCATCTTTCTATGCATAATATCAAATTTTAATGAAAATAACACTTTGGAATAAGAATAAATCTTTTATGCATCTTTCTATGCATAAAATGAAATTTGATGAGAATAACACTTTTGGAATAAAAATAAATCTTTTATGCATCTTTCTATGAATAAATTCAATTTTAATGAGAATAAAACATTTGATATAAAAATACATTCCTTTATGCATCTTTCTATGCATAAAATCAAAATTAATGAGAATAACTCTTTTGAAATAAAAATAAATTCCTTTTCGCATCTTTCTATGCATAAAATCAAAATTAATGAGAATAACTCTTTTGAAATAAAAATAAATTCCTTTATGCATCTTTCTATGCATATAAATCAACATTAATGAGAATAACTCTTTTGAAATAAAAATAAATTCCTTTATGCATCTTTCTATGCATAAATTCAATTTTAATGAGAGTAACACTTTTGAAATAAAAATAATTCTTTTAGAATGCACAAACAGAATGAATTACTCTTTTAGAATAACCTAATGATAAACTTTAGTTTCATAAAATTTAGGAAAATTTTGCCATAACCTCCTTTGAATGGCTGACCATTTATCAATTTTAACATTCAATTTATGACTTGAATTAATCCAATTTGAATTCTAATATATCTAATCTACTCCATTTTCTAAAAATTAAGAGAGTAAACAATGAAAAGAGTTTAATCAATCATTTAATTAAACTTTCTAGGATTAAGAAGGGCTGAATTGTAAAGAAGAGAAGGGGGTGGCCTTTCCATCAAGGCACGGCATCAAATTTTAATTCAAACATTCACAAAGCATAAAATTTAAGAAAACCATAGATTTAAAATTCACAATAAGTAAGAATTAAGCTTACATGGAGTTTGTAAGCTTTCCTTTGGCTTGAGGGATTGAGGGTTCTACTCTTGTTTGTATCAAGAGTGGCCACCAGTTCTTTTGGAGAGGATTTAGTAAAAAAACAATTGAATTATCAAGTGAATTCAATGTATTTGACTTTGGGGAGGAGTAGAGTAACAGTGCATAAACACTATTAACCTTTTACAAGGGGGAAGGCTTCTATTTATAGGGAAAAATGAGCCTCTAACCAAGCAAATTGATTCTAGAATTTTCCAGATCAGTTTGGTCACTTTTTGTCAGTTTAGCTTACTTTTTGGATCTAGTTGAAACAGGAGAGAGGAGAGATGAAAATATCTCATTATTTGTGAGTTTAAAACTCATCCACACATGTGAAATAGGCGTCTCCTTCATGAGGGGAATTCCCCACATTGAGGTGTCAAAAATGCATCATTTCTTCTAAATATCTCTTCTTTTTTAACTAATAAATCTTGTCCTTAGTCAACTCTTCATCTTATGTGAGTATTTACTCATTTTTGGGGGATTTTTCTTTTATTCTTAAATTTATCTCCTCCCTAAATTTGGACTAATCTTATTGGTCCATAGGAACCTTAATCCAAAATTTTTAAAAAATCTGGACCCTCAGGCTAAGGTCCTTTTTACCTATTTTCAATTTATTCCAATTGCACACTGGAAAGTTCTTTTTGAATTTCTGTTTCAGGGAAAATCATTTTAATAAGAAGGGATATTTTTCCATCCAAAGATATCTAGAAATTGAATTATCTCTCTCTAGAACATTCTCTCTCTCTAGGCCAAAACAGATAGAAACAAGATTTGTTATTATTTTGAAAAGGGGATTGATTACAGGGAGAGAAACTGGACATCTTGAAGGGCTGGGGGAGGAATCTTACAGCATAACTTCACATTGTCATGAACAAGTGTAATGTAAAACTTATAAATACAAAAAACAAAAGACATTTGCAAACCATGGTTTTAGGAATGTCAAAATTCAATTACAATACTTAGCGGATTACATAAGTGTATGTTTCCAAAAAACTCATATACAAGATAAATCGTAATAAAAACCTATGGAGCTAGGGGCTATCTAGATCTCATACTGTGCGATTGGTATTGTTCCTTGTGGCTCCATCCCCTTTGCTTCTCACATTTCCATTGCTATCGGTAGCTACATTTGTACCACCGTTTTGAGTTATATGATCCTAAAACATAATAAAACTAACACAAGTGAGAATCAGTTTTGTAAAAAACAAAGAGGTTTAGGGTTTAGGAATGTACTTACTTGCCATGCTTGCCAAGCATCTCCTCCAATAATAACAATCCATCCTTCTTGCACCCTATTAAATAGAGCTTGCAAACCCCATTGTAATACAAAATCATATTCCTCTGGCGGAGGGGGCAGTCCACTGCTTAAAGCTACAATTGTACAAACAAGTGAACATTTTAGAAAGTTTTTATTTAAGATAACCTTCTTTAATTAAAAGATAAGATACAATGTGAGGCTAATATATACTTGCAAAGATTGTCGGGATATCGACTCCTCCTTCACGTGTAACAACACGCCTCAAGTTATTTTCTATTTATCCAAGAAAAAACATAAATACTTAAAACTCTTATGCATAAGGATATCGACTCTTGGTGCTACCGGCATGCATCGGTAGTAGCACCCTACGCATGTCGGTTGCTTCCTACGCATCGGTAGCACCCTACGCATGTTGGTAGCTTCCTATGCATGCCGGTAGCAACCTGTGCATGCCGGTAGCAACCTACCAAGGGGGTGCTTATCCAACCGCTCTAGGTTATGCATGCCGGTAGCAACCTGTGCATGCCGGTAGCAACCTACCAACCAAGGGGGTGCTTATCCAACCGCTCTAGGTTATGCAAACACAATGCAATTGATCCAATTGTGAGATTAGGATCTGACGGGACCATAACCCATTTAGCATAAAGTGACCATAATGGCCCTCCCCATGTCCATGAGTGATCGTACCAATCAATGCCACTTGCAGCTGCCATGCTGAATCTGTGTCCTTTGGTATCGTTCTCGTAGTGTAGGAATCGCCATCTTCTTTTGATCCATCTTATCATGGATGATGCACACATATTTCTCGCGTTGTAATTTTGAAAATGCATGCCATACATAGTACATGATTATACAACTCCGTTTTGCTGACTCATGTGAACTTTTATTTCCTCCTTGATCTTTGCTCTTTCCTGTAGACTTGGCTTGGCTCCTATTCTAGCCTTCAATGAACTACACAAACTACACTTAGAGAACTCACTTCTCTTTGTCAATGCCACGTGGGGATACTCTTGATTCCATATTCTCCCAAAAGAAGACTTGGATAACTTCTTTTCATATCCCAATTGATCAAGCGTTGTATTGATCTCATCTAATATGTCAACTTGCATGTATGTTTCGGGTATCCTTAACTAAGTCTCCCTTTTGAGCCATCCAGCATAGTTCTACTCTTGTTAGGCATCCGCTCTAAGTTAACGCTGATGAAGTCCTCAAGTAGTGCTCTAGCCATACCAGTATTCTCAAGGCTTCTTCTCGAACTATCCCTCTGTTTCCATGTACATGTTGACGCACACCAACCTCAAACTTTTCCCTAGCGGTAAAAGGATGCCTTCGAGATTTCATGCACCTCATACCATGATCATCACAAAATAGACATCCATCCCATTAAGTTTAAATTCGTATTTAATCTTCTTTGTTTTTGAGTCTTGTAGCCAAGACATAGAGAGCACATCATATATAAAGTTTGTCCGAATTTCTTGAGATTGTCCCCAAAAATCTTAGCGTATGCACATTATCATGTTGCAATCTGCAAGCTGACAACATTTGTTTTTACAAAATCAATAGAGGCAACCCTTTGCAAATGATTCCATTGACAAATAAAAACTTGAAGTTAGTGTTCTCTCTCATTTGGAGTTCTTTTTATGAAAGTATAGCATCTCTTTTTTGAGGTTGGGACCTCCTGAGCCACCATTGGATACTTAAATGTGTTCTCCTCGCTACCATCACCCTGCATGTCTTCAAAGGTTACATATAGCGCTACAATGGAGTATTGTCTAACATTGTAATTTGCTTGATAGGCCACTTAACTAAGTTGATGCTGCCCACCTCATAACCATTTCCACTTAATGTACCCTCTTGTGCCCTATCAACAGCAACACCTACGCAATGCTCACCAAGTTGTTCAAAGTTGACACAGTTTTCTGGAAGCACATATAGTATCAAACCCTTGTACATCATTTGGGTGTTGCTCTCATCCCATAAAAGGGCATTTTTGCTCTTCCAAGACTCTTGAGTTCTGATGTCAGACTCTAAAGATGTCAATGGTATAGCATTCACAATTGGAGGTTCCATAGGACCGGCTTGTCCATCTGCATTTTCCATTTGCTCTCCAAAAATTTGGAGAATCTCTTAAAGGCATTAACATAACTTTAGGCCAACGGATGGAAGTCCAAACTGAACCTCTTAGATCTCTTACATCCATAGTTGGAAGGGGAAGGTCGACGTCCTTCACACATTTCTCTACAAACACAGAGACATTCCCTTGACCGATCTTAGAGCCACTGCAAAACATCTATGGATCTGTTCTAGAGATGCAACCAACTCCAACACATTCACTTGCTAGCATCATAAAGACCTTGTCTTCAAATCGAGCATCCATACCTATCAATGATAACATCATAGAGTCAAGAGTAGATCGTGCAAATCTCCAAGGATGAAAACATAATACACTCAATTTTTTTCATAATACTACTTGGGTATGTTTAAAAGTGCTAGAATGGCTAGAAAGGTATGTATGTCCCCATTCTTGCATGACCCCAAGGCATATAGGTCATGTTGGAAATGGCCATGGGGCATGCAAGAATGGCCCTAGGGCCATTCTTGATGCTCTTCTACATTCAAGAATGGATATGGGGCCGTTCTAGCATGGTCTTGTTGGCACCCAACTTTCTTGCATGCTCTTGGGCATCCAAGAATGGTTCTAGGGCCATTCTTTCCTTATACAACAGGTGCAAGAATGGCCATGTGGCATGGCCATGGGGCATCCTAGAATGCCCTAGGGCCAATCTTGATACTCTTATGCATCCAACAATGCCCCTAGGGCCATTTTAGCATAACCTTGGTGCTACCTAACCTTCTTGCATGCTCTTGGGCAAACAAGAATGGCCATAGGGCCATTATTTTCATGCACAACCGGTGCAAGAATAGCCGAAGGGCCATTCTTTCATGGCAAATAAGGTCATTATTTTTCCTTAAAGGCCTTAAAGAGCATACAAGATTGGCCATAGGGCATCAAAGCATGGCCCCAGGGCCATTCTTGCATGGCAGATAAGGTCATTATTTTTCCTTAAAGGCCTTAAAGAGCATACAAGATTGGCCATATGGCATCAAAGCATGGCCCCAGGGCCATTCTTGCATGACCCCAAGACACATAGATCATGTTGGAAATGTCCCTGGGGCCATGCTTTGATGACCTTATACATGAAAAAATGGATATGGGGCCATTCTAGCATGGCCTTGGTGGCACCCAGCTTTCTTACATGCTCTTGGGCATCGAAGAATGGCCACAGGGCCATTCTTTTCTTATACAACAGGTGCAAGAATGACCATGGGGCATCCTAGAATGGCCGTGGTACCACCCAACCTTCTTCCATGCTATTGGGCAAACAAGAATGGCCATAGGGCCATTATTTTCATGCACAATAGGTGCAAGAATGGTCCGAGGGCCATTCTTTTCATGCACAACCGGTATAAGAATAGCCCAAGGGCCATTCTTTCATGGCAAGTAAGGTTATTGTTTTGTGATGAACAATGGCCGTGGGGCCATTCTTGCATGACCCCAAGGCTTGAAGGTCATTTTTTGGATGAACATGGGGCATCCAAGAATGGTCCTAGGGCCATTCTTTTCTAAGCATAACATGAGGAAGAATGTCCCTAGGGCCATTCTTGCTTGACCCCAAGGCCTCAAGGTCATTTTTGGGATTGTCATGGGGCATCCAAGAATGGCCCTAGGGCCATTCTTTTTATGCACAACAGGTCGAAGAATGACCCCAAAGGCCATTCTGCATGACCCCAATGCCTCAAGGTTATTTTGGAATGGCCATGGAGCTAATGGCCTCCTTCCATGCACAACAAGTGAAAGAATGGCCCTAGGGCCATCCCTTTCCATGCACAACATGAGGATGAATGGCCCTAGGGCCATTTTTGCATGACCCCAACGCCTCAAGGTCATTTTTGAGATGGCCATGGGACATCCAAGAATGGCCCTAGGGCCATTCTTTTCATGCACAACAGGTGCAAGGACCATTCTTACATGACTCCAAGGCCTGATATATCCACCGTTTTACTTTTCAATCCATCACAAGGCATGAAATAGTGGCCATGGAAGCATCCAAGAATAATCCTAGGGTCATTCTTTTCCATGCACAACATGAAGAAGAATGGCCCTAGGGCCATTTTTGCATGACCCCAAGGCCGCAAGGTCATTTTTGGGATGGCCATGGAGAATCCAAGAATGGTCCTAGGGCCATTCTTTTCCATGCACAACATGATGAGGAATGGTTGTGGGGCCATTCTTACATGACCACAAGGCCTCAAGGCCATTTTTGGGATGGCCATGGGGCATCAAGAATGGTCATATGGCCATTCTTTTCCATGCAAAACATGAGGAATAATGGTCCTAGGGCCATGATTGCATGACGCCAAGGCCTCAAGGTCATTTTTGGGATGGCCATGGAGCATCCAAGAATGGTCCTAGGGCCATTGTTTTCCATGCACAACATGAGAAAGAATGGCCCTAGGGCCATTCTTCCATAACCCCAAGGTGTCAAGGACATTTTTGGGATGGCCATGGGCCATTCTTTTCATGCACAACAGGTGGAAGAATGACCCCAAAGGCCATTCTTGCATGACCCCAAGGCCTTAAGGTCATTTTGGAGTAGCCATGGAGCTCCCAATAATGACGTCCTTCTATGCACAACAAGGCTAGGGCCATTCTTGAATGACCCCAAGGCCTCAAGGTCATTTTGGAATGGCCATGGAGCTCCTAATAATAGCCTCCTTCTATGCATAACAGGTGGAAGAATGGCCCTTGGGTCATTCTTGCATGATCCCAAGGGGCCATGGGTGCATCCAAGAATGGCCCTAGGGCCATTCTTTTCCAAGCACAACATGAAGATGAATGGCCCTAGGGCTATTCTTTTACAAGGACAACATGAGGATGAATGGCCTTAGGGCCATTCTTCCATGACCCCAAGAGCTTAAGGTCATTTTTGGGATGGCCATTGGGGTATGGCCTTAGGGCCATTCTTTTCATACACAACAGGTGCAAGGACCATTCCTACATGACCCAAAGGCCTCAAATATCCACTGTTTTACTTTAAAATGCATCAGAGTGCATGAAATAGTGGCCATGGGGGTATCCAAGAATGGTCCTAGGGCCATTCTTTTCCATGCATAACATGTGGAAGAATGGCCATGGGGTAATTTTTGGGATGGACATGGAGCATCCAATAATGGTCTCCTTCCATGCACAACAGGTGGAAGAATGGCCCTACAGCCATTCTTGCATGACCCCAAGGGGATATGGGTGCATCCAAGAATGGTCCTAGGACCATTCTTTTCCATGCACAATATGTGGAAGAATGGCCCTAGGACCATTCTTTTGATGCACAACTGATGTAAGAACCATTCCTACATAACCCCAAGGCCTCATATATCCACCGTTTTACTTTAAAATGCATCATAGTGCATGAAATAGTGGCCATGGGGGCATCCAAGAATGGTCCTAGCGCCCTAGGTTTCCATTCACAGCATGAGGAAAAATGGCCCTAGGGGGCCACTCTTGAAGAATGGCCCTTGGGACATTCTTGCATGACCCCAAGGCATCAAGGTCATTTTGGGATAGACATTGGGCATCCAAGATAGGCCCAAGGGCCATTCTTTTCATGTACAACTAGAAGAATGGCCCAAGGGCCATTCTTGCAGCATAACCCCAATGCCATTCTTGTAAGAACTATTCTTTTCATGCACAACTGGTCCCAAAGGCTTCCAAGAATAGCCCTATGGCCATTCTTTTCAGTTAATTTTAAATTATTAATGGCCCCATAGCAGCATTCAAGAATGTCCTTGGGGCATGCTATTATTTACATAGGACCATTCGTTATAGTGATATGCATGAAGTTATCTTTTTTGTTGTTGCTTTATTTATTTTTTGTTGTTGAAGGTCGTGTGTGGTGGCTTTATTTATTTTTGTAAATATGTTAGAATTATTTTTAAATTGTCTTACAAAAATCACTTTTGGACAGGAAAAGATTTAAAACAAAAGGAAGCTTTCATTTCCCTCAAGCATTGACATGGCCAGTGGAGACTCAAAGGATTGGTACCTTGATCTCTATGAACTTCTTCAAGGAAAAAAGTTACATCAGATCAATCTCTTCATTCACACAGAAGACAGCAAGGAGTCTTTTGAGGGTAGGGGATAGGTCAAGGCAGTCAATGTTTTTGTGGTAGATTTACATCAAGAAATCAAATGCATTGATGTTGAGACCCATGGGGATCTCACGTACCAACTCTCTCCAAACTACATATATGAGGGTTAATCAAGAGGACTCTATGTTCTATAGAGGGTGGAACCTGACTATAGATAATGTCTCCGACATTACTTGTGAAATGCTATTCGATGCTTTTACAATGATACTACAAAAGAAAGTAACAAAGAGAGATGCAGTTTCCCGGGCTAGTGTCTCATCAAAAAGATCAAAAAAGTCAAAGGTACAACATGTGGCCACAACTTTAAAGACTGGGGGATCCACTCTAACCATTTCTAACCCAAAATATCTAGCTAAGAAAGGAAAAAAGGCAAAGGATTCCCCTTCAAGAGGGATGGAGCAGTATGCACAATATTTTCCCATGGAGAATTGTTTTGTAGCACCCAGCCACACTATATGTCACCCCATGGACATTATCAAAGCAGAGGAAATTTGCAGATGGTTTGCTGGAAAGGTAAACAACCCTTGTTCATGTGCGTATCTAATACCTGTCAAGATGACATGTGAAGGGATACACAAGCCACTAGCCAAGGAATATATAAGGGCAAGGGATGTTAAAAAATATACATATTGGATCATAGATGGCCAACATTCTATCTATGCTCTAAAGGCAATTGTATCAGAGGGTAATAGCTTACTCTACTTAAAAGATGTTTATAGGTATCGAAAGGCTCGGATTGTTGTGAATGCACCTCCAATAGTGACGGTGGCCATCTCCAAGATGGCAAATCTAGAGGCACAAGCATTATTCACGAAGCAGCATATAGTGACATATTCAAGCACTTGAGAAGCCAGTACGAGCATTACAAAAGCCTTCAAGACCAGCAGTTGGAGTCCCAAAGGGACACCCTTCTCGTGTAAATTGGGATGTAAGTCATTGTATGTTATGTTTTTTACTCTTATTTGATAGCTTTTCTGATGTACCAGAATTGGAATTGTCTTGTTGTTTATGTTCTGTTCGTTTTTTCGTGAGTGATGACAGAATTTCTCTTCGAGTTTCGAATCATCAATGGGTGCCTACTTTGCACAGAAGCAGGCACACATGGTTACATGCCCCAATGACATCTTCTATACTTGGCAAAAGATTATAGAAGATGTTGAGAATGGCGAACTTGGGG
This sequence comes from Cibotium barometz, assembly GCF_041138505.1. Taxonomy (NCBI): domain Eukaryota; kingdom Viridiplantae; phylum Streptophyta; class Polypodiopsida; order Cyatheales; family Cibotiaceae; genus Cibotium; species Cibotium barometz. The sequence goes on from NC_141091.1 coordinate 8,880,120, forward strand.
GAAAAAAGCCTAATCCATCTTATTTCAAATGCTTGTGTGGTTTAGAAGAGGATGTGATCAAGATTATTCAAATAGAGCTTTTGAAAGGGGACATCTTGCTCTCTCGAAGGGGGTTCCAGAAGACAAGGAAAATATTGACATGGTTGATTAGAGCAATGCTACTGAAAGCAAGATAAGGTTTTGCAAGAACAGCTATTGCTTCAATTCAACAATGTTAATGATTCAAAGAAATGCAAGGACTGGCAAGAGCTGGCTTCAACTTATCACATTAATGATAGTATCTACCATGTGCTTCATCGAAAGTGTGAGCCATGGATAAAGGCAAGATTGCAGGTTGGTAAGACGAACTTGGAGTTTCCATGAGATGCAAAGGGTTACATACAATGGATTGTTGCTGTCAATAGGGAAGAGCAGGTTGTGGTGGTGGGCTGATCGTTTATGGCGTATTCCCATTGTGAGCTTAGAGATGGAAGGCGAACACTTTTTAGCACGCTTTTATCAAAATCAAATGCCGATTGGATTGTGTGTCTTGGATAGCACATAAGGGAGTGCGAGATATGCAGTGGAGCATTGAGAGATTTTCTCAATTGTTAAATGGCATCATGGGAGTCTCACAATCACAATATGCATTCCTTGCCTTTTTAAAGATTGTTGATATTGTGTGTCTGCAAGATGCTCTACAGAAAGTTCTTGGATGGCATAGAATGGTGCTCTACATTTTGTGCATGATGCACCATGCAGCGGTGCAATCGAGATCTTCAGTGTGCTTATTTTTTTGAGCAAGTAAAACACGTATGAAGGCTATGACAACTATGTTGGCGCTCAAGGTCCCATCTTAGATGCAACTACATTACCATTGGAGTATGATAGAGTAAAGAGTATGGACCCCATAGTCTTTTTACAACTGAAAAAGGCCATGGTCATTGATCATTCCATCAAGAGTCTATGTATGCAGAATCTTATGATGATTGATGCATATAGTAATGGCTTTGAATCAAGGAAAGCACTGAAGGCAAAAAGAGAGGTAATATGTCTAATTGAGAGAGCTCAATACCGTGATGACATGCATTCCAATATCTTGAAGTTTGCAAAGTTGGATCATAGTGTTAGACAATGGGCAAAGATCCTTGAGGACCCACAACCAACTACTACTTCTACCTCCCAGGCATCTATTTCGCAAGCAGCTGAAGAAGCCCAACCCTTGCCTGTGAGACAAATTTCTACTGCAGGTTTGGTTTCTAAGCTTATGCGCTCAGAGAAAAGAAAATAATTTGTGTAACTGCTCACTAGATACTAAGAGAGCTTTCTTCTACAAGGAGTCTCATGTGCTAGCGGCATTGATTTTGTAAATGTTTTTTTCTTTATTGAATATAAATTTGTTGTTTACCTTAAGGTGTCTATTTAAATATTCTGTGGAAGTTATTCTTGTCTCTTTCTATGTACAATAGAGTGGCCCTAGGTCCAAACTACATATGAAAAGTCAAGTTTTTTTTGCTATGCATAGTCTCTTGTATGCACAATATAATGATTTAATAATGGTCATAGAGCCATTCCTTTTATGCACATCAACCTTAAGATTGGCCCTAGGGTCATTCTTGCAATGCTCTAGTGTACTCTTCCAAGAATGGCCCCAGGACCATTCCAGTCTTGCATGCTCTTCGAGCCTTAAGATCGTATTGGAATGGCCATGGACCACCATCCAAGAATGGCCCTAGGGCCATTCTTGATGAGGATGTGCATGCAAGAATGGCCAGGGGCCATTCTAGCCTTGGTGTCACCTAACTTTATTGCATGCTCTTGGGCACCCAAGAATGGCCCTAAGGCCATTCTATTCTTGCACAACATGTGCAAGAATGGCCCTAGGGCCGTTCTTTCATGGCAACTACGGCCACTATTTTGATATAAGGGCCTCAACAAAAAGCACCCTTTGAGTTACCCTGGGCATGCAAGGGCTATTCTCTAAGTCTAAGGCCATTGTTGAATCCTCTTTTGTCTTAAGGTTGTGTTGGAATGGCCATGGGGCATCCAAGAATGGCCCTAGGGCCATTCTAGAATGGGCTTGGTGGATTACCCAACTTTCAGACTTGCATGCTCATGGGAATCTAAGAATGGCCCCTATGTCCATCCTTGCATTGTAAATAAATCTCTTGTTTTGGTATCCATGCATTGCAAATAAAGGCCTCAAAGAACATGTAAGAGTGGCCCTGGGGAATCCTTGAATGGCCCCATGCACATTCTTGCATGACCCGATGGCCTCATGTGGTCATATTTGAGATGACCTAAAAATGGCCCTAGGGAAATTCTTTTCATGCACAGGAGGTGCAAGAAATGGCCACTACTTGCCTTACAGGCCTCAAACAACATGCAAGAGTGGCCGTAGGGCATCCTAGAATGGCCTCAGGTGCAAGAATGGCCCTAGGGCATCCTAGAATGGCCTCAGGTGCAAGAATGGTCCTGGGGCCATTCTTTCATGGCAAATAAGGCCTGAAAGAGTATTCAAGAGTGTCCTGAAAGAATGGCCATTCTTGTAATGCACAACAAGTGGAAGAATGGAAACAAGAATGGCCCTAGGGCCATTCTTTTCATTCACAACAACAAGTGTAAGAATGGCCCATTCTTGATGCTCTTGGGAATCCTAGAATAGCCTAGGGGACATTCTAGAATGGGCTTGATCGATCACCCAACTTTCTTGCATGCTCCTTAGCAAAATAGGTCAATTCTCATCTCTCCACGTATAGATGAGCATGGAGTGGCCTCATGGAAAATTTATTCTCCGTATATTGATGAGAAGAAAGGTATTCTCTTCTTTAATGGCATAGATCTAATTTATACCTTTGTTGCCATTTTATATTAGCTTCAAGACATGCTTTTCTACTTTTTTGTGTTCGATGAAGATTGGCATCTACTCCCCTTGTACCTTGTTGAATATTATAATGTATAACAGGTGCCTGTCTAGTCTCCCTTGTGTCTACTAATGGTGCAAAGGAAACTCGTATCTACATACAACCATGTACAATGCACAAGCTAGTATAGAATAGTTATAGCATGGGTTTCTAATTTCACTTATACTACTTATGCTTGGTACTACATACCCAAAAAATCAAGCATACCACCCTATACCATGTGTTGCACGATATGTGAGGGAGCATGATCCTCTTGGAACATCGATTTTTTCTATTCTGATAATTGATGAAATGTTTGAAATTAATAATGTAACCTTTATGGTCCATTCTTCAACCATACGAAAAGCAGGTCTTGGACTTTTTTTATCCTCTTCTCTTCCAAGAGGTGCGACTCTTCTTCATTTATGGTGGAGACAAGTACTATCTCCATGATTGGATGGAGTTGTGCAAGTTGAATCCAAGAGATTTGAAGTACTCATTTGAAGAGGATCCCAAGGTAGATAGTCTAGAGGAGGATAGGGTGTACATCATTGGTGATGTAGAGTATGGAAATGTAGCAGAACACATAAACAACTTTCAAGGCACAAACATGAGACCAAATGTATGTTTTACTCTTCACCCAGAATTACCCCCTTGTTGGTATACATCAGATAATAATGTCAATTTAATAGAGTATGGCTACATATGTGTGGAGACCTTATGCAATATTCATGCTGGTGAAGAGGTGTTAGCTGATTATAGCTTTCTTTGATTGTATGTACTTCTTGATGATTGATGACATAAATATTAATCATTTAAATTGTCACGTTTAATTACTTTTCCAAGTTAATCTCTTTCATAATTTTAGTGTAAACGTCGTGAGATTGTTGTACATAGTCTATTCGTGTAATTGTCGTACATGGAAAGAATGGCCCTAGGCCATTCTTGAATGCCCTAAGACACTCCAACATGGCCTTGAGGCTAACTAAGAATTGTTAAAGACCATTCTTCAATGCATCGTGTGACAACTCTAGCGTGGCCTTGGAGTGAAGCAAGAATGGCCTAGGGCCATTCTTCCTCCTCTTGTTTATGTGAGAGTGACTCCAGGACTATTATTAGATGTGCAAGGGCCATTTCAACATGACCTTTAGGTCATTAGGGAATGTAAGAATGGCCGTAGGACCATCATTGCAATTTTTCGTGCATGAGAAGAAAGAACCTAGGGCCATTCTTAGATGCCCAAGGTCACTCCAACATGGGCTTGCATTTGAGCATGCAAGAATCTCCCTACAGCCATTCCTATTCCTATTTGTGCATTAGAAGAATGGCTCTAGAGGTCATGTTGGAATGGCCTTGGGGCATCATAGAATAGCCCTTGTGCATTAGAATAATGGTCTATTCTTGGAATGGTTGTGCATAAAAAGAATGGCCCTAGGGCCATTCTTTCTCTTCTTGTTTATGTGAGCACCACTATATGGGCTGTTCTTAGATGACTTAGGGGCCATTCTAACATGACCTTGAGGCCATTAGAGCATGTAAGAATGGCCCTAGGACCATTCTTGCAATTGTTGTGCATGAGAAGAATGGGCCTAGGACCATTTTTTGATACCCAAGGCCACTCTAACATGGCAATCAGGCCATTAGAGCATGCAAGGATGGCCTTGGGATCATGCAAGAATGGCCCTAGGGCCATTCTCTTAATGCTATTGTGCATGGAAAGAATGCCCCTAGAGCAAGGTTATCATAGTTTAAATTTTACACAAGTTAGATAATTGAATTTTCTAGGCCATATCATGCTTAAAAATGTTATCATTAGAGTTATTATGCGCAGGAGCCTCTTATGATCCGTATGAAATAATTATAATAATCAAGCATCGCGGACACTAGCACTAATGTCATCATTGAAGTTATGGAGGAGTTTTGTTCAATGCAAAACACATCTAAGAGAGTGATGCTGACTGTGGTATTGGATTTAAATGGATTACTCTTGAAGCGTTGCTTCCAACCATGTTCTCTACACCAATCCATTATGTATGCCCCAAAAAAGATACCTTATACTTCGTCTAGGGTGTATATCATTTTTGCAGAATGTTTTAGAAAAATTCAATATTGGTATCTGGTCAATTGCAACACACGAGAATGCTCCAAATGGTGAGAGATTTGCAAGAGAAAGCTAGGAGAATACTTCCTTTCTTTGCTATTGGCGTTAGAATCTCGTTAGAATGCATGTTATAGTTTTGAGAAGAGAAAAGTGTTCAAGCCAGATAACCCACGTGTTGAGGCAATGTTTAAACCACTTGCAAGAATGTCAAAAGCCTTTCAATGTGATCAAGGAAGGACAATTCTCATTGATGACTCTCCATATAAAGCTTGTGTCGCTTCCTCTAATAATAACTGCATCTTTCCAAACAAGTTTGATTTAGATAAGAAAGATGAGAATGTTATCATGGGAGAGCTACTAGCATATTTAATGCTTCTTGATGATGCAAAAGATATACGTATTGTCGTTGAAAATAATTGATATGGTCATCTCCCAATATCAAATGGCCATGATTAACCTTGTCCCAAGATATACGTATTGTCGTTGAAAATAATTGATATGGTCATCTCCCAATATCCAATGGCCATGATTGATATAACCTTGTTGGTGATGTTATTGACAAATGGCAAGAGTATAATGTGATTTGGTCTCACAAACAAGGTTTAACACTGGTAAAATTCCTCTTGCAAGTCAATTACAAGTCTCTTCCAAGGTGAAAGACATAGGTGGAAAGAGAGATGATAAAGGAGAATCGATTGGTGCAAAGAAGCATGCAAAGCCTTAGTGGTAGCTCGTCTCACATCATAGCGGAGATGAGATAAAGGATATTCTAATAAAAAAAGGTCCTCAAATTTCAAGCATGAAGCCATTAAAATTGATTAGCTAAAAGATTGGGTTACAAAGGAGGGAGTAACTTGAGGTCTCAGTCGCGGCAAAGGCATTTATCAATAAATTGCTAAAGGATCATGGTCTTCTAAATATCAGTAAGTAGATCAAAGGTATTATCTTATCTAGAATTTCTCACTATATTACAGATAATGTTACAGTACACAGTTTTTGAATATATCTGTAACATTCTATAACATTCACGTAGGGCCATTCTTTTATTGGTAAATAAGGCCACTATTTGCCCTTAAAGGTCTCAAAGAGCATACATGAGTGGCCATGGTGCATCTTCATGCACAACAAGAGCAAGAATGTCCTAGGCCATTCTTGCATGACCCCAAGTCATCAAGGTCATGTTGGAGATGGCCATGGGGCATCCAAGAATGTACCTCATTCCATTCTTTTATTGGCTTGGTAGATCACCCAACTTTCATGCATCCTTCTAGGCATCGAAGAATGGTCCTAGGACTACCTGATGAAGAATGATCATGGGGCCATTCTTGCATGAACGGAGGGCCGTAAGGTCATTTTTGGCATGGGTGTGGGGCATCCAAGAATGATCTTGGGGCCATTCTTTTCCATGTAGAACACGATAAAGAATGGTTGTTGGGCCATTCTTGCATGACCTTACAGCCTGAAGGGAATTTTTGGGATGGCCATGGGGCATCCAAGAACGGACCTAGGGCCATTCCTTTCCATGTACAACATGAGGAATAATGGCCCTAGGGCCAATTCTTTCATGACCCCAAGGCCTCAAGGTCATTTTTGGGATGGTTATTGGGCATCTAAGAATGGCTCTAGGGTCATTCTTTTCATGCACAACAGGTGAAAGAATGACCCCAAAGGCCATTCTTGCATGACCCCAAGTCCTTAAGGTCATTTTGGAATGGCCATGGAGCTCCCAATAATGGCCTTCTTCCATGCATGACAGGTGGAGGAATGGCCCTAGGACATTTCTTACATGACCCCAAGGGGCCATGGGTGCATCCAAGAATGGCCGTAGGGCCTTTCTTTTCCATGCACAACATGAGGATGAATGGCCCTAGGGCCATTCTTGCATGACCCCAAGGCCTCAAGGTCATTTTTGGGATGGCCATGGGGCATAAAAGAATGGCCCTAGGGCCATTGTTTTCATACACAACATGTGCAAGGACCATTTCTACATGACCCCAAGGCCTCATATATCCACCGTTTTTCTTTAAAATGCATCACAGTGCATGAAATAGTGGCCATGGCAGCATCGAAGAATGGTCCTAGGGCCATTCTTTTCCATGCACAACATGAGGAAGAATGCCCCTAGGGCCATTCTTGCATAACCCCAAGGTCTCAAGGTCATTTTTGGGATGGCCATGGGGCATCCAAGAATGGTCCATGCATAACATGATGAAGAATGGCCGTGGGGCCATTGTGGCATGACCCCAAGGTCTCAAGGTCATTTTTGGGATGCACATGGGGAATCCAAGAATGGTCCTAGGGCCATTCGTTTCCAAGCACAACATGAGGAAGAATGACCCTAGGGCTAGTCTTGCATGACCCCAAGGCCTCAAGGTCATTTTTGGGATGTTCATGGGGCATCCATGAGCCATTCTTTTCATGCACAATGGGTGGAAGAGTGACCCCAAACGCAATTCTTGCATGCCTCAAGGTCATTTTGGAATGGTCATGGAGTTTCAATAATGGCCTCCTTCTATTCACAACAACAGGTGGAAGCATGGCCCTAGGGCCATTCTTGCATGACCCCAAGGGGCCATGGGTGCATCCAAGAATGGCCCTAGGCCCATTCCTTTCCATGCACAATATGAGGATGAAGCCCTATGGCCATTTTTGCATGACCCCAAGGCCTCAAGGTCATTTTTGGGATGGCCATGGGACATCCAAGAATGGCCCTAGGGCCATGATTTTCATGCACAACAGGTGTAAGGACCAATTCTACATGACCCCATGGCCTCATATATCCACCGTTTTAATCTAAAATGCATCACAGTGCATGCAATATTGGCCATGGGGGCATCCAAGAATGGTCCTAGGGCCATTCTTTTAAATGCATAACCCAATGAAGAATGGCCGTGGGGCCATTCTTGCATGATCCCAAGGCCTCAAGGTCATTTTTTGGATGGCCATGGGGCATCCAAGAATGGTCCTAGGGCCATTCTTTTCCATGCACAACATGATGAAGAATGGTCATGGGGCCATTCTTGCATGACCCAAGGCTTCATGGTCATTTTTGGGATGGCCATGGGGCATCCATGAATGGTCATAGGGCCATTCTTTTCCCTACATAACATGAGGAAAAATGGCACTAGGGCCATTCTTGCATGACCCCAAGTCCTCAAGATCATTTTCGGGATGACCATGGGGCTTTGAAGAATGGTCCTAGGGCCATTCTTTTCCATGCACAACATGAGGAGGAGTGGCCCTAGGGCCATTCTTGCATAACCCCAAGGCCTCAAGGTCATTTTTGGTGTAAGTTTCCCCCTTCTAAAATAGGATAAACACTTAAGATAGTCCACTAAGTCTTAACTTGGAGAAAATTTCCTATTTATCGACACCTCTTGTAGAGATTCAAGGATACGATTCGTAGGTAAGACCTAGTCCTATCCCACAAGGGAAGCGTGTTCTTCTAAAAGTCAAATCACCCATAGGGTAATTTATTATAAATTGGGCAACTACTAGACTTGATTTCTAGAGGCAACGCTTTTTTCCTCATCCATGCAAGGCACAACCGCTGACCTAGTCTTCTAGAATAGAGTTGCCCAAGAACCTAATTATCTAGCATAGGACTTTCACTTAATCTGTTGGAAATCTACCCGACTAATCGGGTCCACGCGTCCGTAGGATCGTGCCATCGGGGCATTCCATCCTCCCACTTTCCACCCTACTCACGCGTCAATTTGTTTTCTAATTAATCCCACCACACTGTTTGACATAAATAAACATGTTCCTTAATTATGGCCCTTTTCACACAAGGTTTGTTAAAATAGACTTTTTACACAATACCATCATGCCAAAGACAAGATATATATATAAAAAGTTGATACATGAATCAATTCCATACAAGCCAAACCAGCTCTCTTATTCTTTTCCTTTATTCTGCCGATGATCCAGAATTCGGCCCTACAGCCTCTACATGCTGGGCAAAACCCTACACGACCATACACCTCATCGTTGGCCGCTGGGGCGAGGAATCAAGCCGGCATGTCGCCCTCTCAGGCTCCATCACTTGATCCTCCCGCCCCTCAGAGGGATGTCTGCGCACTAGGGTGGGCTTATTCACCGCACTAGCCTCGGCCCTCAGAACTAGGCAGCATCAGAACCTCTCGCCTCAATCGACGAACCTTATTCTCCCGATGGTACGAGGGATACCTTGGGCCATTCCCGGGCTTTACTAACGACGCCGCCCGGCTACACAAGCACGGAACGGAGTTAACGTTGAAGCCAGGAAAACTTGCACTCTTTAAAGATAACAATTTCAATACAATTTATTGAATACAGCATCACACAATTTGTAACTTCATACAATTTATGCCATTATTACAAAAAAAGGAAAAGATACACATTTATTAGCAATATAAAAAAAAAACTTTTCTTTAAAATATAACCAAGCTAACCTGGCCCCAATTTCCTTGAGGAGCTTGAAGAGGGAGGGTTGGAGCCGCATTGGGAGGAGCATCTTCCCTAATTTCGTTGTTGCGTGCTCCTCTCGGGGTAAAATTATGACGTTTTCAAGATGGGGCCATCTTGGATGTCGACTTGTAGGGCTCACTGTCGCAGTCGAAACGCTTCAGTCGGATCTCAATTCTGAGATCATTTGCTTACCATATGAGCAAAAGACTACAGCGTATGAACCCTTTCTAAAGGCAAAAATCCCTTATTAAAGCCTGGGCAAATGGGGGGGGGATTGTGAGATGTCCTTAAGACCAAAAACGTGGAGGAGAGCTGTGAGGGCTGCTGTAAGTCTATTCACACGGGGGGGAGAGGGGGGAAGAGTTAAGGACACTCTTTAAGTTTAGTTTGCCATCTATGGAAATTCTTCCCTTCAAACTTATATGTCTTCAATGAATAAGCCATTGTAGGGAAGGTCTTACCTTTGGGATGAATACCCAACAAGCAATGTCTAATCCCTTTACAAATTTGAATGGCAAGATAATTCGATAGCAGGACAATCTGAAAAGAGGCAATTGAGGGGGTGTGAGAGGGGCGGCTGCAAGGGGCAGCTATGCTGCAGCAAGTACGCTACACAGGGATGGACGGTGGTACGGACGATGGGGGCGACGGTACAACAAGCAATGTCTAATCCCTTTACAAATTTGAATGGCAAGACAATTCGATAGCAAGACAATCTGAAAAGAGGCAATTGAGGGGGTGTGAGAGGGGCAGCTACAAGGGGCGGCTATGCTGTAGCAAGTACGCTACACAGGGAGGACGGACGGCAGTACAACAGGGCACAGAAAATGCGTGCTGCCTGTGGAGCATCCCGGGGGTTTATATAGCTGAGGGGTGAGGGTGCGAGCGCTGCGCAAAGCAAGGACGAAAGGACGGTGTACCATCAAAGGCTATGGATTAGTGGTCTGCATGGGTCTAGGGGAAAGGTACGGTGTCAATTTGTCAGGGAAAGGAGTGGTACGCATGTACCTTATCTGGTCAGGGGGGCAGCATGGACGGCCGTCCTTTGGTTCTTGGGTGGCCATTTTACGGGCACCCTAGTAAGTGTTGGAATTAGGGTTGCAGGAATGCACACACAACTTCAAGAAGATGAGGAAGCTTGAGCACAACACAGTAGTGTATTATGAGTGCCAAAAATGAAAGATTACTAGCCCTAGAAGATAATGGGCGTATATACAATGCACGGGGGAAAAAACCTCCTAGTGAGGGAAAAAGTGCCCCGGCGGTCCTAAGTGTGTTCACACACATCACTACTATAATATGGTAACAAATCCCCCCTGGAGTGATGCGGTGAACAAGAGCTAGCACTCATGTATAGGGAAGTGTCTAGCTATGTGGACGAATCCACAAAAGGGAGTAAGCCCAAAGCTTTGCGAAAAGCTTCGAACTTCTCACGAGGCAGAGCCTTTGTGAAAAGGTCTGCAAGGTTATCCTGTGTTGGCACATAAGCCAAACTGATCTCTCCTGCAGAGAGTCTCTCCCTGACATAATGGTAGTGCACCTCAATGTGCTTCGTACGAGCATGGAACACTGGGTTCCGCGCAACTGCCAATGCGCTCTGACTGTCAGTGAAGATGGTGGTGGTAGATGGCTGCCCAACACCCAAATCAGCCATAAGGCGTCTGAGCCACACACACTCAACCGTAGCTGTGAAAGCTGCCCTGTACTCAGCTTCACAACTAGAAGTGGCCACAGTAGGCTGCTTCTTGCTCAACCATGATATGCATGAGCTTCCAAGCATGAAGCAAAAACCACTCGTGGACACGCGTGTGTCATAACAACCAGCCCAGTCAGAATCTGAAAAAACATGTAAATCTGGCGGCAATGATCCCCCCTTGGGATAAAACAACCCAAGATGCCGAGTACCACTCAAATAGCGAAAGATACGCTTCACTGCCTGCCAATGCTTAATGCCTGGGCTATGCATAAATCTGCTCACCTGTGAGACTGCAAACTGAATGTCTGGCCTCGTAATGCATACATAAATGAGGCAACCAACAGCTGTCTGATAGAGTGTGACATCAAAGTGATCTCCAGCATCATGAAGACTCAACTTCAAACCTGTCTCCATTGGAGTAGCAATAGGCTTGCAGTCTTCAAGGCCAAATCTCCGCAACAATGTTTCAATATACTTTGTCTGACACAAAGCAATACCTCCATCACACTGCTTAAATTGTATCCCCAAATAATGATGCAAATGCCCCAAATCTGACATCTCAAAAGAGGCATTCAAATCAGCCTTAAAATCAGCAATATGACTCTCATTTGGTCCTGTGAGCAGCATGTCATCGACATAGAGAGCAATGATTAGATGTACACCATCCACACGTTTAACATACAAAGTGCTTTCTGTTGGACTATTCTGAAACCCATGTGCAGTCAAATATGCATGTATTTTTTCATACCAAGCTCGTGGAGCTTGCTTTAAACCATATAAAGCCTTTTTTAACCTGCACACTTTGTTTTCCTGCCCTCTTTGAACAAAACCACGAGGCTGCGATACATACACCTCCTCATGCAAATCTCCATTTAAGAACGCAGTCTTTATGTCCAGCTGATGTACATTCCAACCATTATGAGCTGCTAATGCACAGATGCTACGAACAGTGGTCATACGACATGTGGGAGCAAAGGTCTCATCAAAATCAATGCCCTTCTCTTGAGCATAACCTTTTGCAACAAGCCTAGCCTTATGGCGATCCACTGTGCCATCAGGCTTACGCTTCAATTTGTATACCCACTTAGTGCCAATGGCCTTCTTGCCAGGGGGCAAGTCACATAAAGACCATGTACCATTCTTCATAATAGCATCGTATTCTGCTTGCATAGCAGCCATCCAATTTTTTGAACTTTGTGCCTCATCAAATGAAACAGGCTCACTTTCATCGCACATACTAGAAACAGCCAATGCATAACAATCTGACGCATAAGAGGCACCATGAGAGCCAGAACGAGTGCGACTAGACAAAGGGGCATCCAACTTGCTGTCACGCAAAGTCTGCACCAGCCATCTAGGCATATTCCTAGAGCCCTCAATCTCTTGTCTCTCATCCTCAAGTGCATCATGCACATCTGCATCAGATATAGGCTGATCTGTGCCATCATTTAAAACCTGCATAGGCTGAAAACCTGCCTCATGAGGTATTGCACTTGACTGTGCACCACTGAAAAGAGGCAACAATGTATCATAGACATCACGTGAGCTGATATCTGTCTCCTTAGTACATGAAACCAAGGGCTGAACTGCATCTTCCACAAATACAACATCACGGCTAACCAAAATGCGCTTTGTCTGTGGATGATACAAACGATAGCCTTTGCTCTCAGCACTATATCCAACAAAAATACATTTGACAGCTTTGTCATCCAATTTTCTGCGATGTTGCACAGGCACTAATGCATATGCCAGGCAACCAAAAACACGTAAATGGCCAACAGATGGCTTGCGGCTATGCCAAGCCTCATATGGAGTGACAACCTGTAATGCTTTGGTGGGACACCTGTTTAGTACATAAGTGGCACACATGACAGCCTCAAGCCAAAAACCATGTGATAGACTTTGACTCTTAACCATACATCTTGCCATTTCCATGAGAGACCTGTTTTTTCTCTCAGCCACACCATTTTGCTGTGGTGTATACGGCACTGTACATTGGTGTTTTATCCCACGCTCAGCCAGAAATGCATTAAATTCTGAAGACATATACTCCCCCCCTCGATCTGAACGGAGGGTGCCCATCTTACTTTCTGACACATTTTCAGCCATAACCAAAAACTGTTTGAAGCACAAAAACACTTCGGACTTTGCCTTCAAAGGATATACCCATGCATGCCTGGTAAAATCATCAATGAAAGTCACGAAGTAAAGGTAGTTTCCAAATGATGGAGTTTGCATGGGACCACAAACATCACTGTGAACAAGCTGCAATCTGCGTTCAGCTCTCACTGATCCATCTTTGGGAAAGGAAGCACGCTGCATTTTACCCAATATGCAGCCCTCACAAACATGCTTGACAGGTGCCTCAAGCTTAGGCAAAGAAGACACCATTTCAGATTTCTGCAGGCGCAGCAAACTTGCAAAATTCAGATGACCAAAGCGTGCATGCCACAGTTTTGCATTTGAAATAGCCTGCGTATCCATAATAGCACATGCTGAATCCTCTACACATTTGCCATCCATATTGAGCTTATACAGCCCTCGACATAGTGAACCAGATGCTACAATGATGTCACCACAAGAGAGATCATGAACAGTACATCTGTCATCCACAAATTTTACAACCAAACCTGTTTTGGCAAATGCGGAGACTGACAGCAGATTCTTTTTGATCCCTGGCACATACAATGCATCAAAAAGTGTAAAGGTGTTGCCATTTGCAACATTCAGCACAATCTGTCCAACTCCTTCAACGGGATAAGAGGAGTTATTGGCACAAGTGACAGTATTCCCTGTGGGAGCAGACTCAAGGAAAGTGAATAAACTGCGCTGCGAGGTGATATGCTTAGTGGCACCACTGTCAAAGTACCATACATCTGAATCTACTGCAGACATACATGTGTCATGCAAAGATGGGTCATAACTGCACTGCGCATTGAATGCCCATTCTGTATCTAGCACAACATTAGCAGATTCATTGTTAGAAGGAGAGGCATCTGCAACAGCCATACCAGCCTCTTTCTTCTTAGCCTCTTTCGCAGCCAGCTTAGGACACGCTTTGATGACATGATCATTTCCCTTACAGTACTTGCAAAATGTCTTCTGTTTGTCACCCTTCTTCTCATCTTTGTCTTCCTTCTTTGGTTGCGCAGCATTTGCAGATTTCTGCTTACTAGAAGAAAAGCCAGCTTTACCTTTCCCGCTTCTCTGACTAGCAACGAAAGCTTGATCTGCGACACGCATAATATTCCTGTTTTGCCTTGACTGGTCTTCTTGCAGCAAAACAGAAACTAACTCCTCAAATGATAAGGCATTGGGATTGCCTTTCATCATCAAGCGAAGAGTGGAAGCAAAACCCTGATAAGAATCTGGTAGACCATTCAAAACAGTCTGCACAAGTGAACTGTCTGACAGGATTTCATCTGCAGAAATGAGCTGCTCTTTGAAATCCTTGATCTTTGTCAAAAAGCTATCCATAGAATCACCTTCGTTCATATGCTCACTCTCCAACTGTTTTCGGAGGTAAGCAACACGAGCCTCATTTCTTGCCTGATACAATGTGGCAAGTACATCCCAAGCATCCTTAGAAGTCCTGCAGGAGCGAATATGTGGGATAATGGTACGTTTGACAGACAGCGCAATCAAGGCATGAGCCTGCACATCTCTACCATCCCAACGAATCTGCTCTGCTGAAAGTGGTGGTTCTCGAACAGCTGCTACAGCACTTGTGCCTGCACCATCATCAACAGTACCTGTTTCTGATGTGTTTGCAGCATTCCCAGCCACAATAGGACGTGCATCAATACCCTGCACAATGTTCCATAACCCCTTTGCTACCAATACATGTCGCATCATATATGCCCACAATGGATAGTTGGTGCCATCCAACTTATCCTCAGCAGCCAACATGCGGAATACATCATTGTTGTCAGCCATGGCCAATGACTGTACTACTAGATGTAAATGCTGTCTGTAAGAGGTAAACCTGTATAAAATTGACCTGTGCTATGTAGCACAGCCCAAAACAGACGAATGGGCACCTGTCCTGCAGATTTTAATCTTGACAGAAAATCTGCACAGTAGGACGATTTTGCCTGCGCAGTACTTGGAATGCAAAAACGGAGGGCGAAATGACTTCAGATCAAAATTCTGAAACGAACTAACCCTACGGGCTTTCCCACGGCATATACTAACCTGCAGACGCTCGTGAAACCTCGTCGCAATCGGAGGAGATGAAGCGGCAGGTGCCGGTGATGCTGCCCGGGAGGAGGAAGCCTGCTCTGATACCAATTGTTGGAATTAGGGTTGCAGGAATGCACACACAACTTCAAGAAGATGAGGAAGCTTGAGCACAACACAGTAGTGTATTATGAGTGCCAAAAATGAAAGATTACTAGCCCTAGAAGATAATGGGCGTATATACAATGCACGGGGGAAAAAACCTCCTAGTGAGGGAAAAAGTGCCCCGGCGGTCCTAAGTGTGTTCACACACATCACTACTATAATATGGTAACAGTAAGTGTGTACGGTCTAAATTTTGGGGTGGGGCACCCAAATTTGGGATGTCCGCCTCGATTTGCATGCCGGACCGCCCCGGGGGCGAATTTTTTTTTTTGTCTGGGAGGTTCTCCTAGTCATTGGGGTTCAGACCGTTCGTCAATCGGACGCCCGGTGGTGCATTTATTAAGGTTTAAAGGTCGTCGCTTTTTAACTAAAATGACTGAAATTTGCGTATAAGCTTGATCCGGTGTCCGCTTTGGATGCTGTAAAATCCTATATTAGGGTGAAATTGTGCGCAGATTCCAAATTTGGGCTCAAATTTTACTTATTCTTGACAGTGACTTGATTTAGCCCTCGATAATCTATGCAGAGGCGTAGAGTTCCGTCCATCTTTTTTTGGAAAAGAACAGGTGCCCCCTAAGGAGAGCTACTGGGACGTATGAATCCTTGCTCAATGAGTTGGAAAAGTTGCTCTTTAAGTTCGATGGCTTCAGTAAGGGACATTTTATAGGGCGTTTTTGAGATGGGTTGAGCTCCAGGGATTACCTCGATTTCATGATCGACTTCTCGAGGAGGCGGTAGCCCTGTAAGCTCGTCTCAGGGAAGATGTCAGAGAATTCTTGGAGCCAAGAGGGTTCTATCTCCATACTAGGTTTAATGGCTTTGTTAAGCTTGACTAAGAAAACTTGCTGACCCTTATGTGTTCCCTTGAGAAGATGTTTTGCCTTGACTACCCTAGATTTAGGTTTTCCTGTTATCCCCTGAACAGATATTACTTGGCCATGCTCATTTTCAAAAGTGATACTCCCCTGGTTAAAATGAATGCTAGCTTTGTTTGCAATTAACCAATCCATTCCAAGGATTCCATCATAAATTCCTAATGGTGGCAAGACTTTAAAGTGGCCATGAGTTTGCTCATTACCGAGCTCAAAATCAAGGTTTCCTATAGAGTGGCGAGATACTACTTCTTTCCCACTGGCTAACTCTACAATCATTCTTCTAGTTGTTTTTTGACTCAAGTTTAATTTTTGCAAACACCTAGGAGAAAGAAATGAATGGGTACTGCCACAATCAATCAAAAGCTTAAATGGGTTACCGTGATGAGTGGATGGGGTTTGGATGACACCAAATTGTTTATTCGGACCTTGGTGTTCTACTGCCGCATGGACGGTGGCGCGCTCTTCTTCAGCCATTTCTAAGGTCGGTTCTTCACTTATAATACAGGCGGTTCTAGCAAAACTGCTCCTCCGCCGCCTCTGCCATGCCCACCACCTCTTGCACCTTGGTTGATAGGGGTTCCATAGCCTTGATTTCCTCTACTACCTTGGGGAAATGATGTTGCCATCTTGGGACAGTTGGCTCTAAAGTGTCCCGGATCATTGCACTCAAAACTTTTTTTAGAAGAAGCAGCATACGAGTGGGGGACAAAAGAGTTGCCTTGTCGCCCTTTGTTGTTGTAGTAGGGGAAATTCTATTGGGGTTTCTTATAGGGTTGATCTTTAGGATTTGCCTCAGGGCAAGATCTCTTTTGATGCTTAGATTTGTCAGTCTTCATTTCTTTCACAAGGGGCTTTACTCGTATGAGAGCATCCTGTAATGTGCTTGGCCTCATTGCTTCAAGGCGAGAATCTAAGGGTTCATTTAGCCCTTGGCAGAAACGAGCCACTTGCTGGGAAGTAGTCATAGCTGGGGCATACTTCCGAAGAGTGATAAATTTGGAATAGTAGTCCTCAAGAGTTAAGTTGCACTGCCTAAGACTAAAAAACTCATTCATCTTTATGGATTCATGGGATGGGGGAAGATATCTTTCCTTCACTTCCTACTTGATGTCTTCCCACGTTTGAGATTGCTCGGTGACTTCCTTGTCACGGCACCATTGTTTCCACCAGAGTTTAGCATCTCTGATGAGGCAAAACCGTGCAAGCATAGACTGATTTGCTACTCCAGTACCGGCGACAGAGAAATAATTGTCCATCGCCTCAATCCAAACTTCAGCATCCTTCTCAACCTTTGAACCTTCTCCTTTAAAGGAGGGAGGTTGCATTTTCTTGAGCAGGAGCTTCTTCTCCTAGGTATCAGTGTAAAGCGCATTGGGAAGTGGAGGGTGATCGTCCTAGCCATCATTGTAGAAACAATTTTAAGATTACAAGATTCATATTTGCACAACGCTTATTTTTGGAGAGTAAAACATTGAAATTATTTTATTTCTAAATATTTACAAGGATGATTCTTATTACAAAGATCTAAGACTAATATAATTAGTCTTATTTGCTATCAAGGGAAATTCCTAAGCTTGACTATGACATAAGAGTAGAGCAGTGCACATAGGTGAAATATGGGGGTTCCGCTGTAGTTTCTAAGACTCTAAAAACTGATGGTAAGGGTGGTAAACTCTGGATTGGGGTAGATCCCAACACATCTACTCTATCAGCAGGTAAGATCTACATCACTTTGTCATACACCCAGCGATCCTAAGGTATGCAAATCCCATCTATAGTCACAGAGGTGTCGGCCCTAGGGGTACCGAGATGAACCAAAATAAATGGATCATCTTCAACTTTTCAATCCAACGAATCCGCTTAAGGTCGGTGGTGAGGTTCCCAATTCAATCTACTCGGATGAAGAATTATCTCGACCCACCACCCCAAAAATCTCTACCCCATCCTCTTTCAATATGAGAGAACTGAGGGAGGGACATCTTCTCTAGTATCTGCACCATAGTGTCACAGAACTCGAAATTTGAGGAGTGACTATAGCAGTCTCGAAGATGCATTGGAAAACTAGAAACTTGGAGTAGGCATCTTCCTCTTCCTACAATCATTCAAACATCAATTCAACTTATTTGTTTTAGTAGGATGTTTTTATTAATTAGCATTGTTAGGTAAAACATTCATTGCAATAAATGGCAATTCCTAGGAGCTAAGATTGGCTCTGATACCAACAGGGATTTAATATTCACGTGATCACAAGATTTTTTGTGATAATAACACATGTGAACAAGTTATTCACATGTTCTCATGTTACCGTTCACAAAATAACAGGTCACTTGCTATTTGGGAACCCCTTAAAAGCTTGGCTACACATGGGAATAAGCTATTCACATGTTCTCATGTTACCATCTTCACATAATAGCAGGTCAGTGGCCACCTAAGAAGATTTTTTATGCCCGACAAAGATAATTTTTTTAGGCCCTTGTGAAAGCTTTGTGAATATAACATGTGATCACAAGATTTTTTGTGTTATTAACATGTTCACATGTTCTCGTTTATGTCACTGAAATCCCTGGATACCAACTCTGATACCAATTGTAAGGTTCCCCCTTCTAAAATAGAAGAAACACTTAAGATAGTCCACTAAGTCTTAACTTGGAGAAAATTTCCTATTTATCGACACCTTGACTATGTAGAGATTCAAGGATACGATTCATAGGTAAGACCTAGTCCTATCCCACAGGGGAAGCGTGTTCTTCTAAAAGTCAAATCACCCATAGGGTAATTTATTATAAATTGGGCAACTACTAGACTTGATTTCTAGAGGCAACGCTTTTTTCCTCATCCATGCAAGGCACAGCCGCCCCCACTGACCTAGTCTTCTAGAATAGAGTTGCCCAAGAGCCTAATTATCTAGCGTAGGGCTTTCACTTAATCTGTTGGAAAGCTACCCGACTAATCGGGTCCACCCGTCCGTAGGATGGTGCCATCGAGGCATTCCATCCTCCCACTTTCCACCCTACTCACGCGTCAATTTGTTTTCTAATTAATCCTACCACACTGTTTGACATAAATAAACATGTTCCTTAATTACGGCCCTTTTCATAAGGTTTGTTTAAATAGCCTTTTTACACAATACCATCATGCCAAAGACAAGATATATATATAAAAAGTTGATACATGAATCAATCCCATACAAGCCAAACTGGCTCTCTTATTCTTTTCCTTTATTCTGCCGATGATCTAGAATTCGGCCTTCTAGCCTCTACATGCTGGGCAAAACCTTACGGGACCATACACCTCATCGTCGGCCGCTGGCGAGGACTCAAGCCGGCCTGTCACCCTCTCAGGCTCCATCGCTCGATCCTCTCGCCCCTCAGAGGGATGTTTACGCACGAGGGTGGGCTTATTCACCGCACTAGCCTGGGCCCTCAGAACTAGGCAGCATCATAACCTCTCACCTCAATCGGCAAACCTTATTCTCCCACCAATGGTATGAGGGATACCTTGGGTCATTCCCGGGCTTTACTAATGACGTCGCCCGACTACACAAGCACGGAACGGAGTTAGCATTGAAGCCAAGAAAACTTGCACTCTTTAAAGATAACAATTTCAATGCAATTTATTGAATAGGGCATCAAATAATTCGTAACTTCATACAATTTTATGTCATTATTTCAAAAAAAGGAAAAGATACACATTTATTAGAAATATATATAAAAAAACTTTTCTTTAAAATATAACCAAGCTAACCTGGCCCCCATTTCCTTGAGGAGCTTGAAGAGGGAGGGTTGGAGCCGCATCGAGAGCATCTTCTCTAATTTCGTTGTTGTGTGCTCCTCTTGGGACAATATTATGATGTTTTCGGGATGGGGCCATCTTGGACGTCGACTTGTAGGGCTCGCCGTCGCGATTAAAACGCTTCAGTCCGATCTCAATTCTGAGATTGTTTGCTCACCGTATGAGCAAAAGACTACAGCGTATGAACCCTTTCTAAAGGCAAAAATCCCTTATTAAAGTCTACGCAAATGGGGGGGGGAATTGTGAGATGTCCTTAAGACCAAAAACGTGGAGGAGAGCTGTGAGGGCTGCTATAAGTCTATTCACACGGGGGGGTGGGGGGAAGAGTTAAGGACGCTGTCTCCTAGTAAGAGGGGGATGGAGGAAAATTAGCTTATCTGAAAAGAGGCAATTGAGGGGGTGTGAGAGGGGCAGCTACAAGGGGCAACTATAAGGGGCAGCTGCAAGGGAGCAAGTACGCTACACAGGGACGGACAGTGGTACGGACGACGGTACAACAGGGCATACGCTGCACAAAAAATGTGTGCTGCCTGTGGAGCACCCCCGCCGGGGGTTTATATAGCTGAGGGGTGAGGGTGCGAGCACTGCGCAAAGCAAGGACAAAAGGACGGTGTACCATCAAAGGCTATGGATCAGTGGCCTGCATGGGTCTAGGGGAAAGGTACGGTGTCAGTTTGTCAGGGAAAGGAGTGGTACGCATGTACCTTATCTGGTTAGCATGGATGTCCACGTAGGGGTACGTGTGGACCACACAGTGGGTGGCCGTCCTTTGGTTTTTGGGCGGCCATTGTTCGAGCACCCTAGTAAGTGTGTACAGTCTAAATTTTGGGGCGGAGTACCCAAATTTGGGATGTTCGCCTCGATTTACGTGCTAGATCGCCCCGAGGGGCGAATTTTTTTTTTGTCTGGGAGGTTCTCCTGGTCGTTGGGATTCAGACCATTCGTCAATCGGACGCCCAGTCGTGCATTTATTAAGGTTTAAAGGTCGTCGCTTTTGAACTAAAATGACTGAAATTTGCATATTGACCCGGTGTCCGTTTTGGATGCTGCTGTAAAATCCTATATTAGGGTAAAATCGCACACAGATTCCAAATTTGGGCTCAAAATTTGAAGATTCTAAGTAGAAATGACTCAAATAATAAAATCATTGATTTTTATACCATAAAAACTCATAAATTTATCTATTACATGGACATTTCTTTATTAGTGAAGATGGGTATATTACATTTGGCATGGCCATATGCCATCCAAGAATGGCCTAGGGCCATTCTCATTATGCACAACATGATAAGAATGACCAGAAGAATGACCCCAAAGGCCATTCTTGTATGACCCCAAGGCCTTAAGGTCATTCTGGAATGGCCATGGAGCTCCCAATGATGGCCTCCTTCTATGCACAAAACAGGTGGAAAAATGGCCCTAGGACCATTCTTGCATGACCCCAAGGGGCCATGGTTGCATCCAAGAATGGCCCTAGGGCCATTCTTTTCCATGCACTACATGAGGATGAATGTGTAACATACCCATCTTCACTAATAAAGAAATATCCATGTAATAGATGAATTTATGAGTTTTTATGGTATAAAAATCAATGATTTTATTAAATGAGCCATTTCTACTTAGAATCTTCCAAATCTAAGTCTTCCCAACATGTACAGGTTGGAAGGCCGAATTCTAGATCATCGGCAGTATAAAGAAAAAGAATAAGAGAGCGGGTTTGGCTTGTATGGAATTGATTCATGTATAATTTTTTTAAATAAATCTTGTCTTTGGCATTATTGTACTATGGAAAAGGCTATTTTGTGAAAAGGGCCTTAATTAAGGAACATGTTTATTTATATCAAACAGTGTGGTAGGATTAATTAGAAAACAAATTGACGCTTGAGGAGGGTGGAAAGTGGGAGAATGGAATGCCCTGATGGCACTATCCTACGGACGGGTGGACCTGATTAGTCGGGTAGCTTTCCAACACATTAAGTGAAAGCCCTACGCTAGATAAATAGGTTCTTGGGCAATTCTATTCTAGAAGACTAGGCCAACGAGACTGTGCCTTGCATAGATGAGGAAAAAAGCATTGCCTCTAGAAATCAAGTCTAATATTTACCCAATTCATGATCAATTACCCTATGGGTGATATGATTTTTAAAAGATCACACTCCCCCTACGGGATAGGACTAGGTCTTACCTATGAATCGTATCCTTGAATCTCTGCATGGTCAAGGTGTCGATGAATAGGAAAGTTTTCTCCAAGTTAAGACTTAGTGGACTATCTTAATTGTTTCCCCTATTTTGGAAGGGGGGAACCTTACAGAATGGCCCTAGGTTCATTCTTGCATGACCCCAAGGCCTAAAGGTCATTTTTGGGATGACCATGGGGCATCCAATAATGGACCTAGGGCCATTCTTTTCATGCACAACAGGTGCAAGGACCATTTCTACATGACCCCAAGGCCTCATATATCCATTTTACTTTAAAATGCATCATAGTGCATGAAATAGTGGCCATGGAGGAATCTAAGAATGGTCATAGGGCCATTTGTTTCCATGCACAACATGAGGAAGAATGGCCCTAGGACCATTCTTGCATGACCCCAAGGCCTCAAGGTCATTTTTGGGATGGCAATGGGGTATCCAAGAATTGTCCTAGGGCCATTATTTTCCATGCACACCATGAGTAAGAATGGCCCTAGGGCCATTCTTGCATGAACCCAAGGCCATAAGGTCATTTTTGGGATGGCCATGGGACATCCATGAATGGTCCTAGGGCCATTTTTTTCCATGCACAGCATGAGGAAGAATGGCCCTAGGGCCATTCTTGCATGACCCCAAGGCCTCAAGGTCATTTTTGGGATGGCCATGGGGAATCTAAGAATGGTCCTAGGGCCATTCTTCTCCAAGCACAATATGAGGAAGAATGGACCTAGGGCCAATGGAGGTTATGCAAGAATGGCCCTAGAGGTAGCCCTAGCACCATTCTTGGATGCCACCATGGCCACTATTTCTTACACTACTGTGATGCATTTTAAAGTAAAACGGTAGATATATGAGGCCTTAAGGTCATGTAAAAATGGTCCTTCCACCTGTTGTGCATGAAAAGAATGGCCCTAGGGCTATTCTTGGATGCCCTAGGGCCATCCAAGAAAAGAATGGCCCTAGGGCCATTCTTGGATGCCCTAGGGCCATTCCAAAAATGACCTTGAGGCCTTGGGGTCATGCAAGAATGGCCCTAGGATCATTCATCCTCATGTTGGGCATGGAAAAGAATAACCCTAGGGCCATTCTTGTATGCACCCATGGCTCCTTGGGGTCATGCAAGAAATGTCCTAGGACCATTCTTCCACTTGTTGTGCATGGAAGGAGGCCATTATTGGGAGCTCCATGGCCATTCCAAAATGACCTTAAGGCCTTGGGGTCATGTAAGAATGGCCTTTGGGGTCATTCTTCCACCTCTTATGCATGAAAAGAATGGCCCTAGGGCCATTCTTGGATGGCCCATGGGCATCCCAAAAATGACCTTGGGATCATGCAAGAATTGGCCCTAGGGCCATTCTTCCTCATGTTGTGCATGGAAAAGAATGGC
Organism: Cibotium barometz; assembly: GCF_041138505.1. Classification (NCBI taxonomy): domain Eukaryota; kingdom Viridiplantae; phylum Streptophyta; class Polypodiopsida; order Cyatheales; family Cibotiaceae; genus Cibotium; species Cibotium barometz. The sequence goes on from NC_141091.1 coordinate 8,903,839, forward strand.
CCTAGGACCATTCTTGGATGCCCCATGGCCATCCCAAAAATGAACTTGAGGCCTTGGGGTCATGCAAGTATGGCCCCACGACCATTCTTCCTCATGTTATGCATGGAAAAGAATGGCCCCAGGATCATTCTTGGAGGCCCCATGGCCATCCCAAAAATGACCTTGAGGCCTTCCGGTCGTGCAAGGCCATTCTTCCTCATGTTGTGCATGGAAAATAATGGCCCTAGGACCATTCTTGGATGCCCCATGGCCATCCCAAAAATGACCTTGAGGCCTTGGGGTCATGCAAGAATGCCATTCTTCCTCATGTTGTGCATGGAAACGAATGGCCCTATGACCATTCTTGCATGCCCCCATGGCCACTATTTCATGCACTTTGATGCATTTTTAAGTAAAAGGGTGGATATATGAGGCCTTAAGGTCATGTAGAAATGGTCCTTGTACCTGTTGTGCATGAAAAGAATGTCCCTAGGGCCATTCTTGGATGCCCCATGGCCATCCCAAAAATGACCTTGAGGCCTTGGGGGGTCATGCAAGAATGGCCCTAGGGCCATTTATCCTCATGTTGTGCATGGAAAAGAATGGCCCTAGGGCCATTTTTGAATGCACCCATGGCCCCTTGCAAGAGTGGTCCTAGGGCCATTCTTCCACCTATTGTGCATGGAAGGAGGCCATTATTGGGATCTCTGTGGCCATTTCAAAATGACCTTACGGCCTTGGGCTCGTGCAAGCATGGCCTTTGGGGTCATTCTTCCACATGTTATGCATGAAAAGAATGGCCCATGGCCATCCCAAAAATGACCTTGAGGCCTTGGGTTATGTAAGAAATGGCCCTAGGGCCATTCTTCGTCATGTTGTGCATTAACCATTCTTGTATGTCCCATGGCCATCCGAAAAATGACCTTGAGGCTTTGGGGTCATGCAAGAATGGCCCTAGGGCCATTATTCCTCATTTTGTGCATGGAAAAGAGTGGCCCTAGGACCATTCTCGGATGCCCCATGGCCATCCCAAAAATGACCTTTAGGCTTGGGGTCATGTAAGAATGGCCCTAGGGCCATTCTTCCTCATGTTGTGCATGGAAAAGAATGGCCCTAGGACCATTCTTGGATGCTTCCATAGCCATCCCAAAAATTACGTTGAGGCCTTGGGGTCATGCAAGAATTTCAAATTTCAAATTTGAATTTTAGGAGAAAATTCAAATTTTAAAAGAGGATGTAACTTTGTTCATATTAGCTTGGTGCCCTAGGGCCAAGCTAGATTCTTTTGTTTGTGGTAGCTTAGTCCTAAGGCCAAGCTATATCCTAGGGCCAATGTAAATGGAGATTGGCCCTAGGGCCAATGTAAATGGAGATTGGCCCTAGGGCCAATCTAATCTCTCAATCTATTTAGCTCATCTCTCCCAAAGTTTAGACCCAATTTCAAATTCTCACTCTCAATTTAGCCCCTCTCTCTCAAAGTTTCAAAAATTCACAATATTTCAAAAAAAAATCTAGTTTGGGCTCACAAGTTTTTCCTCCCAATCCTCCCGTGGATATTGCTTTCTTGAACTATTCGCATATGATTAGTCTAATATGGCATCTCATCACAACATGGTCTAGCTCAAATGATTTAAGAAGTATTCCAATCATATCAAGAATGAAAACCCTTCTTTGATCTTTAAGTGAAGGCACGCATGCGAACATTGGTTATTGTGGTACCAAAGATAATGAAACATGCCAACATAGCATCAACGGTTTTGACAGCTCGCAAACATTTTAATTTGCTAAGATTTCTCCTATGCTATCATCTGAAATAGGAACATACATAATTAGCCAAATTCCTTCATTCATTTACAAGACAAGGAAAGAATAAAAACCATTTATGTCTAGGCTCAAACAAGGGCTTACTAGTGGTATAGTGATCTTGGGGCCATCTCAAAGAGAAATAGTAAACAAGTGTGTATAGTAGAATGGCCCTAAGAGCATTCTGTACCCCTTCTTACACAACAATATATTACCACAATATAATGGTCCTAGTAAGGCATGCTAATCTAGACCTTGAGAAAATGACCCTAGGGCCATTGTTGCACTTGTTCTGCATGAGAACAATGGCCCTAAGGCCATTCTTGGATGCCCCAAGGGCACTATTGAATTCTCTTTGAGGCCTTTAAGGCTAAACAAGGGCCTTATTTGCCATGAAGAAGAAAGACCCCATGGCCATTCTTAGAAAAAAATGGCCCTAAGCCCATTCTTTGATATTGAGGAGAATGCAAGAAAGTTGGATGAGCATGGAAAAAAATGGCCCTAGGACCATTCTTGGATGCCCCCATGGCCACATTTTTATTGCACTACTCTCATGCATTTTAAAGTAAAACGATGGATATATGAGGCCTTAAGGTCATGTAGGAATGGTCCTTGCACCTATTGTGCATGAAAAGCATGGTCCTAGGGCTATTCTTGGATGTCCCATGGCTATCCCAGAAATGACCTTTAGGCCTTGGGGTCTTGCAAAAATGGCCCTAGGGCCATTCATCCTCATGTTGTGCATGGAAAGAAATGGGCCTAGGGCCATTCTTGGATGCACCCATGGCCCCTTGGTGTCATGCAAGAATGTCCCTAGGGCCATGCTTCCACTTGTTGTGTATGGAAGGAGGCCATTATTGAAAGCTCCATGGCCATTCCAAAATGACCTTAAGGCATTAGGGTCATCGAAGAATTGCATTTGGGGTCTATCTTCCACCTGTTGTGCATGAAAAGAATGGACCTAGGGCCATTCTTGGATGCCCCATGACCATCTTTAAAAAAACCTTGTGGCCTTGGGGTCATGCAAGAATGGCCCTAGGAACATTCTTCCTCATGTTGTGCTTGGAAACGAATGGCCCTAGGACCATTCTTAGATGCCCCATGTTCATCTCAAAAATGACCTTGAGGCATTGGGGTCATGCAAGAATGGCCCCACGACCATTCTTCATCATGTTATGCATGGAAAAGAATGGCCCTGGGACCATTCTTGGATGCCCTATGGCCATCCCAAAAATGACCTTGAGACCTTAGGGTTATGCAAGAATGGCCCTAGAAGCATTCTTACTCATGTTGTGCATGGAAAAGAATGGCCCTCTACGACCATTCTTTGATGCCCCCATGGCCACTATTTCATGCACTGTGATACATTTTAAAGTAAAACGGTGGATGTATGAGTTCTTGGGGCCATGTAGAAATGGTCCTTCCACCTATTGTGCATGAAAACAATGGCCCTAGGACTATTCTTGGATGCACCCATGGCCCCTTGGGTTCATGCAAGAAATGTTCTAGGCCCATTCTTCCACTTGTTGTGCACGGAAGGAATGGTCCTAGGGGAATTTGTGGATGCTCCATGGCCATCCCAAAAATGACCTTAAGGCCTTAGGGTCATGCAAGAATGGTCCTAGGGCCATTCATCCTCATGTTGTGCTTGGAAACGAATGGCCCTAGGGACATTGATCCTCATGTTGTTCTTGGAAAACAATGGCCCTAGGGCCATTCTTGGATGCACCCATGGCCCCTTGTTGGGGTCATGCAAGAATGCCCATTCTTCCACACCTGTTACACATGAAGAAGGCCATTATTGGGAGCTCCATGGCCATTCCAAAATGACCTTGAGGCCTTGGGGTCATGCAAGAGTGGCCCTAGGGCACATCTTAACACCTGTTGTGCATGGAAAGAGGCCAATATTGCGACCTCCATGGCCATTCCAAAATGACCTTAAGGCCTTGGGGTCATGCAAGAATGACCTTTGGGGTCATGCAAGAATGACCTTTGGGGTCATTCTTCCACCTGTTGTGCATGAAAACAATGGCCCTGGGGCCATTCATGTTGTGCTACATGGAAATGAATGGCCCTAGGACCATTCTTGGATTCCCTCTGGCCTTCCCAAAAACGATCTTCAGGCCTTGGGGTCATGCAAGAATAGCCCTAGGGCCATTCTTCCTCATGTTATGTAGGGAAAAGAATGGCCCTATGACCATTCTTGGATGCTCCATGGCCATCCCAAAAATGACCTTGAGGCCTTAGGGTCATGCAAGAATGGCCTCACGACCATTCTAATCCATGTTGTGCATGGCAAAGAATGGCCCCAAGACCATTCTTGGATGCCCCATGGCCATTCCAAAAATGACCTTGAGGCCAATGGCCCTAGGACCATTCTTGGATGCCCCCATGGACACTATTTCATGCACTGTGATGCATTTTAAAGTAAAACGGTGGATATATGAGGCCTTGGGGTCATGTAAAAATGGTCCTTGCACCTGTTGTGCATGAAAACAATGGCCCTAGGGCCATTCTTGGATGCCCCATAGCCATCCCAAAAATGACCTTGACGCCTTGGGGTCATGCAAGAATGGCCCTAGTTCCATTCATCCTCATGTTGTGCATGGAAAATAATGGCCCTAGGGCCATTCCTGGATGCACCCATGGCCCCTTTGGAATTATGCAAAACCTGTCCTAGGGCCATTCTTCCACCTCTGGTGCATGGAAGGATGCCATTATTGGGAGCTCCATGGCCATTCCAAAATGACCTTGAGGCATTAGGGTCATGCAAGAATTGTGTTTGGACCTGTTGTGTGTGAAAAGAATGGCCCTAGGGCCATTCTTAGATGCCCCATGACCATCCCAAAAATGACCTTGAGGCCTTAGGGTCATGCAAGAATGGCCCTAGGGACATACTTCCTCATGTTGTGCTTGGAAACAAATGGCCCTAGGACCATTCTCAGATGCCCCATGCTCATCACAAAAATGACCTTGAGGCCTTGGGGTCATGAGGCCTTGGGGTCATGCAAGAATGGCCCCACGGCCATTCTTCATGCTATGTTAAAGAATGGCCCTGGGACCATTCTTGGATGCCCCATGGCCATCCCAAAAATGACCTTGAGAACTTGAGGTTATGCAAGAATGGCCTTAGGGGCATTCTTCCTCATGTTGTGCATGGAAAAGAATGGCCCTAGGACCCCATTCTTGGATGCCTCCACGGCCACTATTTCATGCATTGTGATGCATTTTAAAGTAAAACGGTGGATATATGAGGCCTTGGGGTCATGTAAAAATTATCCTTGCACTTGTTGTGCATGAAAACAATGGCCCTAGGGCCATCCTTGGCCCCATGGCCATTCCAAAAATGACCTTGAGGCCTTGGGGTCATGCAAGAATGGCCCTAGGGCCATTCATCCTCATGTTGTGCATGGAAAAGAATGGCCCTAGGGCCATTATTGGATGCACCCATGTCCCCCTCGGGTCATGCAAGAATGGTCCTAGGGCCATTCTTACACCTGTTGTGCATGGAAGGAGGTCATTATTGGGAGCTCCATGGCCATTCGAGAATGACCTTAAGGCCTTGGGGTCATGCAAAAATGGCATTTGGGGTCATTCGTCCCCCTCTTGTGCATGAAAAGAATGGCTCTAGGGCCATTCTTGGATGGCCCATGGGCATCCCAAAAATGTGGCCTTGGGGTCATTGAAGAATTGGCCCTACGGCCATTCATCCTCATGTTGTGTTTAGAAAAGAATGGCCCTAGGACCATTCTTGAATGTCCCACATCCCAAAAATGACCTTGAGGCCTTGGGGTCATGCACGAATGGCCCTAGGGCTATTCTTCCTCATGTTGTGCATGGAAAAGAATGGCCCTAGGACCATTGTTGGATGCCCCATCGCCATCCCAAAATTGACCTTGAGGCTTTGTGGTCATGCACGGATGGCCCTAGGGGTCATGCACGAATGGCCCTAGGGCTATTCTTCCTCATGTTGTGCATGGAAAAGAATGGCCCTAGGACCATTCTTGAATGTCCCATGGCCATCCCAAAAATGACCTTGAGGACTTGGGGTCATGCATGAATGGCCCTAGGGCTATTCTTCCTCATGTTGTGCATGGAAAAGAATGGCCCTAGGACCATTGTTGGATGCCCCATCGCCATCCCAAAATTGACCTTGAGGCTTTGTGGTCATGCAAGAATGGCCCTAGCGCCATTCTTCCTTATATTTTGCATGGAAAATAATGGCCTTAGGACCATTCTTGGATGGCCCATGGCCATCCCAAAAATGACCTTGAGGCCTTGGGGTCATTCAATAATGGTCCTAGGGCCATTCTTTCTCATGTTGTCCATGGAAACGAATGGCCCTATGACCATTCTTGGATGCCCCCCATGGCCACTATTTCATGCACTTTGATGCATTTTAAAGTAAAACGGTGGATATATGAGGCCTTGGGGTCATGTAGAAATGGTCCTTGCACCTGTTGTGCATGAGAAGAATGGCCCTAGGTCCATTCTTGGTGGATGCCCCATGGCCATCCAAAAAATGACCTTGAGGCCTTGGGGTCATGCAAGAATGGCCCTAGGGCCATTCATCCTCATGTTATGCAAGGAAAATGTGCATGGAAGGAGGCCATTATTGGTCGCTCCATGGCCATTCCAAAATGACCTTAAGGCCTTGGGGTCATGCAAGAATGGCCTTTGGGGTCATTCTTCCACCTGTGTTACATGAAAAGAATGGCCCTAGGGCCATTCCTGGATGGCCTATGGCCATGCCAAAAATGACCTTGAGGCCTTGCAGTTGTGCAAGAATGGCCCTAGGGCCATTTCTCCTCATGTTATGCATGGAAAAGATTTGCCCTAGGACTACTCTTGGATGCCCCATGGCCTTCCCAAAAATGACCTTGAGGCCATGGGGTCATGCAAGAATGGCCCTAGGGCCATTCTTCCTTATGTTATGCAAGGAAAAGAATGGCCCTATGACCATTCTTGGATGCTCCATGGCCATCCCAAAAATGACCTAGAGGCCTTGGGGTAATGTAAGAATGGCCCCACGACCGTTCTTTATCATGTGCATGGAAAAGAATGGCCCCAGGACCATTCTCTTGGATTCCCCGTGGCCATCCCAAAAATGACCTTGAGGCCTTGGGGTCATGAAAGAATAGCCCCACAGCCATTCTTCATTAGGTTATGCATGGAAAAGAATGGCCCTATGACCATTCTTGGATGCTCCCATGGCCACTATTTCATGCACTTTGATGCATTTTAAAGTAAAATGGTGCATATATGAGGCCTTGGAGTCATGTAGGAATGGTCCTTGTACCTGTTGTGCATGAAAATCATGGTCCTAGGGCCATTCTTGGATGTCCCATGGCTATCCCAAAAATGACCTTGAGGGCTTGGGGTCATGCAAAAATGGCAATAGGGCCATTCATCCTCATGTTGTGCATGGAAAGGAATGGGCCTAGGGCCATTCTTGGATGCACCCATGGCCCCTTGGGGTCATGTACAAATGGCCCTAGGGTCATGTAAGAATGGCCCTCGGGTCATGCAAGAATGGCCCTGGGGCCATGCTTCCACCTGTTGTGAATGGAAGGACGGCATTCTTGGATACCCCCATGGCCACTATTTCATAAACTCTGATGCATTTCAAAGTAAAACGGTGGATATATAAGCTCTTGGGGTCATGTACAAATTATCCTTGCACTTGTTGTGCATGAAAACAATGGCCCTAGGGCCATCCTTGGGATGCCCCATGGCCATCCCAAAAATGACCTTGAGGCCTTGGGGTCATGCAATAATGGCCCTAGGGCCATTCATCCTCATGTTGTGCATGGAAAAAAATGGCCCTAGGGCCATTATTGGATGCATCGATGGCCCCCTCGGGGGTAAGCAGCAAGAATGGTCCTAGGGCCATTCTTCCACCTATTGTGCATAGAAGGAGGCCATTGTTGGGCGCTCCATGGCCATTCCAAATGACCTTGAGGCATTGGGGTCATGCAAGAATTACGTTTGGGGTCATTCTTCCACCTATCATGCGTGAAAAGAATGGCCCTAGGGCTATTCTTAGATGCCCCGTGACCATCCCAAAAATGACCTGAGGCCTTGGGGTCATGCAAGAATGGCCCAAGGGACATACTTCCTCATGGTGTGCTTAGAAACAAATGGCCCTAGGACCATTCTTGGATGCCCCAATGTTAATCCCAAAATGACCTTGAGGCCTTGGGGTCATGCAAGAATGGCCCCACGGCTATTCTTCATCATGCTATGCATGTAAAAGAATGGCCCTGGGACCATTCTTGGATGCCCCATGGCGATCTTAAAAATGACCTTGAGAACTTGGGGTTATACAAGAATGGCCCTAGGGGCATTTTTCCTCATGTTGTGCATGGGAATGGCCCTCGGACCATTCCCCCGTCGGATACCCCCATGGGCACTATTTCATGCATTGTGATGCATTTTAAAGTAAAACGGTGGATATATAAGGCCTTGGGGTCATGTAGAAATTATCCTTACACTTGTTGTGCATGAAAACAATGACCTAGGGCCATCCCAAAAATGACCTTGAGGCCTTGGGGTCATGCAAGAATGGCCCTAGGGCCATTCATCCTCATGTTGTGCATGGAAAAGAATGGCCCTAGGAACATTGTTGGATGCACCCATGGCTGCCATGCAAGAATGGTCCTAGGGCCATTCTTCCACGTGTTGTGCATGGAAGGAGGTCATTATTGGGAGCTCCATGGCCATTTGAGAATGACCTTAAGGCTTTGGGGTCATGCAAGAATGGCATTTGGGGTCATTCTTCCACCTATTGTGCATGAAAAGAATGGCTCTAGGGCCATTCTTGGATGGCCCATGGGCATCCCAAAAAGGACCTTGAGGCCTTGGGGTCATGCAAGAATTGGCCCTAGGGCAATTCTTCCTCATGTTGTGTTTGGAAAAAAATTGCCCTAGGACCATTCTTGGCTGCCCCATGGCCATCCCAAAAATGACCTTGAGGCCTTGGGGTCATGCAAGAATGGCCCAGGGCTATTCTTCCTCATGTTGTGCATGGAAAAGGATGGCCCTAGGACCATTGTTGGATGCCCCATCGCGCCATCCCAAAAATGACCTTGAGGCCTTGGGGTCATGCAAGAATGGCCCTAGGGCCATTCTTCCTTATGTTTGGCATGGAAAATATTGGCCTTAGGACCATTCTTGGATTCCCCATGGCCATCCCAAAAATGACCTTGAGGCCTTGGGGTCATTCAAGAATGGTCCTAGGGCCATTCTTTCTCATGTTGTGCATGGAATTGAATGGCCCTATGACCATTCTTGGATGCCCCCGTGGCCACTATTTCATGCACTGTGATGCATTTTAAAGTAAAACGGTAGATATATGAGGCCTTGGGGTCATGTAGAATTGATTCTTGCACTTGTTGTGCATGAAAAGAATATCCGTAGGGCCATTCTTGGATGCCCCATGGCCATCCTTAAAATGACCTTGAGGCCTTGGGATCATGTAAGAATGGCCCTAGGGCCATTCTTGGATACACCCATGGCCCCTCGCGGTCATGCAAGAATGGTCCAAGGCCCACTCTTCCACCTGTTGTGCATGGAAGGAGGCCATTATTGGGAGCTCCATGGCCATTCCAAAATGGACTTAAGGCCTTGGGGTCATGCAAGAATGGCCTTTGGGGCCATTCTTCCACCTGTGCATGAAAAGAATGGCCCTGGGGCCATTCTTGGATGGTCTATGGCCATGCCAAAAATATCCTTGAGTCCTTGGGGTTATTCAAGAATGGCCCTAGGGCCATTCTTCCTCATGTTGTGCATGGAAAAGAATGGCCCTAGAACCATTCTTGGATGCCCCATGGCCATCCCAAAAATTACCTTGGGGTCATGCAAGAATGGCCCTAGGGCCATTCTTCCTCATGTTATGCAAGGAAAAGAATGGCCCTAGAACCATTCTTGGATGCCCCATGGCCATCCCAAAAATGACCTTGAGGCCTTGGGGTCATGCAAGAATGGCCCTAGGGCCATTCTTCCTCATGTTATGCAAGGAAAAGAATGGCTCTATGACCATTCTTGGATGCCCCATGGCCTTCCCAAAATGACCTTAAGGCCTTGGGGTCATGTAAGAATGGCCCAGGACCATTCTTGGATGCCCCATGGCTATCCCAAAAATGACCTTGAGGCCTTGGGGTCATGTAGGAATTGTCTCATGGCTATTCTTCATTAGGTTATGCATAAAAAATAATGGCCCTAGGACCATTCATGGATGCCCCCATGGCCACTATTTTGTGCTATTGAAATATACAAGTGAATAGGGTGTGTGCAAGAACAAGCCCTTGGCAAGAGGCTGTAAAAGAGAATCTGTAAATGTGACAAAACCTGTGAAAAGGTGAGAAGTATCTACTAGGAGAGAATAAAGGGTAGCTTGAGGAGATTTAGGAGATGTGGATATATTCTAGGAGGAAGAGGTGGAGAGAATCAAGCAAAAGAGCTGGAGTGAATCAAGGAGAAATCAGTGGGATTAGATGCTTAGATGTAAACCCTATCAATTGAGGCACTGGCCTAATGAGAATTTGCTAGTTTTTGATTACCCATGCCTACATTAAGATATCAGTTAATTGCTCACTTCATCACATCTTAATTATCATCTAATCTCTTTGTTAATGATGTTGATTCTAGTATTTGATCCACCATAGCTCATCACAATGCTGCAAATTTAACATGGTATTAGAGCCTAGCCTAGAATCCATCAATTTATAAAGCCCATTATCTTGCTAATCACCTAGCTAATTAGGATAAATAGTGTGCGCTTTTGCCGCACAGGTCGTAGCTGGGGACTTGCCGGGCACCGTATGCGAGCCACGAATGGCTGCAAGCATACAACCAGGGAAGGAAGCTCAAACAGAATGCCAAAGGGTGTGTCACTCACCGCTCAACCGCCGCCTTGAAGGATTCCCGCGTCACAGCCGTGAAGAAGGAGCCGCCGTCGCCGCTCTACCGCCTCTCCGCCGCCATGCCGCTACACAGTGCTCGATTGCTCTCTCACTCTCTCTCTCTCTCTCTCACACACGCAGGAGAAGGAAACCAAAGAGATAAGGCAAGAGCACTCTTGTATTCACAACACATGAGAATGAGGATTTTAGGGTTACATTTGACTCATATAGGTGACTTGGCCGTTCACACTTGGGCGCCCATACATGGCCGGCCGACCCTAACCCTTATCCTACTGATATCCAAGGTGCGCCTCTCATCGGCGATCACCCAATCCCTTCATCCTTAACATATGGTGCCGACAAGCCCGGCCCATGACTCAGAATATTTAAATTAATGACGTAAAATATAGTACGTCGCCATGTCCGCCATGGGTTAACATGCCCCTCTTCCTGATGTAGATTCCGTCCTCGGAAGCTATGGTATGGTAAGCTCGAGAGGGTGTTGTGGTAGACCGTCTGCAAAACAGGGAAGTAGAGTGAAGGTATGCTGGAACTCAAAAGATATAAAGTGTATAAATTCAAGCATGTGAGACCACAATGGATGTTGCTATGAGAACTTAGTTTAAGGGTCACATGAGTAAGCTAGTGTAGCAAATTAATAGGAGTTTAAAATTATTGAAAGGAATTCAAGAGTTAGCAAGGTGTCAAAGGTTAATCAAGGTTTATAACTGGCCTAAGTCAAGGAAAATAACCAAGCTTAATAAATAAACAGATGACCACACTGTGTCTACTCTAAGAACAAGTTAATACCACAAGCCTTGGGACACAAGAAACAGCAGAGTTACAGAAGCTTTTTGCCTTCTTCTTCTTTTTTAAAATTAATGCACGTGATAATTTTTACACACAATGGCGACCTTCCTAAGGCAAAACTAACATCGATCCTGGTACTATGTTTAACACAAGGCATTATCCAGGAATCTATTAGCTTACTTTAGGCAAGGCTACCCCCTACCAACCAAGGCATCGGTCTGGAGTAGAATACTCCTCGCCTACCAAGTATCAATAAGGCGATAGGCCAACGTTAAAGCACATCATAGACTTGTATTGCCATTTATTATAGGCTTTTTTTTTCTATAATCTATTTCTTTTGATCTTCGCTCCTGAACTATAATTTGTCTTGCATCCTTTCGACAAAGGGGTAATAGCTATGTCCTAGAGGTCAACACACACATGGCCAGGTGTCAAACATTAAGATGGTTTGACCCTAGACCTAAGACAATCGTATTCCAAGGTTAACTAAAGACGTCATGCTGCCTAGGAATATTTCCAATAAAGTCAAGCTCATTAATGATTTACACTAGCATGCAAGCAACTTCAAAAACTAAGTAGTACATTGACAATTTCCACGTGGTCATGCATTATAGTTTATGCAATTGATTGAATAGTAAAAACGAAAGAGAGTGGGTATGGAAGAATTACACCTGTAATTGGAGATCTCCTTGATTTGACGAGACAGCTTGCAATTTGATGTAGATATATTTTGATGAACGTTGCAGCAGTCTCAGGACTTGAAAGCAAACCCACCTCAAACTTTTCAACCTGTACAATCAACTAACAAGCACTATACCTCGAGAGGCACATCAGTGTGAAAATTTCAAGACTTGTTTAAGGAATCTAAACTAGAAAAAACTTGCAAACACTAACCTACCTACCAGTCACCACACTACTACTGAGGATACGGTAAGAGGATGTTGTAGAGTCCTGGCTCTAGCCCTAAGGCTAGGCCTCTATCCGCATCATCCAAACAAATAAAGTCAGCCTCAGTAGTGCCATGAGTTTCATCCGTCCATTCATCATTGTCAGATATTTCCTTTTCATTTTCCCATCCACATAAACTCATCAAAAATGTAACCATGCGAGGATAGTCATCTTGTGGAAAAGGAAAGCATTGGGCTATCGGGGATATGTCCTCTACTACGGAGTAGGGGTCAGTCATTGTCAATAGGTGAATTAGCCATTCTAATTCCTCAACATTGTCCTCTCTGGCTAATACATCTATATGATCCCATTCAGTTTCAATTACAGGATAGCACATGTGAAATATCTGAGAAAGGTACAGATGATACCTTTCATCAAAGGTTGGAGTGGATGAAGTGTATGATGATCGTGCATCTGCCATATCTGCAAACACAGATATAGCATCAGTAGGTTTGTGAGATAGGTCAATCTAGTTCTTGATTGTATACGGATATTTATCCTCTTTTTGTGCTCTTGCTCTTTTTACTATTTTTTGTTTTTCTTTTCTTTGTTTTGTTTTGTTTTTTTTTTAAAATGTATGAAGCTATATATATACATCCCCTTGAATTTGGCAATTACATGGTCAGGGGAGAAGGTTAAGGAGGAAGCATTAGAATGTCGAGCGTGAGTACATGCTCCCTCTTTCCTTGGGTAGATCATATTATTTGCAATGATGTTGCAGCCTCTTGGAACCAATTTGTCCAGCGGGTCATAGGTTGTGATGTGGGCAGATAGCTTTTTATGACCCTTGTGGCCACATCCAATTGTAGAGATGGTAGTGTACGCTCCCATTGACGAATGGAGGAAATGGTTTCCGATGATACTATTACAAGGGGAGACGTAGACTCATCGGTTTTTTGTTGGGTGTTGACAAGAGTAGGTGTAGAGCATGTGGAAACTTCTATATGAGTGTGTGCCTGGCATGAGGAGCTAGAAGCTTCATGTGGCTCCCCCCTTCCTGAGCTAGGTGGTAATGATCGATATCGTTTGGGAATCCAAACTAACTCTGGAAGAAGTGGTGTGGAGCACTCTGTTACCTTTCCCTTACCACGATCTTGAATTATCGTTGGGGTGGCAACAATTGGTTTGCAAGGTTTTACAGGTGATGTAGAGGGATTCAGCTTATGTTTAGGGACCCAAATCTGGTCATTTCCCTCGTAGTACCCTTGGGCTACTAATAATTTTTTAGGGATCCATCGCGATGTTACATTGCCCTTTCTCAGGTGGGTAGCTGCTTTCCTTTTACGAGGCTTCTTGGTGGCTGAACGAGATTGAGTAGGGGAAGTAGCTGTTAACGAAGCTTTGGGGACCCATTTGTATGTACTCTTTGGCATAGTAAGCGAAGCTTTTAGGGACCACCTTGCCTGTTTCCACTCTTGGCGTTGAAGCATTAGAGGGGTGGCCAACAATCGAAGATGGTTTTGCCACTGGACTTTGTGATTTTTCATTATCTAATATTTGAGTGGATGACTTAGGTGCGGGATTTTGAGCTGTCAGACCTAGTGTTGGTTCTTGCGTTGTAACTTGTCTGGTTGCCCAATCGATATTGCACTTGGTGGCCATCATCCATTTGCGCCCTAAGATTACAGTCCCTTCCATGGTACCAGCATGCATAACCAAAAAGCTTTGAATTATGGTTCCCTTGTCATAAGCAACCGGAGTGTGCAGAATTCCTGAGACAGGGGTTTTCTTCTTGTTGATTCCTTGAACTTGGATAGAACTCTTGGTTAAAGGCGGTTTTCCCAGTTGACACCACACGCCATATGATAGCAAATTGTGTTGAGCTCCTGTATCCAATAATGCATTATACAGCACTTCCCCGTAAGGACTCTCTAACTCAATTGTGGGTATCTTAGAGGTGGGTTAGATTCCAGTGCATCCTCCTCTGCTTCCTCGAAAAATACTTGTGTAATTCCCAAGTTGGCTTCTCGTTGGATATACAGACGCTCTGCTAAAGGATTACCATCCCATCCCTCTTGAGTAGCAACACGAAGACTAGGAATGACAAATTCCCACGGCATGACTGCTTCTTGGCCATATACCATTTTGAATGGTGTGCAATTAATAGCCACTTTGTACGCAGTACGATAGGCCCATAAAGCTGTCGTAAGCTTTAGATCCCAATCCGTGCGATGGGCTTCAACTGTCTTTGTCAAAACAGAGATTAAAGTCTTGTTGGTACTCTCAGCTTGGCCATTCGCTTGCGGATAGTAAGGAGTAGATTTATGATGGGATATCATGAAATTTATTGTGAGCTCCTTAATCACTTCATTTATAAAATGCGTACCATTGTCGCTCACAAGTTCAAAAGGACAACCGAATCGTGTGATTATATTTTCAAAGAGGAACTTGGCTGTTGTCCTTGCATCTGCCTTACGTGTCGCTTTCGCTTCAGCCCATTTGGTCATATAGTCAGTGGCCACAATAATATAGCGAGATTGTGTGTTGCGGGCTGCTGGGCTAATTGGACCTACAAAGTCTAAACCCCACTTTTCAAATGGTTAGTTTACTTTGATCGGATGTAGGGGCATCTGATCTTTTCATTGGGGTTTCTTGTATCGTTGGCATTCATCGCAACCCTTCACAAAGAGTGATGCGTCTTGGAACATAGTGGGCCACCAATACCCTGATTGTAGGATCTTTCGCGCAGTTAAGTCTCCTGAGAAGTGACCACCGGCTACGCCCATATGTGCCTCTTGCAAAATGTATAGATACTCATCCTCTCGGGCACAACGCCTAAGAACGTCATCCTTTCCTCTTTTATAAAGAGTCCCAGCTATTAGGCAATAGGGTTCGCATTCTTTGATCAGCTTTTGAGCTAGATCTTTACGAAGCTCCTTGGGTGGAAAGCCATTAACCAAAAAGTTAACAATCTTCTCACTCCATTCAGGCATTGTCTCCACCATGAACAGGGAAGTGTCAGGTAAGTCATCATCAACCCCTGTAGGAGCCTCACCATTGGGTATGCGAGACAAATGATCAGCCATAACATGTTTCTTGCCAGGTCTCACAACAACCGTGAAATCAAACTCAAGAAGAATCAATAGCCATCATGTGATTCTTCCTGTGGAGCATGATTTGTTTACCAGATACAACAATGCTTGATGATCCACATAGAAAACAAACTTGGTGGCAAGGAGGTAATAACAAAATTTCCTTACTGCATATATCATTGCCAACCCTTCTCGCTCCGTAGTGGTGTAGTTCATCTCAGCATCGTTCAACTGGCGACTGGCAAAGCTAATGGGGTAGTCTAGTTTGTGTTCTCCAGGTTGAGTTAACACACACCCAAAAGCAAAGTTTGATGCATCAATATGCACATGGAAGAGTAAATCCCAGTTAGGCATTCTCAAGATTGGAGCACTCGCCAAGGCCTTCTTTAATAGCTCATAGGCACGGTCACATTCTTCGGTCCAAATAAACTCGATGAGAAGCTTATACAATGGTCGAGCTATCTCGGCGAAGAAGAGAATAAACCTTCGATAATAACCAACGTGGCCCATAAAGCGTTGGACTCCCTTGTAGTTGGTGGGTGGGGGTAATTCCAAAATGACCTTGATTTTACTCTCGTCAGTGGAAATCCCATTTTTGGACACTATATGCCCTAAGATAACTCCGTGTTTAACCCAAAATTGGCATTTGAAAGGATTCAAGGAGATGCGATATAATCTACACCTTTCAAATATTTTTCGTAAACACATCAAGTGCTCGTCCCAAGAGGAATGAACACAAAGATCATCTAAGAAAGCTTCACAGAAGTCCCTTAGATATTCCTTAAAGGCCGTGTTTATCAATCGTTGGAATGTTGCAGGTGCATTGGTCAAGCCAAAAGCCATGACGCGAAAGGCAAACACTCCAAACTCCGTGATAAATGCTGTTTTAGCTTGGTCCTCGTCTGCAATTGTGATCTGATTGTAACCCGAGTACCCATCTAAAAAGCTATATGCCTCCTTGCCTGCCACTCTTTCAAGCACATGTTCAGAATATGGCAAGGGGTAATGATCCCTTCTAGTGGCTGCATTAACCTTTTTGAGATCAACGCACACTGAGTTTCCCATTCTTCTTTGGCACGATGACTATCGGAGAAACCCATTCTGAGTGCTCAATAGGATATATGAATCCACATTTTATGAGCTTTTCAATTTTCTCTTGTACAATCTTTGCGTACTTAGGATTCATTGGGTAGGGACGTTGCTGGACTAGTTTAGCAGTGCTAATCATTGGAATCGTGTGTTGCACCACCGAGGGTGGGACACCCTTCATATCATGATATGTCCAGGCAAATATGTCCTTGAATTCTTTAAGAAGCTTCGTAAGTGCAGCTTCTTCCGCCTTGGTGAGGTCTTGAGCAATAAAAACTGGTTTAGACTCCTCACCCGGATCTGCTAAGTCTATCTCCTTAACTACCGTAGGGCCATCGTAGACACCGCTACTCCCATTGGTAGGCATTCGTTGGGCTTTTGTGTAGACCACTTTACGTTCCCCTGTGGTGAATGATTTGAAATGCTTGGGTGCGGGGTGTAAGTCTACTGGTTCTTGTTGTGCCCGGTTTTTTTCTTTTAATTCCGTCTCCTTTTGTTGTTGAGCCAACTCTTGGTTTTGCCGCCTTCTTGCAGTACGACTTAGTTTCGTCTTCTCTTCGATTTCTAATTGGGTGACGTCATGAGGTTGCGGAATACACCACATGACACTTTGGAGATATTGTCCCCAATTATTAGCTATCTTTTGATGAGCATCAATGGCTCCTACATAACTGAGCCATTCTGCAGTGGATCTTTCCTTGTTTATTGCAGTGCGTACATTAGCTCGATAGCGTTGGCGCTTATGTCTCGTTTTCTTCTTACCAAGTTTTTGATTTTTGTTTCTATCAGATTCAGACTCACTTGGTCGATCTTCACTTGTGTCCACCTCACTTTCGGATGAACTGCAGGAGGTCACTATCCTAGGCCTCGAGCACATTGCTTCCACATTTGGGTGAATATTTGATTCATTTTCCCCATTAGGCTCAGGGCCAGTTTCTTCTTGAGATTCATACTCAGAGTTGCATTGGTCAGAGTCTTCGCTACTTTCAGTGTCGGTGGAGTTTGCCACGTTCTTGCCAAGTGCATAACACCTATCATGTTTATTGGCACTAACGGTGGCATATCTTGCCCCTCAGGTGTTACCCAACTTGTGCCTCTATTCCCCCATGTGTCTATGGTTGCCGCTAGTGTACCCAATCCACGTTATCCGACTCAGTCATACCCGGTAGGACATCCATATAAGGAGAATCTTTTCCATCATCAGTCTCTTTTTTGCACGTATAGCAATACCTTAATGGGGCGGAGTGAATAGTGGTATCCGATCGATTATCAATGATAACCTTGCTTCCTAAAGGATGTGCACGACCATTCTCAAGATCAACTCGAATGACAGAGTCCTGGAATTGTAGGTAGACATGGTTTTTCGACCAGTCATGTACCATTTGTGCTTCCCTCATGAAAGGACGTCCTAAGATCATTTGATATGACATAGGATGCTTGGAGAAATCCATTACAATGAAGGTATGTTTTACCTTGTATCCCAAAACCTTGATCTTAAGGTCCCTTAACATTCCAATAGGTTTAGCAATAGTTCCATTTGCTATCTTAACCACTATGTTTGTGACTTCGAGGTGAGGTCTTCCCATGGATTCCCAACAGTTTTTAGTCACAATGCTCACTCCAGCACCACCATCAAGGATTCCCTTTAGAGTTAATCCCTTGGTAGTAATGGGTAGGGTGGCATTAGATTCGTCACCTTCAAAGTATTGTCCCAACTTGTTCACAGGTATTTCAACGACCGAATCTTCATCTAGGTTGGGTTGTAGATCCCAATGTTCCCCTTCATCTTGAAGCGTGTCGGGTCTATCCATATTTGCAAATTGTGGTAGCCCCGCCTTTAGTTCTCCATTGAGAAATGCTCGAAGAGCTAAGAATAGCTCAGGATCTCCGTATAATTTGGATATGATCGTGGTTCTGATCTCAGAGGACATGAAATCCATTAGCTTAGACACATTCAACGGTACTTTTCGAGACATCGCCCCTTGACTAGGGACTGGTGAAGATGGAATCACTTCCTCTTCGATGGGGTCACGCATTCCCTCACTAAACATTCTTTCCAGCAAGAAGGGTGTTTGCCCACTTCCTGATGTCCTATCCTCACTTTCTTCTCGAATGATACTAGGTATGGCTAACGGTTTATGGTTCCTATGAGGCTGAACTTGCGTAGGAAACACTGTATCTGGAATTTTGACTTTTCTCGGGTTTGGTTCCAGTTCTCTTTGTGTTTCTTCCACCAAACCCCTTAAGTGTTGCACTTGTTCAATCTCCTCAACGGTGTTTGGGTAGGTTCCAATCTTTTTCTTAAGGGTTTTTGGCCCACGTGGCTTGTCTTGGGGAGTCTCAGTCAGTTTGGGTGGTCGAGAGGGCATTAACTGACTTGGTTGTGGGGCCGAGAAAGTTTCCTTCTGTTTCTTCTTATTTATGTACTCGCTTGATTCTCCTTCATTGATCTCCCGAGTGGGTTCCTCCCTTAAGGTAGTGGCTTTGGTCCCCATGGTTTCTATTGAATCAGAATCATCTTCAGGATCATTCATATACACGGGGTCGTCTCCTGTCCCTATGTTGGTCTTTGAACTGGGCTTGGAGCTCGTGGCATTAAGCGATCTCTTCCGTCGTGTTTTCTTTTTCTTTGCCTGAGCGATTGATGGAGTATCCCTCTCTTCAAGAATGTAGTTTTGATTTTGAAGCATTGACCGTGTAACTACATTCGCGGGTACAACGGGTGTGGTTCCTCGTGCTTGGTTGGTGACCTCAACCAAATTCAATGGCGTAATCTTGGGTGCATTAGGATTATGTGGACATTGAGAGATCAAATGATCTATGCCACAACGATTACATGTGAGTACTGGCATTCCCGATGTGCTCCCTTGATTTGGTTGCATCTGAGTAGTGATCTTCTGTAGCCTATTAGGGCACTCCGCTACACGATGCGGTCCACCACAATCGTAGCATTGAAGAGGTGGTCTCCTTGCCAAGGTATTAAGGTTTTGCCCTCTTGTGGCGAGAGCAGCCGCTTGATATACAGGGTTGACTTGCCCGAAATGATCCTCCATGTAGTACTGGGGAATCATTTCAAACGTATCAATCCCGTATGGAACAGTGGGGTCTATCTCCTCTTCATAATCCCCACATGCACTATGTGACTCACAACCCATCTGGTTTACAGGGGTAATCCTAGGATGTGGAGGTTGTGGTCCTAGCACTGGCGGTGGTAACGGCACAGACTGGACTACATTCGGATTCCTTGGAACTATGTGCTGTGACGGTTGCTCGATAGGTTGTGCAGGCATTAGCGCGGGTACTTGAGGTGTGTTTGACCAAGCTAGTGGTGCCTGGTTTGCCAACATTCGCTTAAGTGTTAGGCAATCTTTAGATTGATGGCCATACTTACCACATGCATTGCAATTCCCATTGAATTTGACTCTAAATGTGGGACATTCACTCGTGCTATGTGGTCCTAAGCACACCGAACACCATTGTTGCTCTCTCCTTGGGTACATATGGCTATTCTGAGGAGCTCGATTACCCCTAAAGTATTCTTGAAGAGCCTTAGTAAGGTCGGTCATCACAGACATTTCAGATATCTTGGGCTCCTTGGCAATAGGTTTTACCATCATTGGCTCGTGCCCAGATACTTGCGAACTAACGGATTTTGTTTCTGAAGATACCTTTTTACCTGCAATCATCAAGTTGTCTTCTAACTGGATTGCATTGCCAGTGACTGCTTCCCACGTTGTAAGACCTCTAATGACTAGGCCATTGTAAATGTCCTCGGGGCGCAATCCTCGGATGAATCTATCGAGGAGTTGGTTGTTATTGAAGCATTCATCGGGAGTGCAGCGAGAATTTAGATGCTTCAATCGACTTATAAAGTCTCTCACTGACTCCCCTTCCTCGCGTTCAGCTTTTTGGAGTTGAGATGCTACTCCCCAAAGCACACCCTCACGTATGTATTCTTTCAAGAACAATCTCTTGAGAGTGGGGTAGTGAGTGTGCTCTTCAACCCTTAAGGTTCGATACCAATCTCCGGCCTTCCCACTTAAGGTTAAGCCTAAGGCTTTACACTTATGCAGCTCATTGTGCTCTTCCAAGGAATCACACACGTGTTCAAAGACTTCAATGTGCTTCCTAACATCCTCGTTACCACTGAAGTTTTGAGTGAGCTTAGCCACTTGTATTGCCTTGCTTCTAGGTTCTCTCTCAGGAATACCCCGCATGTTTTCTGCAATGGATCGTCCGATCGTCTGAGCAAACGCTGCGAGATCACCTAGGTGAGCAGGCATAGCTGGTGGAGGCACTTCCGGGATAGCCTGGCTGATAGGAGTTGGCGTTGGTCTGAGTAGGTTGGCAAATGACGTAGGATATGATATGTGGCTAGGCCTAGCTCCTCTTGGATAAGGGTGGTGATAAGGCAGTCGTGGAGCATACGCCATTGGCATACTAAGAGGCGTAGGAGCTACCTGAGCATGAGTAGCGACAGGTACATCGGGTTGATAGGCACTGGCACGCACTGTTGTAGGTACTGTTCCACTAGGTAGTGGTGTCGTACTAACTACAGCGGTAACAGGTGCACTTTCAGCTATGCTCATCATTGGGGTAGGCATTGCGGATTCCCTAATGGAAAGTTGAGCCAAGGTTGGAAAGCTAAAGTTACTGCTCGTGGGCTTAACCTGCATTGAGACTCCAGGCGAAACAACATATGAAGGGTCTATGGGACTCACCGAGGGAGTCTCCAATTGTGATAGGGTTGGTTGTTTGGCCTTGCCCGTATCCAAAAACCTCATAGGGCCAGTGGAAACTAGGTTCACTCCCCTATTTTGCCTCTCAATTTGGATAATTCTATGAATCACCTCACATATCATGTGTTGTTGCTCCTCTAGATTAGTGGCACTAGATGTAGATCGTAGGACTTCTAACCAACCTACATGGTATGTGTAACCTGTGTATAGGTCAGTTAGAGTCTCTGTGTGTAGATCATATTCCCAATTTTCATTGAGAAATATCCCATCTAGACTTGGTGTGCCAAATGGTTCTCTTGAAGTGGACGCAATGTCACTTCTTATGGATTGGCTTCTAGGGACCTCTACTTTAGGAAGAGCATCGGAATGTGGTAGCTCAGTAGGGCCCTCATTAAACGAAGTGGGTAGAATATCCACATGGACACTCTTTGGGAGGGTAGGGTCTACATAAGATGTGAATGGCGAATCTACTACCCCTCCTTCCTCATTTACTTCGCTTGTCGCATGTTCAGAGTGTGTAGCTCTACTAAAGGTCTCTATTAGACGACTAAACATGCTAGATCCGGGTTGTGGGGCCCACACTGGCATGTTTTGGCTTGTCTCCTCAGGGTTCTTGGTAGGGTGCCCTTCCATGGCTTCCGAGTCAGAGGATGAGTCACTATCCACTATTCGTGGATCTTGGGTTGCACTCCCTTGGGTTCCAGCCGAAGGCCAAGATGCCAACGTGGAGGGATGGTGTGAGCCTGCGTAGACTGAAACGCTTTCTAGTGGTTCAGGCTCTAGCACCCGACCAGAACGTAGATGCATGTGACGTGGGTACCCTACGTGCGTTGGTAACTACCCTTGAAGCCCACACAAGTGGTTTCTTGGGTATTTTGCACCTCGTTTTTACTTGTTTTTAGATTGTTTTTAACTCGTTTTTGACCCCCTTACTTACGGTCGAACTTGGACTAGGGCGTGTGATAGCTCGAAATGAGTGTATCGTTTAAAGGGTCCTAGTTTGCTTTACAGCACCGTGTTCGCCTATCCAGAGCTCCTGTAGTCCTCAAAATAGTCCGTTTCCTTTGGGAGGAAGGGGCAAAAGCCTATTTGCTTGTGGAGGAAAGGGTGAGGGCTTTATCCCACATGCTCACTTTACTCCTTGGGGAGTGGGCTACATATAGGGCACGACTTCCCATAAGCTCTCACTTGAGAGAAAGCTATGGAGGCTCACTCTCCTATATATATATATCAAAAGACCGAGACCGAGGCCGCGAGACCGAGGCCGGGGCCAGGGTCGTGGGTCAATTGGGGTTCTTTCTTTTCAAATTTTTTTTCTCTGATTAGAAAATCTTTCCTCTCTACACGTTTGGTTCTTTCTTTCAAAATAAAATTTAATTTTTTATTTTTTAGAATTTTTATTTTCTGTTTTTTTTGGAAAAGTTTTCTAGGGTTTCTAGCCTTGGTCGCATCGCAGTTCGTGCACACAGCACAGATCTGGGGATTCAGAAACCCCCTCACACGCAGAAAACCAGATAACCGATCGTGCGCCCACACGCGGAGCGGAAAAATAACAAAAGAAACAGAAATGCAGAAGACAAATTGCAGAAACAGAGATTACAAAACACGGAAACACCTCAACAACAAACACACAGTCGCTTTCCTACAGTGCAGATTAAACTTCACGCAGCAGCCGAGCTGCAAACTGGAGCTTGGTGCAGGGCAACTCCCCGGCAGCGGCGCCAAAATTTTGCGCTTTTGCCGCACAGGTCGTAGCTGGGGACTTGCCGGGCACCGTATGCGAGCCACGAATGGCTGCAAGCATACAACCAGGGAAGGAAGCTCAAACAGAATGCCAAAGGGTGTGTCACTCACTGCTCAACCGCCGCCTTGAAGGATTCCCGCGTCGCAGCCGTGAAGAAGGAGCCGCCATCGCCGCTCTACCGCCTCTCCGCCGCCGTGCCGCTACACAGTGCTCGATCGCTCTCTCACTCTCTCTCTCTCTCTCTCTCTCACACACGCAGGAGAAGGAAACCAAAGAGATAAGGCAAGAGCACTCTTGTATTCACAACACATGAGAATGAGGATTTTAGGGTTACATTTGACTCATATAGGTGACTTGGCCGTTCACACTTGGGCGCCCATACATGGCCGGCCGACCCTAACCCTTATCCTACTGATATCCAAGGTGCGCCTCTCATCGGCGATCACCCAATCCCTTCATCCTTAACATATGGTGCCGACAAGCCCGGCCCATGACTCAGAATATTTAAATTAATGACGTAAAATATAGTATGTCCGCCATGGGTTAACAAATAGATAATTAGGTTTTTACCTCTTTTTTCAATTAGCCTCTGTACCCCCAACTGGTGAAGGATCTCTCTTTCCCTTCATACATCAAATTAGCCCAAACCACTTTAGCCAAGCATAGCTCTAACCCTTGTGCTCTAGCCCATTCAAACAAAAGCTCAAACCGCCGGTGCATTGCAGCAATTCTACGTGATTTTGCAGGCGCCTATTTTCTGAAGGAAAAATGAGATCTCTGTTGCTCCAGATGCAATGGGTCTAATTCCTCTTGGCCCTACGGATTTTCAATGGTGCTCTACAACCTGGTGAAGACAGATTTTGATTTGATCAAGTCTACATTGAGATCCAAGCTCTTCATCAAATCTGTAGGTGACTTTAGTAAAACAGAGATTAAGCATTCAATGTTTGGTCAAATCTTATGTGTCTTTGGCTTAATCCTCTACTAGACTAATTGCTATTGATGGCCTTGAAAGGATTTGAGCTTATTTGAACTCTAAGGCCTCAAATCTGGACTCCTCGCATACTTTGTTTTTTGCACACAAAACAGAGGATTAATTTGCTAATTAGTGATTAATCAATACTAATCACTATTTTTTGGTACAATTGAGGGTTCAAATTAACCATTGGGTATCTAATACAGATCCCTATAACTTCAGATTGCAATTCAGAGATGGTTTGATACTCCAACCATTCCGCACAGATTTGTTACCCTTGGTTTAATATAATTTTTGGTGATTTTATGCTCATAAATATGTTGTAATCATCACCTAAACACCAGATTGAGTTGTAAAAGGGTAGACACTGCCCTTGAATCTTGAAATTGGATCAAGAGGTAAGACCCCCTTCACATCATCACTCTCATGTGATGAGTACGGCACAAGAGATAGCCAAATTTAATGGGGAGCAATTTTACACATGGCAGACAAAAACCATGTTTTTGCTCATGAGGAAAAATCTGTGGGGGCTAGTTGAGGGAAGAGATGAATGCCCAAAGGTGAGAGGGGAAAATGAGTGAAAGAGAAGGAATGAAAAAGCATTGGTACCTATCGCACACTCAGTTTGTGCATGAAAAGAATGGCCCTAGGGCCATTCTTGGATGGTCCATGACTATCCGAAAGATAACCTTAAGGCCTTGGGGTCATGCACGAATGGCCCTATAGGGACATACTTCCTCATGTTGTGCTTGGAAACAAATGGCCCTAGGACCATTCTTGCATTCCCCATGTTGATCCCAAAAATGACCTTGAGGCCTTGGGGTCATGCAAGAATGGCCCCACAGCCAGTCTTTATCATGTTATGCATGGAAAAGAATGGCCTTGGGACCATTCTTGGATGCCCTATGGCCATCCCAAAAATGACCTTGAGACCTTGGGGTTATGCGAAAATGGCCCTAGGGGCATTCTTTCTCATGTTGTGCATGGAAAAGAATGGCCCTCTAGGACCATTCTTGGATGGCCCCATGGCCACTATTTCATGCACTGTGATGCATTTTAAAGTAAAACGGTGGATATATAAGGCCTTGGGGTCATGTAGAAATGGTCCTTGCACCTATTGTGCATGAAAACAATGGCCCTAGGGCCATTCTTGGATGCCCCATGGCCATCCCAAAAATGACCTTGAGGCCTTGGGGTCATGCAAAAAATGACCCTAGGGCCATTCTCCCCCTTCCTCTCCGCGAGCCACCATCCCTCCCTCGGCCTCTCCAGGATACTCCTCCAGACCACCCATTGCCCCGAGGCAGCGCAGCTCGGTAGGCCAGAGTTCAGTTCAGCGGCTGTTCCACTGCCACTCCGGGCCAGTGGAGATGGCGATCATAGCTTCGCCCGCCAGAGTTCTCTCCAGCCTCCCCTGGGGGGGGCCCCCGGGAGTGATGGGGCTCCCAGTGGATTATGGTTTTTTCAGGTGTCTCCAGCTGGATGCTGGCCCGTTTGAGACACTGGTCACGCCCTTGCGAGTTTGCGTGGTGTGCCATCCCTCTTGTTCTCCTTCAGTGGTGAGCAGCATGGTGGCCTTCTCCTTTCCTCTCAATGTTGCCCCAGACACAGCATGGGATTGCAACTCTATAGAGGAAGTTTTGCGTGATCAGATACTGGAGTTTTCTCACCACTTCAATGACCTGGGGCTCACGGACCTATTGCAGACCCGATTACACTCAGCCCGCATGAGCTTGTTTGGCATAGGAGATTGGCGGGCGGATTCGGTCCACACCTTAGTTGAGGCGGTGCTACGGATTCTCCTCCACGCCGCCCCGAGGGTGCAGCCTACCTTTAGATACATATATGCAGAGGATTGGTCTCACGCCTATGCCCTGGACAGGGCGAAGGCGGAGTGGGGCTGGACACAGAGACAGGTCACCCTTTTTTTGGAGAGACTCCGCACTCGGACTGACAGTGACTATTCTCCCTCCAAGCCGGCGCCCAAGACTCACAGAGTGGAGGGCAGCTCATCCGGGCCGGCTGAGAGGGGTGAGCCAGTGGGCGGCTGCTTCACTTGCCATAGCTCATCCATGAGGATCCTCTCATGGAACATCCAGGGTCTTGGTGGATCTCGCTGCTACATTGGTCGGGGCAGACTTCGCCAGGAGATCTAGAGGGCTCTCGTTGGAGGACCCATAGATATCCTTTTCATCCAGGAGCACCACCTTTCTGCTGGGCGTACCCGCACCTGCGGGAAGATCTTGCCAGGCAGGAGTCACAATTTTTGGTCACCGGCATATGGATCCCAGGGGAACCAGGGTGGAGTATGCATCTCAGTTAGCGAGCAGCTTCTATCCGAGGTTGTGGATTCTGGCACTCTGGTCCAGGGTTGAGCGCAGTGGATCATCCTTCGGGTTGGGGAAGACCGCATTGGCTTCCTCAACTTCTACGCCCCTAATGGGGCGACCGGGAGAGCTGAGTTCTGGAGCACCATTAGACAGTCCCTCCCCATGGCAGACCATTGGTTCCTAGGGGGGGATTGCAACATGCTGGAGGATGCAGAGGACAGGATGGGGGGCAACCAGGAGACCATTCATGGGCTGGAGCTCGCTGCCTGGGAGGAACTAGTGCTGCAGGTGAGAGGCCAGGATCCGTGGACTCTCTCGGAGTTTCGCAGGTTGCAGGGGAGTTTATCTTTCTCGCGCTTAGATAGACGGGCCACAGGAGTTAACCTTTCCCACATCGATAGGTTTTACATTGATGAGTGGGCTTGCGATAGAGGTGGCACTGTGGGTATACTTGCAGGCTCCTCGTTTTCAGACCACTTTCCAGTGCTTCTCCAGATCGATGACCCCATGAGAGGAGAGCGAGGCCAGAGCGTCTGGATTCCAGATTGTCTCATAGAGGAGCCCGAGATTGCGACCAGAGTTGAGCAGGTTTGGCAGGAGCTTCAGTTCAGGAGAGGATCGGCAGCCAGTGATCCTGACAGGGGTTTGCAGGAGATCAGTAGGATGCTCAGACAGGCTGCCCTGGACCGTCTGGAGGCTTTCAGAGAGCAGGAGAGGAGCTTGCGGCGGAGGAGTCTAGCTTCCCTTCAGAGACTTCAGGAGAGGGAGCCTACGAGCCCTTGGATTTTAGAGCAGATGGAGTCAGCTCGCACAGAGATCAGATCCATCGAGGAGAGGAGGGTGGAGTTCCGATTCCATGCTCGGGCTTCTTTTTGGACACAGGCTGGAGACAGAGTGACTCGAGACTTCTTTGAGGCGACAGGGCCCCGCTTCAGACGAGAGGGTCTCAGGCGTCTTCGGTAGGCTGATGGCCAGGTGGTGGTGGATCCCCCCAGGGTTTGGGTGATTGCCACAGATTTTTACAGGGATCTGCTCTCTGCTGAGCCAGCAGATGACAGGGTGAGAGAGGCTCGGGAGGCAGTCTTGAGCTTCACGAGACCGGTTGTGCCGGCCCATTTGCAGCACTCCGTTCTCTCCCCCTTCTCGGATACAGATTTGGAGGAGGCTCTTCAGGCACTTCCTCGGGGCAAATGCCCTGGTGAGGACGGTCTCTCAGTGGCTTTCTTCCAGAGGTACTAGGGTCTCTTGCATAGGGGCTTCAGATTGGCATTCCAGGAGATCATGGAGTCGGGAGACATGCCGGATAGCATGGCAGAGGGGTTGATTCACTTGATCCCCAAAGAGGGAGGAGACAGACTGGAGATTAGACAGTGGAGACCAATCACCTTGCTAGGCATGGCCTACAAGGTCCTAGGTAAGGCGATCAGCAGGCGGCTTCAGCCTCACCTTCCGGACATCATCCACTCCACGCAGACAGGCTTCATCCAAGATAGGAGCATCCTGGATAACATCTTCTCTTTCTGGAAGGCTACGACTTTGGCTAGATTTTGGTAGGAGGATCTGGCAGTGCTCCTTCTCGACTTCGAGAAGGCATATGATCGGGTGGACTGGGCCTTCTTGGAAGGCACTATGGAGAGGATGGGCTTCCCCCCTCAGTGGATCCGCAGGGTCTCTGCACTCTACACATCGGCCCATAGCCAGGTGTGCTGATACAGGGCGTGCGCGGAGAGAGGTTCTAGCTCTCGCGCTCCGTGCGACAGGGGTGCCCCTTGGCGCCCTTTCTTTTTCTTTTTGTGGGGCGGAGGCCATGAGCACTTTCTTGACGGCACAAGATACAGGTTTGTGGGGCCTCCAGCTCCCCATCCGCACCTCAGAGGAGCTCCTAGACTCGGAGTTTGCGGATGACACTGCTGTCTATCTTCAGGGAGGGGAGGAGAACCTCCGCCGCTTCGCCTCAGCCATGGAGAGGTTTTATAGAGCTTCGGGCGCTTTGATCAACTGGCACAAGTCGT
This sequence comes from Cibotium barometz, assembly GCF_041138505.1. Classification (NCBI taxonomy): domain Eukaryota; kingdom Viridiplantae; phylum Streptophyta; class Polypodiopsida; order Cyatheales; family Cibotiaceae; genus Cibotium; species Cibotium barometz. The sequence continues at coordinate 8,932,204 of NC_141091.1, forward strand.
GTGGGTTGTGGGTCAGTTCTGTGCCCCCCGACTTGGAGGCCAGTTGGATGGGTTTCAGTGGTGGCTGCCCCCCGGCACTACAGTGCGCTATTTGGGATGCTATGTGGGCATTGACATATCTCCGGAGCAGCAGATAGCCCCCCTTCTTCTGAGCATTCGGAAGAAGCTTCTGTATTGGAGTACTGCTCGTTTATCTCTGGCTGGCCGAGTGGTTGTGGCCAACCAAGTCCTGCTTGCTACCATGTGGTACATCACTTCTTGCTGGGCCTTCTCCTCACGGGCATGTATTGGCCAGGTGCAGAGGCTCATCAGGAACTTTCTTTGGTCCGGTGGCGACGGGCGGCCCGCCAGGGCCAAGGTGGCATGGGCTATGATTGATCACCCAGCCGAGGGAGAGGCGGCCTGGGCATAGTTGATCCTATTTGTCAGAGCCGAGCTTTGCTTGGCAAGTTGGTGGTTCGTGGCCTCCTACCAGGCGCGCTGAGCCGTGGAAGGAGTTTCTTGTATCCAGGATTCTCAGCCGCACTCCTTCTCTTAGCGGCCCCTAGACCCCCAGCATCAGGTGGATCTTTACAGAGCAGCGATCCAGAGGAGTGGGCCTTGGCTTCGAGGAGCGTTTTGCAGCTAGCCTTCTGAGGGCATGGGAGCATCTGAGGCCGTCACTCTTCCAGACTCCCCCAGGCACCGATGAGGAGCGCGTGAGGCAGCCATTGATCTAGAACCCCTTGATCTGACTTCCCAGTGGTCATATGGTTGGATCGCGATCTCACGTGTCGTGGGGCCCTTTGAGCTCCAGCCCAGCCTAGTCCCTAGACGACTGGATATGTTTCTAGCAGCTGCCTCTCTAGAGGCTCAGGAGAGGAGACTCAGCGGGATGAGGGGCAGAGAGTTGATGAGGCAGGACATTGAGGCGGACCCCCGGGAGTGGCGGACTCCAGTACAGGACCCTCCACCTCCACAGTGGATGGGCATCTTTACTCGGCATGAGATCCTTCTAGCGGTCTGCGGCTCAGCAGAGAGAGTCGCCCCACTCACCTTCGAGGTGGGAGAGGGAGGCCAGCTTCAGAGGACCCGACTAGTTTTGGATGAGTTCCAGGGTTGTATCTTTTAGAGGATGCAGATGGTCGGCTTTCATCAGAGACAGTGGACTATTCTTGGAGATTATGGGCTTGGGACAGCAGGCCTCTTATATTCCAGTGGGATCCAGGCGAGTGGCTTTGGCGAGATCCCTACTCGGCCCATACCAGCCCAGGCACCCCCTTTTTTCAGTACACAGCGAGGCTGGGGCGGCAGATCTAGAGGCACAGGACAGCGGGCACCCCGGCGGCGGTGGGCCGAGCATTGGCGGCGATAGGGGCTCTCCCATGCCTTCCTTAGGGACTTCTGGCAGCGCCTTTGGGCCAGCTTCCGGCCCCGGAAGGTGATGCTTTTTCTCTGGCTTACAGCGCATAGAGGACTGGCTGTGGGGGCTTGACTAGCTTTTGGTAGAGACACCCAGCTTCCTGCCCTCGGTGCGGCCATGCACAGGAGTCGCAGCGGGCACTATAACTATGCCAGTCTCTAGAGTGGCTGTCACACAGCCTGTCATCCCACTGGCCGCATATCGCCCAAGATCTCATCAACCATGCTAGTGGTGTAAGTGTGAGGCCTATCCCCCAGGCAGGTCATCAGTGTCCACCGCCTCACTAGACGAGCTCGATATCTCAACACTCCCCCTCGAGCTCAACTCCATCTCATGTACACCAAGCAAAGCCCTGAATCTGCGCGGAGCTTCTCTGTATCCAATGCTTTGGTGAAGATCTCAGCTACCCGATCCTTTGTGCTGACATAAACAAGGTCAAGGTCTCCTGCTAAGACCTTCTCTCTGACGAAGTGGTAGTGGACCTCTATGTGCTTCGTACGAGCATGAAAGACTGGGTTCCTGGCCAACTGTATACTGCTAATGTTGTCACAGAAAATGACAACTTGTCTATCCACTGATAGACCCAAATCTGTAAGTAGCTTTCTCAACCAAGCTACCTCACATGCTGCCATAGCAGCTCCTCTGTACTCGGCCTCTGTACTCGATAGAGCAACCGTAGGCTGCTTCTTGCTGCTCCAAGTCACAGCAGCACTCCCCAAAGAAAACATGAATCCACTGGTAGATCGTCTATCTGAGATACTACCAGCCCAATTAGCATCTGTGTACCCATGTACATATATCTCTGTCCCAGTCTCATAGAATAGTCCACAATGCAAAGTAGACTTCACATACCTCAGTATGCGTCTCACTGCATCCAAATGCGGTTTCCATGGAACCTGCATAAACTGACTCACCAACCCAACAGCATAGCTCAAATCTAGTCTGGTGATCGTCATGTAGATCAAACTTCCTACTATGCTCCTGTACATAGTAGGATCCTCCAAGATCTCTCCTGAATCTGCACTCAACTTGCCATTCTAATCCAATGGCACAGAAATAGGCTTACAGCCTGTCATACCATACTTGGACAACATGTCCAAGCCATACTGTCTCTGCACTAATCCAATACCATATGGTGACCTAATCACCTCAATGCCCAAGAAATATCTGAGCTCCCCCAGATCCTTCATCTCAAACTTCTGTCTAAGCAAGATCTTTACATCAAAGATCTCTGCATCATGGTCCCCTGTAATGATCAAGTCATCTACATAGATGACAACAAGCACAACTCCTCATGTCTCACATACAATGAGAAATCTGCATTGGCTACATGAAAGCCAATAGTGACAAGATATTCAGAAATCTTGTCAGACCATGCCCTTGGTGCTTGCTTTAAGCCATACAAGGCTTTCTTCAACCTGCAAACATGCTCGGGGTGACGCACATCCTCATAACCAGATGGCTGCAACATATACACCTCTTCTTGCAAATCCCCATGCAAGAATGCATTCTTTACATCCATCTGATGTAAAGACCATTGCTTTGACGCAACCACTGCTATCACAACTCTCATCGTTGCCATCTTGGCAACTGGGTTGAAAGTTTTCTCATAATCAATCCCATATGTCTGCGCATATCCTTTGGCTACCAATCTAGCCTTGTACCTATTTATGCTTCCATCACTGTTATGTTTAACTTTGTACACCCACTTGCATCCAATGGCTTTCTTGCCTTCAGGCAATTGCACTAAATCCCAAGTTTCATTTCCATATAGTGCATCCATCTCCTCATCCATAGCTTTCTCGCAACACACATTTCCAACAGCCTCATCAATGCATGTGGGCTCAACAACCTGCACAACCTTTGCCATATATGCATAGTGATGTGCCACATAACCATCATAGGTAAATCTCTGCACAGGATTTCTCACTCTCCCAGATCTTCGTAGCTTTTCATTCATGGCTTCCATAGCCTTCTTTACACCAGGTGTTCTCATAGCTGGGATCCCAAGCTCCTCCACCAAGGCTCATATTTGAGCCACTAGACTCTCCATCAACATGAGAATGCCCTGCAGAAATGTCAGGCATACCAAGGGGCTCAACCACTTTCTCTTTTCCTTTACGTGATGTACTAATCACATTTGCAGGACTGGTATTATGACGCAGCCTGACACTCCATGGTCTATCAATAGACCCACTAGATGAGGACTCTCCTGGTCCACTCAAAGACTGTGATTGCTGACCTGCATTCTGTGCAACCACACTTCCACTCACATCAGCCCCAACAGCTTCTTTTTCAGCAACATACCAGCTGCTCATCTCATCAAACACAACATCCCTGCTTACCCTCAGCTCACGTGTAGCAGGGTTATAACACCTGTATCCTTTTTGCTCAAGGGAATATCCAATAAACACACATTTTTCAGCTTTCGGGTCCAGCTTAGTTCTCAGCTCATCTGGCACATGCACATATGCAATGCATCCAAAGACTTTCAGATGAGACAAATCTGGTTTTCTGCCAGTAAACCTCTCCTCTGGAGTTACATCATGTATGGCTACAATTGGAGTCCTATTCATGATGTATAATGCTGTAGAAACAGCCTCAGCCCAATAGCAATGCGGCATATTCTTCTCTTCCATCAATGCTCGCGCAATCTCAGCAATGTGCCTGTTTTTCCGCTTAGCAACTCCATTTTGCTGCGAAGTGTATCTGCATGTGAACTGTCTCCGAATACCATTCTTCTTCAAAAATTCAGAGAACTCATTGGAGAAGTATCCTCCCCCTCCATCTGACCTTAGGCACTTGACATATTTCCCTGTTTGCTTTTCAACCAAAACTTTGAAATTCTGAAAGTGAGTGAACACCTCACTCTTCTCTTTCATGAAATATACCCACACTTTCCTTGTGTGGTCATCAATGAAAGTCACATAATACCTGCAGCCTCCCATAGATATGGTCTTCGTAGGACCCCATACATCTGAATGCACAACATCTAGTGCATTTTTGCTCACATATCTGTTACGTGGAAACACATGCTTTGTTTGCTTTCCAAATTGGCATGCTTCACATATTTTCTGCATACCTTCCACTTTAAATTTTGGCAGCCCTGTCACAATTCCTTTTGTCTGCATAGACTTCAATCTCTGCACATTTACATGTCCAATTCTTTTATGCCATATGTCTGTGTCTGCAACAACTCTTGAACCATTTGCAAACATCGCAGCACTCATTTCAGGCATGTCTACATTCAATGTAAACATTCTGCCCACTCTGTTGCCTTTTGTAACCAACATGCACTTGTCTTTGAAGTCTTCGACATAACAACCATCAGGGTTAAACCGAACCTGCAAACCCTGCTCAATCATCTGGCCAACTGAAACCAGATTCTTTGTTATGTTCGGTACATGAAGTACATCTACAAGGTACTTCACTTTGCCATCCTGCATAGACAATGGCACATCTCCAACGTGGGCAATTGGATGAGCAGTGTCATCCCCTGTTTCCACAAAACCTGGTCTTTCCGGGTTTTTCATCTCCTTGGACCACTCCCCATGACTCGTCATGTGGTTCGAAGCGCCTGAATCCACATACCATACATTATCTTTTTGTGCTGCATCAACATTTTCAGACATGGCATTCACAACATGCTGCATAACAAACAACCTTTCATTATCCTCATTATTTCTGCTTGAGGATGCATAGTTGTTTTGCTGCACTTTCCCATTTTGCATGTCAACCTGCTTCTTATAACATTCTGACTGCACATGTCCAGGCTTACCACAATAATAGCATTCACGTGCATCATTATATTGCCTTTGCCAATTTCCACGGCCTCTTTGACTCCCCCTGCCTCTGAATTTGCCTCTTCCACCTGCGTGTTGTTGTTGTTGTTGTTGATTCTGGGACTGTTGTTGCTGCTGCTGCTGCTGGCCATAATTCTGATTACCTGTTCGGTCACCTCCTTGACGTGTCCATGGCCTCCTCTACCTCGTCCTCTTCCTGAACTCGTGTAGAAGGCCTGTTGCTCTGAACTGTTTTTGCTTTGTGAAGACTGTTGGTCTTCACCCAAGCTCTTCTCTTCGATAATCAGCATAGACACCAAATCTGTAAAGTTGGAAATGTTTTCCCGAGTCTGAATGGACGTCTTGAACGCCTTGTATTGTGGCCCGAGACCACGTAGACAGACTTCCACCTTATCATCATCATCTACCGACACACCAATAGATGCAAGGGATTCCACAATACTCTTTATCTTCAGCGCATAGTCATTCACAGACATGCTCTTTTTCTCCACTGTATGAAGTTCATTCTTCAACTGTATCTTACGTGCCTTGGTATTTGTTTCATAGAGGTTTACCAAGGTGTCCCACGTCTCCTTGGGGGACTTGGCATCCTGAATGTGCCCAATCATGGTGTCTTGTATACTGATGGAAAGCCAATACATAACCTTCCTGGCTCCTTGGTTCCAGTCTTTAAACTCTTTTACATCTGCAGAGCAGTCGGATTTATATCTGGTATCTCCGGTGCCTCTTCATGCTCACCTTCTATGTAGTCCCAATAGCCTTTTCCCATCAGGAAATTCGTCAACCTGAACCTCCAAGCATGGAAGTTATTCTTATCCAGCTTCTCAGCCACAATCTGTGTTATGCCATCATTAGACATCTTGCCAAACACACAATTTTACCAGAGACTGCACTCTGGTTTATTTGCACAAACTGCTGTATTTTCTGCACAGCGATACTGTAGTACTCTCAAATATCACAACCAGTGACTTCAATGTGCATACATACACCCAATGGCAACTGTAGACCTCTTTGCAGCACCCACAATGTCTGCACAGTCAATCTGTCTTCCTGCAGTTCTTAAAACAGAGTGCTGCAGAGAATCGATGACTTACCCGCAGTGCTTGAAATCACCTGCTTTCTGAAAAACGGAGGTCCAGACGTGCCCGAAACGCGTTTTCGATAGGACTTAGTTCGATAGGACTAAGTTCGATAGGACTGTATAGTTGCCCTATAGCTTTACTCCCGCGAAGAAAGCTCCTCAATCAGAGACCGTTTGCCGGTGCCTCCCGTAGAGCTCCCGACAAGGGTGTAGTCACCAACACAATAGGGAAGAGTAGTTGGAGCTCTTACCCTCGTATCGCTTCCTGTGGTTCTCTTGCTTGCAGCTCAGCCCTTAGCACGAACCAGGCTCTGATACCATGAAAAGATGCAGGGGGGAAGAGAGCGTGAGCTCTTGCAAGCACACACACACACACTCACAAAACCCTAATAGAGAACACACAAGGTGAGAGGCTGAAAATCATCTTCTTCTCTACTCAACACTCAACACACCATATACAAGAATAAGAGTACTCACAATATGAAAGGTACTCAACCAATACATACACGGGTTCTCTATAGTGTGAACTCGACTAAATGAGCTGGCGCTATAACTATGCCAGTCTCTAGAGTGGCTGTCACACAGCCTGTCATCCCACTGGCCGCATATCACCCAAGATCTCACCAACCATGCCAGTGGTGTAAATGTGGGGCCTATCCCCCAGGCGGGTTATCAGTGTCCACCGCCTCACTAGACGAGCTCGATATCTCAACAAGAATGTCCCTAGGGCCATTCTTGAATGACCCCAAGGCCTCAAGGTCATTTATGGGATGGTCATGGGGCATCCAAGAATGGCCCTAGGGCCATTTTTTTCATTCACAACAAGTGGAAGAATGATCCCAAACGTAATTCTTGCATGATCCCAATGCCTCAAGGTCATTTCGGAATGGCCATGGAGCTTCCAATAATGGCCTCCTTTGGCCCTAGGGCCATTCTTGCATGACCCTAAGGGGCCATGGGTGCATCCAAGAATAGCCCTAGGCCCATTCCTTTCCATGCACAACATGAGGATGAATGGCCCTAGGGCCATTTTTGCATGATCCCAAGGCCTCAAGGTCATTTTTGGGATGGCCATGGGACATCCAAGATGATGAAAAACAGGTAGAGGGAGAGGAGACACAAGAGCAAACCCTGATGTATATTGCAAACCCTAACCATAAAGGGAAGCCATCTCCCTTTTCACACAATGCATAAAGCCATAATCCATAATACACAAGACACACTATGTGTTGTGTCCACACACTGCTAACCCTAGCTAATGTCCACACACTATGACCAGCTGGACGTGGTCATTTATCTCACACATGTTCCTATAGCACAACTGGCACACACTGACATCGAGCTTGAATCTCAACAGCCCCTATCAAGCTCATGATGTACTACCATAGATGAAGATGTAGATGAGCTTGGGCTATCAAAGCTCTCAACACTCCCCCTCAAGCTCATCCCATGTACTCCCAACATGGTACGGAAGTACTCAAACTTCTCCCTGCTAAGTGGCTTTGTAAAGATGTCAACCACCTGCTCTTCAGTCTTCACATAATGTAGATCCACTGTACCATCCAACACCTTCTCTCTGACAAAGTGATAATGGACCTCTATGTGTTTGGTCCACGCATGGAACACTGGATTCTTGGCCAACTGTATGCTGCTCATGTTGTCACAAAGAATGATAACTTTGCTATCAATAGGCTCACCCAAATCAGCCAAGAGACTCTTTAATCATACTCCTTCACATGTAGCAATGGCTGCACCCCTGTATCCAGCCTCTGTACTAGATTAAGCAACAGTAGGTTGCTTCTTGCTACTCCAACTCACCACGGCACTTCCAAGTGTAAAGGCATAACCACTAGTAGACCTCCTGTCATATGAGCTACCTGCCCAATCAGCATCTGTGTAGCCATGTATATCCAAGCCTTTACCATGCTCATAAAGAAGACCATAATGTGTAGTGGTTTTTACATATCACATAATACATCTCACTACATCCAAATGAGGTTTTCTGGGGCTCTGCATAAATTGTCTTACTAGCCCCACAGCATAACTGAGATCCGGGCGTGTTATAGTCATGTAAATAAGGCTTCCAACCATCTTTCTATACATAGATGGATCATCCAACTCCACCAACATCAGCCCGTAACTTCACATTCTGCTCCAAAGGTGTACTCATTGGCTTACACCCTGTCATGCCATATTTTGCCAACATATCCAATGCATATTGGCGTTGCACTAACCATGTACCTGCATGGTCTTTGATCACTTCAATTCCAAGAAAGTATCTCAATTCACCTAAATCTTTCATGTCAAATTGCCCACTCAATGCCTTCTTCACATGCATAACATCTGTAGCATGATCACCTGTGATAATCAAGTCATCCACATAGATGAGCAAGTAAGACAATCCCATGATCTGTTTTCTTCACATAGAGTGAAGAATTTGCTGTGGAAACCTGAAATCCAAGGGAGATAAGATATCTGCTCATCTTATCACTCCAAGCATGAGGTGCTTGCTTCAAACCATATACAGCTTTCTTCAATGTGCATACATCAGTGGGATATCTTGGGTGTACATATCCTACTGGGTGTGCCATATACACTTCTTCTTGTAGATCACCATTTAGAAATGCATTTTTCACATCCATTTGATGCATTTCCCAACCATTTGCTGCAGCCATAGCAATGACTGCTCTCACTGTTCCCATCTTTGCAACTGGACTAAATGTTTCATCATAGTCTAAGCCTTGGGTTTGTGCATAACCCTTAGCTACCAATCTCGCTTTATGTCGTGAAAGGGAACCATCTGACTTGCATTTCACTTTGTAAACCCATTTACAACCAATAACATTTTTGTTTTGTGGTAATGCAACCAAATCCCATGTTTCATTATGAACCAATGCGTCCATCTCAACATCCATTGCCTTCTCCCATACATGCTTTCCAATAGCATGTAGGTTCCACATACTTCACCAAAGAGGTCATATATGTGTAATGCATAGCAAAATCACGATATGTCAACCTGTCAACTGGATATTTGACCCTTTGGGATCTCCGCAATGTATGCGAATCACTCTGAACACCTGTCATTCTAGCATGTGGTGGCACATATCTATCCTGCCTAGCACCAAGTGTGCGTAAAACGGGTATTCCAAGTTCCTCATCCAAACTCTCTCAACTTGAAAACTCATAACCTGTAATTCCAATTCCTTAAACCTTCTTCTTTCTTTTATCCATAGCACTACTCCCAGTGCTCACACTCTCATGCCTCAAGCATCCTAACCATGGACGTACAGTGCTACTCTCACACTCTGCTGGCCCAAACATAGAAATAGAACTAGAACTTGCTTGTGGCAAGTTCACATGCACATCAGCATCAAGAGAATCAATGACACTTTCATCCTTTGCTTTGTACCAACTGGCAAGTTCATTAAACACCACATCTCGTGAGATAACCACTTGCCTAGTTTGTGGATTGTAACATTTGTATGCCTTGCGATCTTGTGCATATCCAACAAACACACTCTTTTCTGCCTTAGGATCCAACTTCTTCCTTCTCTTGTCAGGCACATGTACATAAGCTATGCAACCAAAAACTTTGAGGTGTCCAATGTCTGGCCTAAAACCTGTAAGCCGCATCTCTGGCGTACTTCCATGTATGGCTACTGTGGGTGTCTTATTAAGTATATACACTGCCATAGCACATGCTTCTGCCCAATAATAATCTAGCATGCTCTTTTCATTGAGCATTTCCCTGGCCACTTCACAAATGACTCTATTCTTTCTCTGAGCAACACCATTTTGCTGAGGTGTATACCTGCAAGTTAACTGCCTTCTTATGCCATGCTCTCTCAAGAAATGCTCAAAAGCATGTGAGGTGTATCCACCTCCATCTGTCCTCAAACATTTTATCCAAGAGCCATATTGCTTCTCTGCAAAAGCTTTGAAGTCCATAAATTTTCCCAACACTTCACTTTTCTCTCTGAGAAAGTAAATCCAAGTCATTCTGCTGAAATCATCAATGAATGTCACATAATATAAACTGCCTTTAATGGATGGGTTTTGTGCAGGACTCCATACATCGCTATGTACTATCTCAAGTGGCCTGCTACTCATGTTGCCTTCTCTAGGAAATGGCAACCTCGCCTGCTTTCCAAACTGATAGGCATCACAAACATGCATATTCCCATCATACTTGAATCTAGGCAGCCCACTAACAATGCCTCTTGTCTGCATGTTCTTTAACCTTTGTATATTCACATGTCCAATCCTCTTATGCCACATATCAATTTCCTGTACCATATTTTGACTTTTAGAGAACATGGCTGATTTCAACTCAGGAATCCCAGCATCCAGCTTAAACAACCTGCCTTCTTTCTTGCCTTTGTTTGGCAATGACTCTACATCCATTTTTGAAATCCTCAACGAAGCAACCATGCTCGTTGAAACGAACCTGTAATCCCTGTTCCACCATTTGACCAACTGAGGCCAAACTTTTTGTAATAGAAGGCACATACAATACATCTGCCATAGATTTTGTTTCACCATTGTGCATAACCAATGATACACTTCCAACATGTGTAATGGCATATTGGGTATCATCTCCTGTCTCCACAAAGCCTTTCACATCCATAGGCTTCATATGCTCAAACCATTCACCATGACAAGTCATATGGTTTGATGCTCCAGAGTCCATATACCAAGTGTCATCATTTTCACCATTCGACATCATATATCCCACAACATGTTTCATGGCAAACAAGTGATTTGCGCTGCCATCATTACTGCTTGATGCATAATTTCCACCATGTTGTGCATAATGTCCACCATGTTGTGCTCTACACCCTCTCAAATCATTTTGTTTGCAGAAACAATCATGTGCCATATGACCAAATTTTCCACACTAATGGCATTCCACATTTTGCATAGATGTTTGTTGGCCTTGCCAATGTCCTCTACCACGAGAATTACCTCTGCCTCTCTAAGGTGTATATCCACGACCACCTCTAGCACCATATGTAGGCTGAAAATTATCAAACTGAGACTTGCGAGCACTAGTGTCTGTATCAAACAGCTTTACCAATGTATCCCATGCATCCTTGGGATTCTCAGCATCATGTATGTGTATGAGTATAGCATCCGAAATACATATAGACAGGTAATGCAAAACTTTGTATGCTCTTTCTGACCATTGCTTATGAGCTATAACTTGCTGCTGTGTAGGTTGTCGGGGTATTTTCGACTCTGTCAGCACCTGTAATAAGATTCCAAAAACCTTTTCCCTTCAGAAAACTTTTAATCATGTACTTCCATGCCTGGAAGTTCTTCCTATCCAGCTTTTCACCCACAATTTGTACTGGATTATCTGACATATTTGCTCAATGCAAATGCACCTTTCGCACACGTCCAAATCTGTAAATGAGCCTTCCTCAGCTCAACCACACTCTAATGAGTGTTCTAGATACTCCAAAGTACACAACAAACTTCAATTTTGATGTAGAAAATCAAACTATATACATCCAAAATGAACTGGCTCACGCAGTCCAAGATACCCTGTTTTGATGCTCTTTCCAAGGCTCCAAATTGCAATGTAGTGGTTCAATCAAGTGTGGATAGCTTGCATTGACACCTAAACAAGCTCAATGTTGAATATCAACACCATCCAAGGTGTGTACATACCAATTTTATCAAGCCCTCTTCTTTGTTTTGAGAAAAACCAGAAAAACTAGTAAAACTAGTAGTAGAATTGCTCTAATTTCTTCAATGCTTGTCTAAATTGAGAGACCAGGCAATCATTAGCTTAGCAATGATGTTCACTAACTCCATGTAAAAGGAATTAGACCAATTGTTTAAGATGAGAGAGTAATTAGTCGATTAATCACACTCTATTTCACTGAACACAGTAGACAGCCTATTTAATCAGCTCATTTTCACCTCCATAGATCATAATTGCTCCAACCAATCATGTAGCCTCCTTCTCAGGTGTATGTATCAACCAATTGCTAAGGAAATTTTGGATTTTATCAAGCACAAGAGTTGAATTGTGGCCTCCACTTGGCACATAGATAAAAAATGCTCTATTTCTGCATACCAGGCTGCGCCGCCTGCTGTAGAGGGAATTTGGGTTGATTTAATTGTCAATTGATCACATGTGTAGATTCCTAACACTCCAAGGCAAGTTTACAATCCATCAATGGCATGATTTTTGCCAAAAACTTGGTTTAATTTTATCAAAAGTTGACCTCTTTTTCTCGATTTTGTGAGAGCTTCAAAACCAGTGATTTTCAATCACTTAAATGCATCATATTTGCTCCAAAATCAGTGTAGGGCTTGCACATTAGTTGCCAATACATTCATCCTTGTCCCGTACATGTTTCTTTACCAGATTTGCATCTATTTTCACCATACATCACCGCTTCCAAGCTCCAATGGAAAGCTTCCAAAAAACTAGAATTTTCCTTTGCTTTGGGTAATCCTAATTTGCTTTGTTTCTGCTTGAATCACCTGCAATCCGCTCAAGGGTGTTTAGTAAACCTTACCCGGTAGGCCAAGCTCTTAGATTTGATAGAAATCAGTGTGCTCCAAGCTTCATAGGATCAATGGCAAGCTTCATAGCATTTCTTCATCACAGCTTCTTCTCCCTCTTCTCTCACTCACTCATAAACCCTAATAGAGAGCACCAGGCTCTGATACCATGATGAAAAATAGGTAGAGGGAGAGGAGACACACACACAGGAGCAAACCTTGATGTATATTGCAAACCCTAACCATAGAGGGAAGCCATCTCCCTTCTCACACAATGCATAAAGCCATAATCCATAATACACAAGACACACTATTTGTTGTGTCCACACACTGCTAACCCTAGCTAATATCCACACACTATGACCAGCTGGACGCGATCATTTATGTCTCACACATGTTTCTACCTAACATGCCAGCACATTAGCCCTAGAGCCATGATTTTCATGCACAATAAGTGCAAGTATCATTCCTACATGACCCCAAGGCCTCATATATCCACCGTTTTACATTAAAATGCATCATAGTGCATGAAATAGTGGCCATGGGGGGCATCCAAGAATGGTCCTAGGGCCATTCTTTTCCATGCATAACCTGATGATGAATGGCCGTGGGACCATTCTTATATGACCCCAAAGCCTCAAGGTCATTTTTGGGATGGCCATGGGGCATCCAACAATGGTCCTGGGGCCATTCTTTTCCATGCACAACATGATGAAGAATGGTCGTGGGGCCATTCTTGCATGACCCCAAGGCCTCAAGGTCATTTTTGGGATGGCCATGGGGCATCCAAGAATGGTCATAGGGCCATTCTTTTCCCTACATAACATGAGGAAGAATGGCCCTAGGGACATTCTTGCATGACCCAAAGGCCTCAAGGTCATTTTTTAGAAGGCCATGGGGCATCCAAGAATGGTCCTAGAGGGAGGACCATTCTTTTCCATGCACCCCATGGCCATTCTTGTATAAACCCAAGGCCTCAAGGTCATTTTTGGCATGGCCATAGGCCATGCAATCCAATAATGGCCCCAGGGCCATTGTTTTCATGCACACAAGAGGTGGAAGAATTATCTCAAAGGCCATTCTTGCATGACTCCAAGGCCTTAAGGTCCTTTTGGCCATGGAGGTCACAATAATGGCATCCTTCTATGCACAACAGCAGGTGGAAGATGTGTCCTAGGGCCATTCTTGCATGACCCCAAGGCCTCAAGGTCATTTTGGAATGGCCACCATGGAGCTCCCAAGAATGGCCTCCTTCTATGCATAACAGGTGGAAGAATAGCCGTAGGGCCATTCTTGCATGACCCCAATAAGGGGCCATAGATGCATCCAAGAATAGCCCAAGGGTCATTCTTTTCCAAGCATAACATGAGGATTAATGTCCCTAGGGCCATTGGTTTCCAAGCACAATATGAGGATGAATGGCCTTAGGACCATTCTTGCATGACCCCCAAGGCCTCAAGGTCATTTTTGGGATGGCCATGGGGCATCCAAGAATAGCCCTAGGGCCATTCCTTCCATGCACAACAGGTGCAAGGACCATTCCTACATGACCCCAAGGCCTCATATATCCACCGTTTCACTTTAATATGCATCACAGTGCATGAAATAGTGGCCATGGGGGCATCCAAGAATCATCCTAGGGCCATTATTTTCCATGCATAACATGAGGAAGAATGATCGTGGGGCCACTCTTGCATAACCCCAAGGCCTCAAGGTCATTTTTGGGATGGACATGGAGCATACAATAATGTCCTCCTTCCATATGCAGAACAGGTGAAAGAAAGGCCCTGGGACCATTCTCGCATGACCCCAAGGGGGAATGGGTACATCCATGAATGGTCCTAGGACCATTCTTTTCCATGCACAATAGGTGGAAGAATGCCACTAGGGCCATTCTTTTCATGCACAACAGGTATAAAAACCATTCATACATGAGCCCAAGCCTCATATATCTATCGTTTTACTTTAAAATGTATCATGGTGCATGAAATAGTGGCCATGGGGGCATCCAAAAATGGTCTTAGGGTCATTCTTTTCCATGCAAAACATGAGGAAGAATGGCCCTAGGGCCATTCTTGCATAACCTGAAGACCTCAAGGTCATTTTTGGGATGGCCATGGGGCATTTTCCATGCATAACATGATGAAGAATGGCCATGGGGCCATTCTTGCATGACCCCAAGGCCTCAAAGTCATTTTTGGAATGGCCATGGGGCATCCAAGAATGATCCTAGGACCATTCTTTTCCATGCACAACATGAGGAGGAATGGCCCTAGGGCCATTCTTGGATAAACCCAAGGCCTCAAGGTCATTTTTGGGATGGCCATGGGCCATCCAAGAATGACCCTAGGGCCATTCTTTTCATGCACAGCAGATGGAAAAATGACCCCAAAGGCCATTCTTGCATGACCCCAAGGCCTCAAGGTTATTTTGGAATGGCCATGGAGCTCCAAAAGATGGCTTCCTTCCAAGGACAACAGGTGGAAGAATGGCCCTAGGGCCATGGAGCTCCAAAAGATGGCTTCCTTCCAAGGACAACAGGTGAAAGAATGGCCCTAGGGCCATTCTTACCTGACCCCAAGGGGCCATGGGTGCATCCAAGAATGGCCCTAGGCCCATTCTTTTCCATGCACAACATGAGGATGAATGGCCCTGGGGCCATTCTTGCATGACCCTAACGCCTCAAGCTCATTTTGCGATGGCCATGGGGCATCCAAGAATGGCTCTAGGGCCATTCTTTTCATGAACAATAGGTGCAAGGACCATTCCCACATGACCCGAGTGCCTCATATATCTATCGTTTTACTTTAAAATGTATCAGAGTGCATGAAATAGTGACCATGGAGTCATCCAAGAATGGTCATAGGACCATTCTGGCATCAACTTAAGGGGCCATGGGTGCATCCAAGAATGGTCCTCAGGCCATTCTTTTCCATGCACAACATGAGGAAGAATGGCCCTAGGGCCATTCTTGCATAACCCCAAGGCCTCAAGGTAATTTTTGGCATGGCCATGGGCCATCCAAGAATGGCCCTAAGGCGATTCTTTTCATGCACAATAGGTGGAAGAATGCCCCTAAAGGCCATTCTTGCATGACCCCAAGGCCTCAAGGTCATTTTGGAATGGACATGGAGCTCCCAATAATGGCCTCCTTCCATGCACAACAGGTCGAAGAATGGCCCTAGGGCCATTCTTGCCCTACCCAATTGGCCATGGGTGCATCCAAGAATGCCACTACTAGGGCCATTCTTTTCCATGCACAACATGAGGATGAATGGCCCTGGGGCCATTCTTGCATAGGTCATTTTGGGATGGCCATGGGGCATCCAAGAATGGCCCTAGGCCCATTCTTTTCATACACAACAGGTGCAAGGACCATTCCTACATGACCCCAATGCCTCATATATATACCGTTTTACTTTAAAATGCATCATAGTGCATGAAATAGTGGCCATGGGGGCATCTAAGAATGGTCCTAGGTTCATTCTGGCATGAACCCAAGGGGCCATGTTGGTGCATCCAAGAATGGTCTTCGGCCCATTCTTTTCCATGCGCAACATGAGAAAGAATGGCCCCAGGGCCATTCTTGCATAACCCCAAGGCCTCAAGGTCATTTTTGGGATGCCCATGGGCCATCCAAGAATGGCCCTAGGGCAATTCTTTCCATGCACAACAGGTGGAAGAATGACCCCGAAGGTCATTCTTTTGCATGATCCCAAATTCTCAAGGTCATTTTGGAATGGCCATGGAGCTCCCAAAAATGGCCTCCTTCTATGCACAATAGGTGGAAGAATGGCCCTAGGGCCATTCTTGCTTGACCCCAAGGGGCCATGGATGCATCCAAGAATGGCCCTAGGCCCATTCTTTTCCATGCACAACATGAGGATGAATGGCCCTGGGGCCATTCTTGCATGACCCTAAGGCCTCAAGGTCATTTTGGGATGGCCATGGGGCATCTAAGAATGCCCCTAGGGCCATTCTTTTCATGCACAACAGGTGCAAGGACCATTCCTACATGACCCGAGTGCCTCATATATCTACCATTTCACTTCAAAATGCATCACAATGCATGAAATAGTGGCCATGGGGGCATCAAAGAATGGTCCTAGGACCAGTCTGAAGGGGCCATGGGTGCATCCAAGAATGGTCCTAGGGCCATTCTTTTCCATGCACAACATGAGAAAGAATGGTTCTAGGGCCATTCTTGCATAACCCCAAGGCCTCAAGGTCATTTTTGGAATGGCCCTAGGGCCATTCTTTTCATGCACAATAGGTGGACGAATGACCCCAAAGTCCATTCTTGCATGACCCCAACGCCGAGTCAGGTCATTTTTGGAATGGCCATGGAGCTCCTAATTGTAATTGCCATTGTAGCACGTGTGTAGCCCAGCCCATAAGGGCCATGCAGACTTGACGTCATCCCCACCTTCCTCCATAGTAGAACTACGGGCAGTCTCTTGTGAGTGCAACATCGGCACAAAGCGAGTGTCATCAATCCCGGTCCTCACTGACTGAACGCAGATTCATGTAATAACCTCTTTCTATGCACAACAGGTGGAAGAATGGCCCTAAGGCCGTTCTTGCCTAACCCCAAGGGGCCATGGGTGCATCCAAGAATGGCCCTAGGCCCATTCTTTTCCATGCATATAACATAAGGATGAATGGCCCTAGGGCCATTCTTTTCCATGCAAGAATGGCCCTAGGGCCATTCTTGCATGACCCCCCAAAACCTCAAGGTAATTTTGGGATGGCCATGGGGCATCCAAGAATGGCCCTAGGGGCATTCTTTTCATGCACAATAGGTGCAAGGACCATTCCTACATGACCGCAATGCCTCATATATCTATCGTTTTACTTTAAAATGCATCACAGTGCATGAAATAGTGGTCATGGGGGAATCCAAGAATAGTCCTAGGGCCATTCTGGCATGACCCCAAGGGGCCATGGGTGCATCCAAGAATGGTCCTAGGGCCATTCTATTCCATGCACAACATGAGGAATAATGACCCTAGGGGCCTTCTTGCATAACCCCAAGGCCTCAACGTCATTTTTTGGGATTGCCATGCGCCATTCAAGAATGGCCCTAGGGCCATTCTTTTCATGTACAATAGGTGGAAGAATGACCCCAAAGGCCATTCTTGCATGACCCCAAGGCCTTAAGGTCATTTTGGAATGGACATGGAGCTCCCAATAATGACCTCCTTCTATGCATAACAGGTGTGGGAGAATGGCCCTAGAGCCATTCTTGCATGACCCCAAAAAGGGGCCATGGGTGCATCCAAGAATGGCCCTGGGGCCATTCTTTTCCAAGCACAACATGAGGATAAATGGCCCTATGGCCATTCTTGCATGACCCCAAGGCCTCAAGGTCATTTTTGGTGTAAGATTCTTCCCTCCAGCTTTTGAGGTATAAAGGTGTAAGAACCTCCCCTTCTATTCTTGTAATTATTCCCCTCTTTGAAATAAAAGAAAGATCTTCTTTTACCCTGTTTTGGCCTAGAGAGAGATAATCCAAAATTGAGATATCTTTGGATATAAAAATCCTCCTAGTGTCTATAATGGATTCTCCTAAAATAGAAGTTCAAAATGAACTTTCCAATGGGCATTAGGAATTAATTGAAAATGGTATAAGGGACCTTAGCCTAAGGGTCTACATTTTTAGAAATTTTTGGATTATGGTCCAATTAAGGTTCCAATGGGCGAACTGGATTAATCCAAGTGTTAGGATGAGATTAATCCAAGAGAATAAAAGAAAATACCCAAAAATGAGTAAATGCTCACATAAGATGAAGAGTTGACTGAGTACAAGGTTTATTAGTTAAAAATTATGTGATATTACTTAAAAAATGAGATATTACTTTAAAAAATGAGATATTTTGGAATAATGATGCATTTTTTACACCTTGGTAAGAAAAGGGGGACTCTTGAGGTAGGCGTCTCTTTCATGTGTGGAAGGGTTTTTAATTCAAAAAAATTGTGATATTTTTATCTCTCCTCTCTCTTGGATCAAACCAAATCGAAAAGGGAGCCAAACTGGTCCAAATCTTGTCCAAATTGAGTCAAATTGAACCTAAAAATTTCTTGAACCTAGTTGGACTTGGTTAGTGGCCTCCCTCACCTATAAATAGACCCTCAATCATTTGTAATTAAATATTGGAGCTATACCATGTAAGTATTATATTAAAATAATCATATTTTCTATTATCCCTTATATTCTTCTCTCTCTTGGGGGCTCTCTCTCTCTACAACAACTCTTGGAGTTGCTCTTCTCCTCTTGGTGGACCAATTGATTGGTCAGGGGCTTCATCGCAATAATTAGAGAATCAAGCCAAACTTGGAGGTAAAATCAAATTTAATGATTTTTTCTAATTTTCTCAATAACTGTCTTCTTCTCAACCCCTCTCAAGCTTGAGAAGCCTTCTAAATGATTGTTTTAATTCAAATCAAGATTTCCATTAAAGTCTTAATGTTTAAGTAAGAGAAAGTTAATCTTTATGTTTATTTGTAATGCTTTCTTTTTTTAAGTAAATCTCTCTCTAAAAGAATAGCCATCTTTATGGATAAATCCCTTGAAAAAGGATTCTTCTCTATGATAGTCTTTTAATTCAAAGCTAAACTCTAGGCTTAATAAGCTAGAGATTAAGAAAATGATATTTTCATGATTTTGTGCTATTAAAATAATGGTAAATTATTTTAGATTATTTATGAGTAGTTAAAAAATACTCTAATTCATTCTAAATAAGAAATGGATTATCCTAACAAATTGGAAAAAGAGGAATATTGAAATTAGCTTAATCTAGTGGGATAATCATAGTTATGTTTAATTTTATGGTTAAAATTATGATTTAAATTCATAGTTTGATTTTAAGCATAAAAGAGGAACTATCATATTTTCATTACAAGCATTTATTCTTTTAGAAAAAAAATAAGAATTATCAGTAGTAGCAGCTATGGCAAAATTTTCAGAAAATAATACATATCTTATTTTTATGCTTAATGCTAAAAGAGGACTTCCTACCATATTCTAGGATTGGACATCCTATGCAAAAAGAATGATTTTTCATCATATTCATGGAAAATAAATTTTTAGTATTTATGCATAAATATTTAATTAAAAGAAAAGAGGAATTTTTGGTAAATCCTTTGAGACCTTGGGGTCATGCAAGAATGGCCTTTGGGGTCCTTCTTCCACCTATTGTGCATGAAAAGAATGGCCCTAGGGCAATTCTTGGATGGCCATCCCAAAAATGATCTTCAGGCCTTGGGGTTATGCAAGAATGGCCCTAGGGGCATTCTTCCTCATGTTGTGCATGGAAAAGAATGGCCCTATGACCATTCTTGGATGCCCCCATGGCCACTATTCCATGCACTGTGATGCATTTTAAAGTAAAATGGTGGATATATGAGGCATTGGAGACATGTAGGAATTGTCATTGCACCTATTGTGCATGAAAACAATGGCCCTAGGGCCTTTCGTGTGGATGCCCCATGGCCATCCCAAAATAACCTTGAGGCCTTGGGGTCATGCAAGAATGGTCCCAGGGCCATTCATCCTCATGTTGTGCATGGAAACAAATGGCCCTAGGGCCATTCTTGCATGTAGCCATGGTCCCTTGGTGTCAGGCAAGAATGGCCTAGTGCCATTCTTCCACCTGTTTTGCATAGAAGGAGGCCATTATTGGGAGCTCCATGGCCATTTCAAAATGACCTTGAGGCCTTGGGGTCATGGAAGAATGGCCTTTGGGGTCATTCTTCCACCCATTGTGCATGAAAAGAATGGCCCTAGGGCCATTCTTCCTCATAATGTGAATGCAAAAGAATGGCCCTAGGACCATTCTTGGATGCACCCATGGCCCTAGGACCATTCTTGGATGCACCCATGGCCCCTTGGAGTCATGCCAAAATGTCCCTAGGACCATTCTTGGATGCCCCCATGGACACTATTTCATGCACTGATGCATTTTATAGTAAAACGGTGGAAATATGAGTCATTGGGCTGATGTAGGAATGGTCCTTGCAGGTGTTGTGCATGAGAAGAATGGCCCTAGGGACATTCTTGGATGCCCCATGGCCATCCCAAAATGACCTTGAGGCCTTGGGGTCATGCAAGAATGGCTCCAGGGCCATTCATCCTCATGTTGTGCATGGGAAAGAATGGCCCTATGGCCATTCTTGGATGCACCCATGGCCCCTTAGGGTCATGCAAGAATGGCCCTAGGGCCATTCTTTCTCCTATTGTGCATGGAAGGAGTTTATTATTGGGAGCTCCATGGCCATTCTAAAATGACCTTTAGGCCTTAGGGTCATGCAAGAATGGCCTTTGGGGTCATTCTTCCACTTGTTGTGCATGAAAAGAATGGCCCTAGGGTCATTCTTGGATGGTGGGCTATGGCCATCCCAAAAATGACCTTGAATCCTTAGGGTTATGCAAGAATGGCCCTAGGGTCATTCTTGGATGGTGGGCTATGGCCATCCCAAAAATGACCTTGAAGCCTTAGGGTTATGCAAGAATGGCCCTAGGGCCATTCCTCCTCATGTTGTGCATGGAAAAAAGAATGGCCTTAGGACCATTCTTGGATGCTCCATGGCCATCCCAAAAATGACCTTGAAGCCTTAGGGTTATGCAAGAATGGCCCTAGGGCTATTCTTCCTCATGTTGTGCATGGAAAAAAATGACACTAGGATCTATCTTGGATACTCCATGGCCATCCCAAAAATGACCTTGAGGCCTTGGGGTCATACAAGAATGGACCCATGGCCATTCTTCATCATATTATGCATGGAAAATAATGGCCCTAAGACCATTCTTGGATGCCCCATGGCCATCCCAAAAATGACCTTGAGGTCTCGGGTTATGCAAGAATGGCCGTAGGGCCATTTTTCCTCATGTTGTGCATGGAAAAGAATGACAATAGGACCATTTGTGAATGCCCCCATGGCCACTATTTCATGCACCGTGATGTATTTTAAAGTCAAACGGTGGATATATGAGGCCTTGGGATCATGCAAGAATGGTTCTTACACTTGTTGTCCATTAATAGAATGGCCCTAGGGCCATTCTTCCACCTGTTGTGCATGGAAAAGAATGGTCCTAGGACCATTCTTGGATGCACCCATGGCCCCTTTGGGTCATGCGAGAATGGCCCTAGGGCTATTCTTCCACTTGTTGTGCATGGAAGGAGGCCATTATTAGATGCTCCATGTTTATCCCAAAAATGACCTTGAGGCCTTTGGGTCATGCAAGAGGGGCCCCACGACCATTTTTTCTCATGTTATGCATGGAAAAGAATGGCCCTAGTATCATTCTTGGATGCCCCCATGACCACTTTTTCATGCACTCTGATGCATTTTAAAGTAAAACGGTGGATATATGAGGCGGCCTTGGGGTCATGTAGAAATGGTCCTTGCACCTGTTTTGCATGAAAACAATGGCCCTAGGGCCATTCTTGGATGCCCCATGGCCATCCCAAAAATTACTTTGAGGCCTTGGGGTAATGCAAGAATGGTCCTAGGGCCATTCAACCTCATGTTGTGCTTGGAAAAGAATGGCCCTTAGCGATATTCATTTTGATTATATGCTTGGAAAGAATGGCCCTAGTGACATTCATTCTGATTATGTGCTTGGAAAAGAATGGCCCTAGGGCCATTCTTGGATGCACCCATGGCCCCTTGGGGTCATGCAATAATGGTTGAGGCCTTGGGGTCATGGAAGAATGGCCCTAGGGCCATTCTTCCATGTGTTGTACATAGAAGGAGGCTATTCTTCCATGTGTTGTGCATAGAAGGAGGCCTTTGTTGGGAGCTCCATGGCCATTCCAATATGACCTTACGGCCTTGGGGTCATGCAAGAATTGCGTTTGGGGTCATTCTTCCACCTCTTGTGCATGAAAAGAATAGCCCTAGTAGGGGAGCTCCATGGCCATTCCAATATGACCTTAAGGCCTTGGGGTCATGCAAGAATTGCATTTGGGGTCATTCTTCCACCTCTTATGCATGAAAAGAATGGCCCTAAGGCCATTCTTAGATGCCCGTGGCCATCCCAAAATTGATCTTGAGGCCTTGGGGTTATGCAAGAATAGCCCTAGGGTAATTCTTCCTCATGTTGTGCATGGAACATTCTTGGATGCCCCATGGCCATCCCAAAAATTACCTTGAGGCCTTGGGGTCATGCGAGAATGGTCCTAGGGCCATTCATCCTCATGTTGTGCTTGGAAAATAATGGCCCTAGGGACATTCATTCTCATGTTGTGCTTGGAAAAGAATGGCCCTAGGGCCAGTCTCTTGGATGTACCCATGGCCCCTTGGGGTCATGAAATAATGGTTGAGACCTTGGGGTCATGCAAGAAAGGCCCTAGGGCCATTCTTCTACCTATTGTGCATAGAAGGAGGCCATTATTGGGAGTTCCATGGCCATTCCAATATGACCTTGAGACCCTGGGGTCATGCAAGAATTTCCTTTGGGGTCATTCTTCCACCTCTTGTGCATGAAAAGAATGGCCCATGGCCATCCCAAAATTGACTTTGAGGCCTTGGGGTTATGCAAGAATGGCCGTAGGGTCAATCTTCCTCATGTTGTGCATGGAAAAGAATGGCCCTAGGACCATTCTTGGATGCCTCATGGGTGGCCATCCCAAAAAATACCTTGAGGCCTTGGGGTCATGCAAGAATGGCCATTCTTCCTCATGTTGTGCATGGAAAAGAATGGCCCTATGATCATTCTTTGATGTCCCATGGCCATCCCAAAAATGACCTTGAGGCCTTGGAGTCGTCATGCAAAAATGGCCCCACGGGTACGTGAGATCTCCGCGGGTCTTTACATCAATGCATTTGATTTCTTGTGATGAAAATCTACCACAAAAACATTGATTGCCTTGACCTGTCTCCTACCCTCAAAAGACTGCTTGCTATCTTCCGTCTTCGAATGAAAAGATTGATCCGATGTAACGTTTTGCCTTGAAGGTCATAGAGATCAAGGTACCAATCCTTTAAGTCTCCAACTGGCCATGTCAATGCTTGAGGGAAATAAAAGCTTCCTTTTATTTGACATCTTTTCCCATCCAAAAGGGATTTTTGTCAGACAATTGAAAAACAGTTCTAACATATTTATAAAAATAAATAAAGCAACAACACACAAGAGCTTCAACAACAAAAATTAGAGAAAGCAACAAAAAAGATAACTTCATGCATATCACTATAAGGAATGGTCCTAGGTAAATAATAGTATGCCCCAAGGACATTCTTGAATGCTGCTATGTGACCATTATTAATTTAAAATCAAATGAAAAGAATGTCCATAGGGCTATTCTTGGACGCCTTTGGGGCCACTTGTGCATGAAAAGAATAGTTCTTATAAGAATGGCCTTGGGGTTATGCAAGAATGTCCCTTGGGCCATCCTTCCAGTTGTACATGAAAAGAATGGACCTTTGGCCATTCGTGGATGCCCAATGTCCATCCCAAAATGACCTTGATGCCTTGGGGTCATGCAAGAATGGCCAGGGCCATTCTTCCACTTGTTGTGCATAAAAAGGGGGCATCCTTGGATGCTCCATGGCCATTCTAAAATGACCTTCCTCATGTTATGCATGGAAAAGAATGGGCCTACAACCATTCTTGGATGCATCCATGGCCCCTTGGGGTCAGCCAGAACCGCCCTTGGGCCATTCTTGGATGCCCACATAGCCACTATTTCATGCACTGTGATACATTTTAAAGTAAAATGGTGGATATATGGGGCCTTGGAGTCATGTAGGAATGGTTCTTACACCTATTGTGCATGAAAAGAATGGCCCTAGGGCCATTATTTCACATGTTATGCATAAAAAGAATGGTACTAGAACCATTCTTGTATGCACCCATGGCCCTTTGGGGTCATGTAAGAATGGCCCTAGGGCCATTCTTCCACCTGTTGTGCATAGAAGGAGGCCATTATTGGATGCTCCATGTCCATCCCAAAAATGACCTTGAGGCCTTGGGGTCATGCAAGAATGGCCCCATGGCCATTCTTCCACTTGTTGTGCATGGAAAAGAATGGTCCTAGGACCATTCTTGGATGCACCCATGGCCCCTTTGGGTCATGCAAGAATGGCCTTAGGGCCAGGGATTTAATATTCATGTGATCACAAGATTTTTTGTGATAATAACACATGTGAACAAGTTATTCACATGTTGTCATGTTACCGTTCACAAAATAACACGTCACTTGCCATTTGGGAATCCCTTAAAAGCTTAGCTACACATGGGAATAAGCTATTCACATGTTCTCATGTTACCATCTTCACATATTAGCAGGTCAGTGGCCACCTAAGAAGATTTTTTATGCCCGACAAAGATAATTTTTAAGGCCCTTGTGAAAGCTTTGTGAATATAACATGTGATCATAAGATTTTTTGTGTTATTAACATGTTCACATGTTCTCGTTTACATCAGTGAAATCCCTACTTAGAGCTATTCTTTCACCTATTGTGCATGGAAGGAGGCCATTATTAGATGCTCCATGTCCATCCCAAAAATGACCTTGAGGCCTTGGGGTCATGCAAGGACGGCCCCACGGCCATTCTTTCTCATGTTATGCATGGAAAAGAATGGCCCTTGGATGCCCCCATGACCACTATCTCATGCACTATGATGCATTTTAAAGTAAAACAGTGGGTATATGAGACCTTAGGTCATGTAGGAATGGTCCTTGCACCTATTGTGCATGAAACGAATGGCGCTAGGGCCATTCTTGGATGCCCCATGGCCATCCCAAAAATTACCTTGAGACCTTGGGGTCATGGAAGAATGGTCCTAGGGCCATTCAGCCTCATGTTGTGCTTGGAAAATAATGGCCCTAGGGCCATTCTTGGATGCACCCTCGGTCCCTTCGGGTCATGCAATAATGGTTAAGGCCTTGGGGTCATGCAAGAATGGTTCTAGGGCCATTCTTCTACCTGTTCTGCATAGAAGGAGGCCATTATTTTGGGAACTCCATGGCCATTCCAATATGACCTTAAGGCCTTAGGGTCCTGCAAGAATTGTCTTTGGGGTCATTCTTCCACCTCTTGTGCATGAAAGGAATGGCCCTAGGGCCATTCTTGGATGGCCCATGGCCATCCCAAAATTGACCTTGATGCCTTGGGGTTATGCAAGAATGGCCCTAAGGTCATTCTTCCTCATGTTGTGCATGGAAAAGAATGGCCCTAGGACCATTCTTGGATGCCTCATGACCATCCCAAAAATTACCTTGAGGCCTTGGGGTCATGCAAGAATGGAACTAGGGCCATTCTTCCTCATGTTGTGTATGGAAAAGAATGGCCCTATGAACATTCTTGGATGCCCCATGGCCATCCCAAAAATGACCTTGAGACCTTGGGGTCATGCAAGAATGACCCCACGGGTACGTGAGATCCCCACGAGTCTCAACATCAATGCATTTGATTTCTTGATGCAAATCTACCAGAGAAACATTGATTACCTTGACCTGTCCCCTACCCTCAAAAGATTGCTTGTTTTGCTGTTGTGAGATCCCTGTTCCCACCGCGCAACGGATTCAAGATACTGGCAGCGGAAGTAACACTTCATGCGCGGGGCAGGAACCCACACTCGGGGCCTCGTCCACAGATATCCGGACAAGAGACTAATCCGTCGGTTTTTCAAAAACCGAACCCGAAAAAAACTTCCCTTACCCGGAAAGCATGGGCGATTCCACCAGGATAACTCTTTACTCTAACGTAGTCAAGATCATTACTGATCAAACCGATCCGACTGCACCTCTAACGGTACTTGGTCAGATCAAGGAAGAAACTTGCACTTGGATCATTAGGATCAACACTTTTTTCCCCATCAAGAGGCACAGCCGTTGATTCCTATCCATAGAACAATTTACTATCCGGGATTTACTTCATCTATCGTAATAATAGAATTTAAATCTCGATTTACGGATCCATCAGTCCAGCCTAACCCCATCCGATCCCATGGGTTAGCCAACCGCCCAACCACTGTAGTGATGGGATCCAATTTGGAATTTGGTTAGGTTTTGTCCCGGGTACCAAGGAAAAGAGTTCCAAGGCCCCCTAGCCGGAAGTTCATGCAAACATAAAACTAGCCACACCACTTACACACCCAATATGAAATTGCCTTTTTTCTTAGCATCAGCTAACTTTAAAACAATCCTTTAATGAAACCATAGTACCACTGATCACAATCTTCCAGTTTATCCGGTTGATTCATAATTTTCCATCATTCCTTCATCAGAGTATCTATGGCATCATTGGCAACTAGAACGCTCACCACCTGTCCACAGAGGGGCCTTTTCAATAGTTCCTAGCCCATAATACTCGGCAATGTAATCACTTATAAAAATCAAGATGGACTCTCGTTGAAGATCAGCAAGATCAACGAACAGATCCATATAAAGAGCCATGGACTCATCCATTGAAGACCAGCAAGGTCAATCAACCAGATCCATGCCCGGTTTCACAAAAACAACTCTTACTCCTTGTTCCAATATCTTCCTCGACGCACGCGTGGGTATCCTAGGCGACCCAGAGCCCGAGCACCGTATGGTCAGCACCCTCTAGGATCCTTCGCAGGTGACCTAGCGCTTCACTCATAGGCCGCTTCCTTGGTCCCTCATCCACCGTACCGGAAGCTCACCATTTTAATCGAACCGAGGCTGGTCAAGACCTCGGCCGACCTTGCTACGCGAGACGTCCTCCATTGACTCTCCGTCAGCAGTTGCAACTTTATCAGTTAGGTCTCCACGACCTTAATCACAAGACGGTCAAAATGCTTTCCCAGCATTCTTGACATAAAATAGCCATTTACAAACAGCATTTACAAACAGTTTACAAATACAATTTCTATATTAACTCTAATTTTTTCACATTATCCCTCATATAATCCACATTACTTATTCCTCATTCCATTTATATGTGTACTCATCCAATCACATCATTTTCCATCTCTTCACTTCATATTCCTTCACATCACATATCATATATTCACATCCATACATCCACATCCACATCCACATTCACATCTATACATCCACATCTACATGCTTACCTCTATTTTCACATCCTCATTTATACATCCACATCCCATATCCACATTCATACATACACATCCATATCCACATCCATACATCCACATCCACATGCATACATCCACTATCACGTCCTCATTCATACATCCACATCCACATGCATACATCCACTATCACGTCCTCATTCATACATCCATATCCACATACATACATACATCCACATCCACATTCCCATTCACCTCTATACATCCACATCTACATCCACATGCATACATCCACTATCACGTCCTCATTCATACATCCACATCCTCATGCATACATCCACTATCACGTCCTCATTCATACATCCATATCCACATACATACATACATCCACATCCACATTCCCATTCACATCCATACATCCACATCTACATCCACATACATACATACATCCACATCCACATTCCACATTCACATCTATACATCCACATCTACATCCATATACATACATACATCCACATCCACATTCCACATTCACATCTATACATCCACATTCACATATATCCACATCCGCATTCCCATTCACATCTATACATACACATCTACATCCACATACATACATACATCCACATCCACGTTCCACGTTCACATCTATACAACCACATCTACATCCACATTCACATACATCCACATCTACATTCACATTCACATCTATATCCACATCTATATTCCCATTCACATCTATACATCCACATCTACATCCACATACATACATACATCCATATCCACATTCCACATTCACTTCTATACAACCACGTCTACATCCACATTCACATCTATGCATATGCATCTTCATGCATACATCCATTTTCACATGCATACATCCACACTCCCATCTCCACATTCACACATCCACATACATACATCCATTTTCACATTCCCATTCATATAACCCCATATGCCTTCATATCTAATCTTTTATATCACATCCATTCTCACCCTATCACAACCCATATACATCTTATCTCATCTCATACACTTCTTATCTCATCCCATACACATCTTATCACATCTTAACTCATCTTATATGCATCTTATCATATCTTATCACTTCCCATATCTTTTATGCATACTTCTATGCATGAAATTTAATTATGCTAAAAGTAACACTTTTATAATAAAATAATCATCTCTTATGCATACCTCTATGCATGAAATTCAATTATGCTAAAAGTAACACTTTTATAATAAAATATTCATCTCTTATGCATACCTCTATGCATGAATTTTAATTATTGTAAAAGTAACACTTTTATAATAAAATATTCATCTCTTATGCATACCTCTATGCATGAAATTCAATTATGCTAAAAGTAACACTTTTGATATAAAAATTTATCCATTATGCATACTTCTATGCATGAAAATAAAAATGATAAAAGTAACACTTTTGATATAAAAATTTATCCATTATGCATACTTCTATGCATGTAAATAAAAATGATAAAAGTAACACTTTTGATATAAAAATTTATCCATTATGCATACTTCTATGCATGTAAATAAAAATGATAAAAGTAACACTTTTGATATAAAAATTTATATTTACATGCATACTTCTATGCATGTAAATAAAAATGATAAAAGTAACACTTTTGATATAAAAATTTATCCATTATGCATACTTCTATGCATGTAAATAAAAATGATAAAAGTAACACTTTTGATATAAAAACTTATTCTTTATGCATAATATAAAAATTCAATTTCTCCATGATTATAATGAATTCTTTCAATTAGTCTAGGATGATAATTCCTAGAATATGGTAGGAAGTCCTCTTTTTATGCTTTGAATGAAATTATTTTATGCGTAATTTTTATAAAAATTTTGCCATAGCTCCGCTGCTATGACTGATAAATCTCAATTTTTCTAAGGGATAAAGCTTATCATTAAGAAAATAATTAGAATGGTCTCTAATTGGATCATCAATCCATAATGGATTGAATCATCAATATGCATAAACTAAAAGCATAGAAAAAAAAACCATTAATTTGGCCTCAAGCATAGCTTAATCTTGGATTAAGGAAAAGCTTTATGAAAAGCTTCATTTGGATTGAGAATGGGTCATGAGTATGACCATTTCTTGAGTGAGAGAGAGAAATTACATAAAAACCATTAGAATTTAAACATAAATAGAAATTAACTTCAATAGCATTTATTAAATTATGTAACTCTTCACTACTATTCACCAATTAACTTCAATAGCATTTAAAAAACTATACCAATTAAGCTTCTCAAGCTTGAGAGGGGTTGAGAAGAGAGAAACATTGAGAAATTATAGAAAAGAGCAATATTCACTAATTACCTTACAAATTGCTTGATTCTTTGTTCACGGTAGAGGCCCCCAACCAATCAATTGGTTAAGTATGTTGATGGAGCCACTAATGGGGATTGAAGAAAGAGGGAAGCTCCAAAAACTAGTGAATTATTAAATGAATTCACAGTTCTTGGCTTAGGTGGAGTAGAGTAATGATGCATAAACACTATATATTTTTCAACAAGGGGGAGGCTTCTATTTATAGGAAAAATTGAGCTCCTAACCAAACAAACTGATTCTAGAATTTTCCAAATCAGTTTGGTCAAATTTTTATCATTTTTAGGTCAGTTAAGCTAATTTTTTGGAACTAGACTTGAATGAGGAGAGAGGAGAGATGAAATATCTCAATTTTTATGAGTTTAAAACTCATTCAAGCATGTGAAATATGCACCTCCTTTAAAGAACTCCCCTTCCTTACATATGTCATATTTTTAATATTGCTCATAGTTTTTTACTAATAAACCTTGTACATTTTCAACTCTTCATCTTATGTGAAATATGCACCTCCTTTAAAGAACTCCCCTTCCTTACATATGTCATACTTTTAATATTGCTCATAATTTTTTACTAATAAACCTTGTACATTTTCAACTCTTCATCTTATGTGAAATATGCACCTCCTTTAAAGAACTCCCCTTCCTTACATATGTCATACTTTTAATATTGCTCATAATTTTTTACTAATAAACCTTGTACATTTTCAACTCTTCATCTTATGTGAAATATGCACCTCCTTTAAAGAACTCCCCTTCCTTACATATGTCATACTTTTAATATTGCTCATAATTTTTTACTAATAAACCTTGTACATTTTCAACTCTTCATCTTATGTGAGCATTTACTCATTTTTGGGTATCTTCTTTTACAAATTGGATTTATCTCCTCCCTACACATGGATTGATGCTATTGGCCCATAGGAACCTTAATTGGACCATAATCCAAAAATTTCTGAAAATCTAGACCCTTAGGCTAAGGTCCTTTATACCCATTTCCAATTAATTCCAATTGCACATTGGAAAGTTCTTTTTGAATTTCTGTTTCAGGGAAACTTATTTTAATAAGATGAGATAATTTTCTATCCAAAAATATTAAGAATCTGAATATTCTCTCTCTAGAATATTTTCTCTCTCTAGGTTAAAACAGTTAGAAACAAGGTCTTTATATTTCTGAAGAGGGATTGATTACAGGGGAAGATACTAGACATCAAAAGGGGGGTTGAGGGAGGAATCTTACAGCTGTCTTCCATCTTCGAATAAAGATATTGGTCGGATGTAACGTTTTGCCTTGAAGGTCAAAGAGATCAAGGTACCAATCCTTTGAGTCTCCCCACTGGCCATGTCAATGCTTGAGGGAAATGAAAGCTTTCTTTTGTTTGACATCTTTTCCCATCCAAAAGGGATTTTTGTAAGACAATTTAAAAACAGTTCTAACATATTTACAAAAAAAAATAAAGCAACAACACACAAGAGCTTCAACAACAAAAGCAAGAGGGTAACTTTGAACATAATATTTGTGACTCAAAAGGTAAATTGAAATTTCATACTAATTTTAAGATGCATGGTAAAATTAAATAAAGCAACAACAAAAAAGATAACTTCATGCATATCACTATAAGGAATATTCTAGGTAAATAATAGCATGTCCCAAGGACATTCTTGAATGTTGCTATGTGGCCATTATTAATTTAAAATTAAATGAAAAGAATTTCCATAGGGCTATTCTTGGAAGCCTTTGGGACCAGTTGTGCATGAAAAGAATAGTTCTTACAAGAATGGCCTTGGGGTTATGCAAGAATGGCCCTTGGTCTATCCTTCAAGTTGTACATGAAAAGAATGGCCCTTGGGCCATTCTTGGATGCCCAATGTCTATCCCAAAATGACCTTGAGGCCTTGGGGTCATGCAAGAATGGCCCAAGGGCCATTCTTCCACTTGTTGTGCATGAAAAGAGGCCATCCTTGGATGCTCCATGGCCATTCCAAAATGACCATGGAGCATCCAGGCCATCCTTGGATGCTCCATGACCATTCCAAAATGACCTTCCTCATGTTATGCATGGAAAAGAATGGCCCTATGACCATTCTTGGATGCACCCATGGCCCCTTGGGGTGAGGCCCCAGAATGGCCCTTGGGCCATACTTGGATGCCCACATAGCCACTATTTCATGTACTGTGATGCATTTTAAAGTAAAACGGTGGATATATGAAGCCTTGGGGTCATGTAGGAATGGTTCTTACACCTGTTATGCATGAAAAGCTAGGCCATTCTTCCACATGTTGTGCATGGAGTTGTGCATGGAAGAGAATGGTACTAGGACCATTCTTGTATGCACCCATGGCCCTTTGGGGTCATGCAAGAATGACTGGCCCTAGGGATATTCTTCCACTGTCCTGCATAGAAGGAGGCCATTATTGGATGCTCCATGTCTATCCCAAAAATGACCTTGAGGCCTTGGGATCATGCAAGAATGGCCCCACAGCCATTCTTCCTCATGTTATGCATGGGAAAGAATGGCCCTAGGACCATTCTTGGATGCCCCCATGGCCACTATTTCATGCACTGTGATGCATTTTAAAGTAAAACGGTGGATATATGAGGCCTTGGGTCATGTAGGAATGGTCCTTGCACGTGTTGTGCATGAAAAGAATGGCCCTAGGGCCATTCTTGGATGCCCCATGGCCATCCCAAATGAAAGATCCCTGCCCCCTCCGCGCAACTAATTCTGGGGTGCTAGCAGTGGAAGTATTACTTCTTGCGCAGGGCAGAGCCTCTCACTCTCAGGGCCTCGCCCAGGGGGATATCCGGCGGACAAGAGACTAATCCCTTGGTTCTTCCAAAATCTAACCCAAAAACACTTCCCTCGCCTAGAAGACATAGGCGATTCCTTTCGGGATATTTTATTCTAACATAGTCAAGGTCTTCACTAACCAAACCGATCCGACCGAACTTGTAAGTCTCATGGTCAGATCAAGGAAGAGATGTTCCACAGGAACACTCACGAGAACATGGATTATGGAAGGAGGCCAGAAGCAATTAACGCGAGAGAGCGGGATTGTAGCCATGGGAACATAAAGACGCACATAATTTTTCATATTTTTGTGCCGAAGTGCAATGTAAATCTGTAAGATTCCTCCCCCACCCCCTTTTTGATGTCTAGTATCTTTCCCTGTAATCAATCCCTCTTCAGAAATATAAAGACCTTGTTTCTATCTGTTTTTTTAGCCTAGAGAGAGAAAAATATTCTAGAGAGAGAATATTTAGATTTTGAATATTTTTGGATAGAAAAATATCTCATCTAATTCAGATGAGTTCCCCTAAAACAGAAATTAAAAATGAATTTTCCAATGTGCAATTAGAATTAATTGAAAATAGGTATAAAGAACCTTAGCCTAAGGGTCTAGATTTTCAGAAATCTTTAGACTATGGTCCAATTAAGGTTCCTATGGACCAATAGCATCAATCCATGTGTAGGGAGGAGATAAATCCAACTTGTAAAAAAGAAAATACCCAAAAATGAGTAAATGCTCACATGAGGTGAAGAGTTAAAAATGTACAAGGTTTATTAGTAAAAAACTATGTGCAATATTAAAAATATGAGATATTTTGGGTATAATGATTTTATTATGACACATATGTAAGGAAGGGGAGTCCCTTAAATGCTCACATAAGATGAAGAGTTGAAAATGTACAAGGTTTATTAGTAAAAAACTATGAGCAATATTAAAATGATTCCATTATGACACATATGTAAGGAAGGGGAGTTCTTTAAAGGAGGTGCATATTTCACATAAGATGAAGAGTTGAAAATGTACAAGGTTTATTAGTAAAAAACTATGAGCAATATTAAAATGATTCCATTATGACACATATGTAAGGAAGGGGAGTTCTTTAAAGGAGGTGCATATTTCACATAAGATGAAGAGTTGAAAATGTACAAGGTTTATTAGTAAAAAAAACTATGAGCAATATTAAAATGATTCCATTATGACACATATGTAAGGAAGGGGAGTTCTTTAAAGGAGGTGCATATTTCACATGCTTGAATGAGTTTTAAACTCATAAAAATTGAGATATTTCATCTCTCCTCTCTCCTCATTCAAGTCTAGTTCCAAAAAGTTAGCTTAACTGACCTAAAAATGGTCAAATATTGACCAAACTGATTTAGAAAATTCTAGAATCAGTTTGTTTGGTTAGGAGCTCAATTTTTCCTATAAATAGAAGCCTCCCCCTTGTTGAAAAATATATAGTGTTTATGCATCGTTACTCTACTCCACCTAAGCCAGAAACTGTGAATTCATTTAATAATTCACTAGTTTTTGGAGCTTCCCTCTTTCTTCAATTCCCATTAGTGGCTCCATCAACATACTTAACCAATTGATTGGTTGGGGGCCTCTACCGTGAACAAAGAATCAAGCAAGTTGTAAGGTAATTAGTGAATATTCATCTTTCTATAATTTCTCAATGTTTCTCTCTTCTCAACCCCTCTCAAGCTTGAGAAGTTTAATTGGTATGGTTTTTTTTAAATGCTATTGAAGTTTGAATAGTAGTGAAGAGTTACATAATTTAATAAATGCTATTGAAGTTAATTTTCATTTATGTTTAAATTCTAATGATTCTTATGTAAATTCTCTCTCTCACTCAAGAAATGGTAATACTCATGACCCATTCTCAATCCAAATCAAGCTTTTCATAAAGCTTTTCCTTAACCCAAGATAAAGCTATGCTTGAGGCCAAATTAATGGCTTTTTCTTATGCTTTTATTAGTTTATGTATATTGATGATTCAATCCATTATGGATTAAGGATCCAATTAGAGAATCATTTTAATTATTTCCTTAATGATAAGCTTTATCCCTTAGAAAAATTGAGATTTATCAGTCATAGCAGCGAAGCTATGGCAAAATTTTTATAAAAATTATGCATAAAAAATTTTCATTCAAAGCATAAAAAGAGGACTTCCTACCATATTCTAGGAATCATCATCCTAGATTAATTGAAAGAATTTCATTATAATCATGGAGAAATTGAATTTTAATATTATGCATAAAGGATAAATTTTTATATCAAAAGTGTTATTTTTACCATTTTTAATTTTCATGCATAGAAGTATGCATAAAGGAAAAATTTTTATATCAAAAGTGTTACTTTTATCATTTTTAATTTTCATGCATAGAAGTATGCATAAAGGAAAAATTTTTATATCAAAAGTGTTACTTTTATCATATTGGATTTCATGCATATAGGTATGCATAAAAGATATTCTTTTTATACTAAAAGTATGATTTTCCTCATAAATGGATTTTATGCTTAACTTAGATGCATAAGAGAAATTCTTTTATTCTAAAAGTATAATTCCCTACCAAATTGAAATCATGCATAAGAAGATGCATAAAAGATTGATTTTAATTTCGAAAGTGTTAGTCTCCTTAAATGGAATTTATGTATAAATAAATGTGTAGAGAAATCTTATATCAAATAAAAGAATTCTCTTTAAAAAAAAAAAAAGATATGAAATGTGATAAGATGTGATAAGAGGTGTATGAGATGTGATAAGAATTGATAAGATGCGTATGGAAAGTGATAGGATGTGATAAGAGGTGTGATAAGAGGTGATAAGATGCTTATGAAATAAGTTAGGATGTGATAAGATGAATTAAGATGTGTATGGGGGGATGAGGTAAGAAGTGTATGTGATAGGATAAGATGTATATGGGTTGTGATAGGGCGAGAATGGATGTGATGTAAAAGATTAGATGTGAAAGTATATGGGGTTATATAAATGGGAATGTGAAAATGGATGTATGTATGTGGATGTGTGGATATGGAGATGGGAGTGTGGATGTATGAACATGAAAATGGATATATGCATGAAGATGTATATGCATAGATGTAAATGTGGATGTAGATGTGGATGTATAGATGTGAATGGATGTGGATGTATAGATGTGAATGGAAATGTGGATGTGGATGTATGTGAATGTGAATGTAGATGTGGATGTATGTGAATGTGAATGTAGATGTGAATGTGGAATGTGGATGTATAGATGTGAATGGATGTGGATGTATAGATGTGAATGGAAATGTGGATGTGGATGTATGTGAATGTGAATGTAGATGTGGATGTATGTGAATGTGAATGTAGATGTGAATGTGGAATGTGGATGTATAGATGTGGATGTATGGGAATGTGGATGTGGATGTATGTGAATGTGAATGTAGACGTGGATGTATAGATGTGAATGTGGAATGTGGATGTGGATGTATGTATGTATGTGGATGTAGATGTGGATGTATGGATGTGTATGTATGAATGTGCATATGGGATGTGGATGTATAAATGAGGATGTGAAAATGGAGGTAAGCATGTAGATGTGGATGCATGTATGTGAATGTAGATGTGAATGTGGAATGTGGATGTATAGATGTGGATGTATGGGAATGTGGATGTGGATGTATGTGAATGTGAATGTAGATGTGGATGTATAGATGTGAATGTGGAATGTGGATGTGGATGTATGTATGTATGTGGATGTAGATGTGGATATATGGATGTGTATGTATGAATGTGGATATGGGATGTGGATGTATAAATGAGGATGTGAAAATGGAGATAAGCATGTAGATGTGGATGTATGGATGTGAATGTGGATGTGGATGTGGATGTATGGATGTGGATATGGATGTGAATATATGATATGTGATGTGAAGGAATCTGAAGTGAAGAGATGGAAAAGGAGGTGATTGGATGAGTACACATATACATGGAATGTGGAATAAGTAATGTGGATTAATGAGGGATAATGTGGAAAAATGAGAGTTAATATAGAAACTGTATTTGTAAACTGTTTGTAAATGCTGTTTGTAAATGGCTGTTTTATGTCAAGAATGCTGGGGAAGCATTTTGACCGTCTTGTGATTAAGGTCGTGGAGACCTAACTGATAAAGTTGCAACTGCTGACGGAGAGTCAATGGAGGACGTCTCGCGTAGCAAGGTCGACCGAGGTCTTGACCAGCCTCGGTTCGATTAAAATGGTGAGCTTCCGGTACGGTGGATGAGGGACCAAGGAAGCGGCCTATGAGTGAAGCGCTAGGTCACCTGCGAAGGATCCTAGAGGGTGCTGACCATACGGTGCTCGGGCTCTGGGTCGCCTAGGATACCCACGCGTGCGTCGAGGAAGATATTGGAACAAGGAGTAAGAGTTGTTTTGTGAAACCGGGCATGGATCTGGTTGACTGACCTTGCTGGTCCTCAACGGATGAGTCCATGGCTCTTTTATATGGATCTGTTGGTTGATCTTGCTGATCTTCAACGAGAGTCCATCTTGATAAGTGATTATATTGCCGAGTATTATGGGCTAGGAACTATGGAAACGGCCTCTGTGTGGACAGGTGGTGAGCGTTCTAGTTGCCAATGATGCCATAGATACTCTGATGAAGGAATGATGGGAAATTATGAATCAACTGGATAAATTGGGAGATTGTGATCAGTGGTACTATGGTTTCATTAAAGGATTGTTTTAAAGTTAGCTGATGCTAAGAAAAAGGCAATTTTCATATTGGGTGTGTAAGTGGTGTGGCTAGTTTTATGTTTGCATGAAATTCCGGCTAGGGGGCCTTGGAACTCTTTTCCTTGGTACCCGGGACAAAACCTAACCAAATTCCAAATTGGATCCCATCACTACAGTGGTTGGGCGGTTGGCTAACCCATGGGATCGGATGGGGTTAGGCTGGACTGATGGATCCATAAATCGAGACTCAACTTTGTTTTTACGATAGATAAAGTAAATCCCGGATAGAAATTGTTCTATGGATAGGAATCAACGGCTGTGCCTCTTGATGGGGAAAAAAGCGTTGATCCCAATGATCCAAGTGCAAGTTTCTACCTTGATTTGACCAAGTACCGTTAAAGGTACAGTCAGATCAGTTGATCCGTAATGATCTTGACTACGTTAGAGTAAAGAGTTATCCTGGTGGAATCGCCCATGCTTTCCGAGTAAAGGAAGTTTTTCCAGTTTTGATTTTGGACAAACCGACGGATTAGTCTCTTGTCCGGATATCCGTGGGCGAGGCCCCGAGTGTGAGACCCCTACCCACGCATGATGTGCTACTTCCGCTGCTAGTACCCCGAATCCGTTGATCGGTGGGGAACAGGGATCTCACAGTTGGTATCAGAGCGAATTGGTTAATAAAGATCAACTGAGAAGACAAATATGTCAAGAATTTATGTAGAAACACAAAAAGGATGTAATTGTATGATATAATTCATACAATTTGATATTCAAACTGAAATTCGTAATTTGGTAATTGGGTCTTCAGATAGAAGTACCGCAATTATATAGAATCCCTGACTTGCTTGAGGCCTAGACATGATGGTATTTACCTTATAATTCCAAGAGCCACGACTACCCGTATATACCGAGAGTATACTGCAGCTCTTTACTGACAGTATATACGAGTAAATCTAAGACTTGAAATTATAAGCGTTAATGCTATCCAGATGATGAATTCGAATGTGGTTGATATGATTTTTAATTCTGTTTGAGAATTGATGAATTGAATTGGATTCTGATTGAAAAATGATGATTTTTGAAATTAGTTGAAATATAAAAATCTGAACAAAACCACAATGAGGATGAATGGGACGAGTCCCAGTGATGATATTCATAACTGGAATGATGATAATGAATTCAGCAAATCACTATGAGATTAGTGGGTTGTGCTGTCAAATTGTTACTATTAACACTTGATCAGTAGATCAAGTTAAGGGATGACAAATTGAGAACTTGCTTGACTGAAATTCCCATGGAGGAATGTTCAGAAGAAAATTTTTCGGTCTAATGGACCATTATCATGTTAAAGATATGAATGATATGATCTGAAAATTAATGATGAGTTCTATATAAGGGATATTTATCCCAGTGTTCTGTCGGGTTGACCAGAATATAAGGAACCCCAAAATAAAATTGGATGTTAAGAAAAAGAGTTGTCCTCTACCTTGCGAGATGAGGACATCTCGCACTTTTTAAGTGGGGTAGAATGTAAGATTCCTCCCCAGCCTTCGAGGTATACAAGAGTAAGAATCTCCCTTTCTGAGCTTATAATTATTCCCTCTCTAAAATAAAAGAAAGTTCTGTTTAACAAAGGAAGACCCTTTTTCTAGAATACT
Source organism: Cibotium barometz (assembly GCF_041138505.1). NCBI lineage: Eukaryota > Viridiplantae > Streptophyta > Polypodiopsida > Cyatheales > Cibotiaceae > Cibotium > Cibotium barometz. The sequence goes on from NC_141091.1 coordinate 8,971,557, forward strand.
TCTCAAGAGTCCCACCTGTTTTAAGGATTCAGAACAATGAGTTCAGAAGTGAGAATCGATGTTTTGGATATCAAGGTTTTGGTCTTCATTCGAGTACGGCCCAGAAGAAGTTCTTTATATCTTGGGGAGTATATGAAGTTATCCCCCAGATATTGTGAGCCTTATATCTGAATTCAATGAAAGTAGGTGACTTAGCCTACAAGCTTCTTTTATCTCTTCATCTCAAAATTCTTAATGCCTTCTATAGAAAAATGTGTCAAACCCAAATCATGGAAAGACGGTAAAACTTCAGTGGCAAGTTACTGTTGGCTTCTAAGTTACGCTAGCTCCTTCCTTTATATAAGTCGTAACTTTTACTTGTCGCTCACAGTAATCTTACTTCCATCAATCTCCTTTCTTTCTTAATCTCCTTCATGGCTTGGCAACAAGAACTAGTTTTATCCATAATGATTCCTCACCTTCAAGACGCAAGTGAATCTGTGAAGAAGGATTTTATAGAGCAGTATGAGCGCTCACTTTTCCCTCACTTGGGAACTTCTGTAGCGCAAACCAAATGGCAGACCTATCAAAACATAACTAGGGTAACACCCTGGGGTCAGCAGCACTTTCGTAACAATGTCCGCTTGGCCATGGTTATTGAAGCTTTGGGTTTGGGTCCCCGATACTACTGTGTCATGAGATCAAGGCATCTTGGGTTTTCTGAGCGGGTCTTCTTACTGGCATGTTTTCTTCCTCATGAGAAGATATGCCTTTATCCCGTTTTTGGCTTGCCTCTCAGAGGTCCTTTTGTTAGATCACCTCATACCACTGAGATAGGTGCGGCAATAACCAACAGAATTATTCCCATAGATGAGTTACCTTATACTTGTGCAGCTTGTGAGGACTGCTTTTGTGATCATATGATGGACGGGCTTATGGAAGTGTAAAGAGTTCTTCTATCTTTACTGTATAAGTTCCGAGAATGAATAAAGTTTAAATCTTGTTCTTATTTTGAATCTTGCTCTCTTTAAGACGTTTCTTGGTGGTTAATCTTGATTCAAATTTTTCTCTAAGTCTCATATTCGTGCATCTTGCGAAATTATCCCAGTTTGCGAGATGAGGACATCTCGCATTTTTTAAGTGGGGTAGAATGTAAGATTCCTCCCCCACCCCCTTTTTGATGTCTAGTATCTTTCCCTGTAATCAATCCCTCTTCAGAAATATAAAGACCTTGTTTCTATCTGTTTTTTTAGCCTAGAGAGAGAAAAATATTCTAGAGAGAGAATATTTAGATTTTGAATATTTTTGGATAGAAAAATATCTCATCTAATTCAGATGAGTTTCCCTAAAACAGAAATTAAAAATGAATTTTCCAATGTGCAATTAGAATTAATTGAAAATAGGTATAAAGAACCTTAGCCTAAGGGTCTAGATTTTCAAAAATCTTTAGACTATGGTCCAATTAAGGTTCCTATGGACCAATAGCATCAATCCATGTGTAGGGAGGAGATAAATCCAACTTGTAAAAAAGAAAATACCCAAAAATGAGTAAATGCTCACATGAGGTGAAGAGTTGAAAATGTACAAGGTTTATTAGTAAAAAACTATGTGCAATATTAAAAATATGAGATATTTTGGGTATAATGATTTTATTATGACACATATGTAAGGAAGGGGAGTCCCTTAAATGCTCACATAAGATGAAGAGTTGAAAATGTACAAGGTTTATTAGTAAAAAACTATGAGCAATATTAAAATGATTCCATTATGACACATATGTAAGGAAGGGGAGTTCTTTAAAGGAGGTGCATATTTCACATAAGATGAAGAGTTGAAAATGTACAAGGTTTATTAGTAAAAAACTATGAGCAATATTAAAATGATTCCATTATGACACATATGTAAGGAAGGGGAGTTCTTTAAAGGAGGTGCATATTTCACATAAGATGAAGAGTTGAAAATGTACAAGGTTTATTAGTAAAAAAAACTATGAGCAATATTAAAATGATTCCATTATGACACATATGTAAGGAAGGGGAGTTCTTTAAAGGAGGTGCATATTTCACATGCTTGAATGAGTTTTAAACTCATAAAAATTGAGATATTTCATCTCTCCTCTCTCCTCATTCAAGTCTAGTTCCAAAAAGTTAGCTTAACTGACCTAAAAATGGTCAAATATTGACCAAACTGATTTAGAAAATTCTAGAATCAGTTTGTTTGGTTAGGAGCTCAATTTTTCCTATAAATAGAAGCCTCCCCCTTGTTGAAAAATATATAGTGTTTATGCATCGTTACTCTACTCCACCTAAGCCAGAAACTGTGAATTCATTTAATAATTCACTAGTTTTTGGAGCTTCCCTCTTTCTTCAATTCCCATTAGTGGCTCCATCAACATACTTAACCAATTGATTGGTTGGGGGCCTCTACCGTGAACAAAGAATCAAGCAAGTTGTAAGGTAATTAGTGAATATTCATCTTTCTATAATTTCTCAATGTTTCTCTCTTCTCAACCCCTCTCAAGCTTGAGAAGTTTAATTGGTATGGTTTTTTTTAAATGCTATTGAAGTTTGAATAGTAGTGAAGAGTTACATAATTTAATAAATGCTATTGAAGTTAATTTTCATTTATGTTTAAATTCTAATGATTCTTATGTAAATTCTCTCTCTCACTCAAGAAATGGTAATACTCATGACCCATTCTCAATCCAAATCAAGCTTTTCATAAAGCTTTTCCTTAACCCAAGATAAAGCTATGCTTGAGGCCAAATTAATGGCTTTTTCTTATGCTTTTATTAGTTTATGTATATTGATGATTCAATCCATTATGGATTAAGGATCCAATTAGAGAATCATTTTAATTATTTTCTTAATGATAAGCTTTATCCCTTAGAAAAATTGAGATTTATCAGTCATAGCAGCGGAGCTATGGCAAAATTTTTATAAAAATTATGCATAAAAAATCTTCATTCAAAGCATAAAAAGAGGACTTCCTACCATATTTTAGGAATCATCATCCTAGATTAATTGAAAGAATTTCATTATAATCATGGAGAAATTGAATTTTAATATTATGCATAAAGGATAAATTTTTATATCAAAAGTGTTATTTTTACCATTTTTAATTTTCATGCATAGAAGTATGCATAAAGGAAAAATTTTTATATCAAAAGTGTTACTTTTATCATTTTTAATTTTCATGCATAGAAGTATGCATAAAGGAAAAATTTTTATATCAAAAGTGTTACTTTTATCATATTGGATTTCATGCATATAGGTATGCATAAAAGATATTCTTTTTATACTAAAAGTATGATTTTCCTCATAAATGGATTTTATGCTTAACTTAGATGCATAAGAGAAATTCTTTTATTCTAAAAGTATAATTCCCTACCAAATTGAAATCATGCATAAGAAGATGCATAAAAGATTGATTTTAATTTCGAAAGTGTTAGTCTCCTTAAATGGAATTTATGTATAAATAAATGTGTAGAGAAATCTTATATCAAATAAAAGAATTCTCTTTAAAAAAAAAAAAGATATGAAATGTGATAAGATGTGATAAGAGGTGTATGAGATGTGATAAGAATTGATAAGATGCGTATGGAAAGTGATAGGATGTGATAAGAGGTGTGATAAGAGGTGATAAGATGCTTATGAAATAAGTTAGGATGTGATAAGATGAATTAAGATGTGTATGGGGGGATGAGGTAAGAAGTGTATGTGATAGGATAAGATGTATATGGGTTGTGATAGGGCGAGAATGGATGTGATGTAAAAGATTAGATGTGAAAGTATATGGGGTTATATAAATGGGAATGTGAAAATGGATGTATGTATGTGGATGTGTGGATATGGAGATGGGAGTGTGGATGTATGAACATGAAAATGGATATATGCATGAAGATGTATATGCATAGATGTAAATGTGGATGTAGATGTGGATGTATAGATGTGAATGGATGTGGATGTATAGATGTGAATGGAAATGTGGATGTGGATGTATGTGAATGTGAATGTAGATGTGGATGTATGTGAATGTGAATGTAGATGTGAATGTGGAATGTGGATGTATAGATGTGAATGGATGTGGATGTATAGATGTGAATGGAAATGTGGATGTGGATGTATGTGAATGTGAATGTAGATGTGGATGTATGTGAATGTGAATGTAGATGTGAATGTGGAATGTGGATGTATAGATGTGGATGTATGGGAATGTGGATGTGGATGTATGTGAATGTGAATGTAGACGTGGATGTATAGATGTGAATGTGGAATGTGGATGTGGATGTATGTATGTATGTGGATGTAGATGTGGATGTATGGATGTGTATGTATGAATGTGGATATGGGATGTGGATGTATAAATGAGGATGTGAAAATGGAGGTAAGCATGTAGATGTGGATGCATGTATGTGAATGTAGATGTGAATGTGGAATGTGGATGTATAGATGTGGATGTATGGGAATGTGGATGTGGATGTATGTGAATGTGAATGTAGATGTGGATGTATAGATGTGAATGTGGAATGTGGATGTGGATGTATGTATGTATGTGGATGTAGATGTGGATATATGGATGTGTATGTATGAATGTGGATATGGGATGTGGATGTATAAATGAGGATGTGAAAATGGAGATAAGCATGTAGATGTGGATGTATGGATGTGAATGTGGATGTGGATGTGGATGTATGGATGTGGATATGGATGTGAATATATGATATGTGATGTGAAGGAATCTGAAGTGAAGAGATGGAAAAGGAGGTGATTGGATGAGTACACATATACATGGAATGTGGAATAAGTAATGTGGATTAATGAGGGATAATGTGGAAAAATGAGAGTTAATATAGAAACTGTATTTGTAAACTGTTTGTAAATGCTGTTTGTAAATGGCTGTTTTATGTCAAGAATGCTGGGGAAGCATTTTGACCGTCTTGTGATTAAGGTCGTGGAGACCTAACTGATAAAGTTGCAACTGCTGACGGAGAGTCAATGGAGGACGTCTCGCGTAGCAAGGTCGACCGAGGTCTTGACCAGCCTCGGTTCGATTAAAATGGTGAGCTTCCGGTACGGTGGATGAGGGACCAAGGAAGTGGCCTATGAGTGAAGCGCTAGGTCACCTGCGAAGGATCCTAGAGGGTGCTGACCATACGGTGCTCGGGCTCTGGGTCGCCTAAGATACCCACGCGTGCGTCGAGGAAGATATTGGAACAAGGAGTAAGAGTTGTTTTGTGAAACCGGGCATGGATCTGGTTGACTGACCTTGCTGGTCCTCAACGGATGAGTCCATGGCTCTTTTATATGGATCTGTTGGTTGATCTTGCTGATCTTCAACGAGAGTCCATCTTGATAAGTGATTATATTGCCGAGTATTATGGGTTAGGAACTATGGAAACGGCCTCTGTGTGGACAGGTGGTGAGCGTTCTAGTTGCCAATGATGCCATAGATACTCTGATGAAGGAATGATGGGAAATTATGAATCAACTGGATAAATTGGGAGATTGTGATCAGTGGTACTATGGTTTCATTAAAGGATTGTTTTAAAGTTAGCTGATGCTAAGAAAAAGGCAATTTTCATATTGGGTGTGTAAGTGGTGTGGCTAGTTTTATGTTTGCATGAAATTCCGGCTAGGGGGCCTTGGAACTCTTTTCCTTGGTACCCGGGACAAAACCTAACCAAATTCCAAATTGGATCCCATCACTACAGTGGTTGGGCGGTTGGCTAACCCATGGGATCGGATGGGGTTAGGCTGGACTGATGGATCCATAAATCGAGACTCAACTTTGTTTTTACGATAGATAAAGTAAATCCCGGATAGAAATTGTTCTATGGATAGGAATCAACGGCTGTGCCTCTTGATGGGGAAAAAAGCGTTGATCCCAATGATCCAAGTGCAAGTTTCTACCTTGATTTGACCAAGTACCGTTAAAGGTACAGTCAGATCAGTTGATCCGTAATGATCTTGACTACGTTAGAGTAAAGAGTTATCCTGGTGGAATCGCCCATGCTTTCCGAGTAAAGGAAGTTTTTCCAGTTTTGGTTTTGGACAAACCGACGGATTAGTCTCTTGTCCGGATATCCGTGGGCGAGGCCCCGAGTGTGAGACCCCTACCCACGCATGATGTGCTACTTCCGCTGCTAGTACCCCGAATCCGTTGATCGGTGGGGAACAGGGATCTCACAAAATCGTTTTAGGCCAATGTGGGTTCTAAATGAGAGTTCTAAGTGTATTAAGCAAGGCTCACTTATGGGGTTGTCCGCCCATGTGTGAAAGAGGCCTAGGGTTAGGGTTAGTGACATCTCTACAAAAGAGATGTTAGCTAAAGAAAGTGGACCTTTTTGCCATTCTCATAAGCTATTGAGTGAAGCTCTTGAGCTCTCAAGCTATGGCAGCTCTCTAACTCTCTCTCTATTGTACTCTAATGAGCATCAAGCTCCAATGAGTATAGCTCCACTTCTTTCTCTTAATCTTTTTTAGCATCATTGAAGTAGATTAATCTATGATTAGTTGAATGCTTCTTTCTTTCTCTTGTGTATGCTGCATGCTTGTAGTGTGTGTGTGTAGTCTCCATTGATGCAAGCTCTTGCCCACTTCATTGGCAATGAGTTATTCATGGTGGATAGACTCTCTCTATGAGCTTGTGGGTTTGTGAATGTCTATTAAACTTGCACCTGTAAAGAAACTGAAATCCGTACACACACATGAAGATTGAACATTTCGAATTTGCTGCAAATCTCACAGCTGCACATGCATTGAGTTCCCTGCACATGCATTGAGTTCCCTGCACATGTATTGAATTCGCTGTAAATCTCATAGCTGCACATGCATTGAGTTCATTGCACACGCACTTCAAAAAAGGAAAAAATAATAAAAAAAAAGAAAGGCGGTTGTGCGTGAACAGCGCACCGCGCAGAGAGACCCACACACCACACCATAAAGACCGCCACCGCACCGGATAAGGGGGTGCAAAAAAGAAAATTTTTCATTTTTTGTCGCAAAAATTTGGGAGGTTATTTAACTTTTCAAGAGGAGTTAGAAAACACCCATCGTTGAAATTTCAGTCCTAGAACCATTTTCCCATAGTGAGTCAGTATGGGAAACTGGTAAATTTTAGGCGATTTTTGATCCACAAAAATACACTATTTTTTTGGCCTAATGTGTTCGAGGGGGTTCAAAATGGATTCTGGCAAAGTTTGAGCCATCTTGAAAATTTTTGGATTTTTTGAAAAAAAATAAAAAAAATAAAAAAAATAATTAAAAAAAAACCTTAAAATTTGACCTTATGCAGTTGCGGTCGGGATGTCATATAGACACTGCCATAGGGTCTAGGGAACCTTCTAGAGTACCTACACAGGAAAGTGGGACCCCATCGGTAGGTAATTTGGCAGATATTGCTGAAACCTCTTCCGAATCCCAATCTGATACCCTTTCCAAGACAACTAGCTCATTGTCTATGGACAATCTAGGGCCATCAAATAGTCATCCCTTAGCCCCAAATAGGACACTCACAAGATCTTTTAATCCATTTGAAGCCGACACCATGGGGTTACCACTCAATGTGAGACTTCAATATGTCTACATGAATGCTCAAGGAGCTGAGATCTTTAGGGATCCACAACAACGGTATCTTGTTAAGATCGCAGACTTTTTCTCAAGAGCTTGATAGAGCACCTCTAGTCAATGACCAAGGTAACATGTACATGGGTGGAGATGGTGTTCGCTACGAAGTCACCTATCATCCAGAGAATGTAGACAAATTAGGAGAGCTCTCTAAGAGTGAGTTTCTAGATTTATTAAAGCCTTCTGGAGCAAGGGAGTCTAGAAATGATTGGCTCATTGAGCGGACATGCCTGGACCATCCAATGCCCAGTCCTCAAAGCCATCCATAGATGATTTACTGTGTAGATCTAAATTTGGAAAGGGACAAGAAAGGCAAGAGCAAAATGGATCAGGGGGCTGAGAACCAATGGGAGTTTGTACGACAAATTCCAGTGACAAAGGTCTTTCAGGATGAACCACTTCAAGAGGTCTATAAGGACTCTTTAGAAGGATATTATGCCACAACTAGATTGCCAGAGCTAGATCTTCCTTTAGCACTTGTGGTGGTAGTCGAGAAGCTTGCAAGCAACAAGAACCGAATCATTGATAAATGGGCTAATGAATATTGAACCTTAGATTGGAAGGAAATTTGTGAGCTCACGTGGAGAGGACAACCATTATTCATGGAAGTGTTCTCAACTAATACACCTAAACCAGGAGAGATAGCCTTTCTTGGAGAAACTGTTGCTCCTCCCCTAAGAGAGTTCACTAGAGAGGGACCCTCAACATCAAAGTGGACCACTACAAGTAGTCCAACTCTAGCACCAAGATATTATCCTACACTAAAAGTGCGACCATAGATCACACCACAACAACGTTTCTCTCACTATGACAATCGGAGGGTAGGGGAGTCAACTTGGCCTCCCATAAATGCACCTCCTAAAATGCAGGTAACAAGATCTTTGGGGGGGGGTTGGTGAGGTAGGTAATAGGGGACCCACACCAATTTGGGATGCATGTGGACCATCTTACCAAAGAGAGGAACAGTTCCCACTAAGAGTGAGAGGCCGTAGGCCCTATGATGAGTATTCAAGACAAGTAAGGCCATCAACTCTTCAGAAACTGGTAAAGAAGTACGAAGGGTCGGGAGATCCATATGACCATGTAGCAGCATTTAGGCAAGCAGTTCGAGCTGAGCAAGTGACTGACAAGCATACGCAAATTGAAGGATTTGGGCTCACTCTTGAGGGAAAGGCCCTTGCTTGGTTTCAGGCACTAGAGGCTTCAGACAAATCTTCTGTACGAGTTTTGGAAGAGAGATGCATTGCTGCTTTTTCCTTGATGGGGATTCAACATGACACAGTAGCAAACATCTACTCTTTCAAGCAAGGCGAGACTAAGAGTGTTAGAGACTGTGTAAATAGGATGAAGCAGTACATTAATCGTTGCCCAGAAGATGAGAAGCCCACCCAGAGTCGATTAATTTCTCTCTTCTTAAAAGGACTTAAAAATTCAACACTGCACACACATCTCTATGCAAAGAAGCATACAAATTTCAATGAGTGTTGCCATGATGCTATGGATTTCACAGATAACTTCAAATTCCAAGATAGTTCTAGCCCTGAGGTGCAACCTAGGGATCAGTGGGGTGATGACCAAAGTTCAGGGTCTAGTGCACTAGTAAATCCAGACTAGATAGCTAACCTAGTACTAAGGAGATTGGGACAAACCTATCGCCCACCCATGCGCCCACCCATGCAGCCACAACAATAGCAGCAGTGAATGAGGAGTGTACTATCTACAGGTCCTCATCTTTGTGGAGCATGTGGCAGTAACTATAAAACCAAAGAATGTAATACCTTTTCTCCTCTAGTCACAAACCAACCCACAAAGAAGTGGTGCCAGGACTGTGCTTGGAATTATATCCACACCACAGAGGAATGTACTCGCATTGCAAGAATGAGACAGGAGCGTGAGCAGTAAAGGGGTGCAGTGGCTCCACAAATGCATCAACAATATACTAATTTTGAACGTAAGCCATCGATGGCACAAGAGCAAGCACGACTTGTACTTGGAGCTCAACCTCCTGCTCCTGGGACTGCTCCTATGAGGTTTGTTGACTACGACAATTCAAATACGTGTAGAGACTTGGTAAACCCAAGCTATGTGGAGGAGGAATATGCATCATATTCATCCAAGGAAAATCTCTTTGAAAGTACTGCATATCCAAGCCAAGCACTGGCAACCAGGGGAACAAAATTCTTTGATGTTGCTAGGCGGCTACCAACCTAGGACTCTAGGCCCCTCAGGTCAATGGTAGCAAAGGAAAGTAGAAGCCAAACTAATGGTCCCCTGTTATGAATGGGCCCCTGTTATGAGTGCGGAGAACCCCATTGGGCTCGTGATTGTCCACATGGCCCAAGGCAAGCAGCTCGATCCAATACAACAATACCACAGTTTCCACCAATTGAAAGATATTGTCTAGGGTGTTGTGTAGAACACTTTCCAAAGGATTGTTTGCTTAAACCACATGAGGAAGGCACCTCTCAACCAAAGGTCTCACTCAACTTTGTAGGGGCATTTCCATCGCCACCTTCATCAAAGAATGAGGATGTCGTGCCACTTAGAGTCATGACTAGATCACAGACACGAAATGCTGAAATGCAGACTGATGAGACACCTCGAACTAGGGATGCAAAGGCAAATCTAGTGGACAAGACCCTACGTTCCAATAGAAAAAGGACCACTAGGATGAAAAAGAACCGCAACAAGCAGACTAAGAGTGCATCCAGTAGTTCTCAAGAAGTCTCTAAACAAAACATGAGGGATCAAGCTTTTACATCCCAAGAAGTACATGAGGATCATCAACCTCAACTTGGGCCTAGTGCTAAACAAGATGAGGCTAGTACAACGGAGGATAGTTCTGGGGGTTCTGTTTTTGTGGATAAGGTGAACGAGACTCTAGATGCCATCATTGATGCTCATAGAAGTTGCATTGCAGCTTTATCTGAGCTACCCAAGAAGCTTCAAGAATACCCAAACCCTCGTGAAGAGAAGATCAATCTAGCTGTACATCAGCAACTCATTAGGGAAGCTCAATCGATACTTGAGGGCCCACCTCCACCTATCCCTCAGGGCCCAACCTCTCTTAAGCCAACATTAGAAACCATACCAGAAGTGTCATCAAGTTGGGAAATGAAAAGTAAGCTGATCTCACAAGCTCATAGCGAAAAGTCTGCACCAATTGACACCCCATTGAAAGAAGGCATTTTGTCGCCACCTAGTCTTGCCTTTCCATGCAATGATGAAGTTATTGATGCTAACGAGGACATGGCAAATGAGATGTGGGCAGCAGTTCATGAGAAAGTTAATGAAAATATGTCCTCTATTATCTCACCTCCATTCTCTGAGGTGGATTTTACCAGGGGCACAGAAAACAACTTTAGACGCCCAAGCAGCCAGTAGCCAAGAGGAAGTTCAAACAATTGTTTCTCCTAGAAGTAAGCATACAATGAAAACCTTACCATCTTATTTGGGAGAATATGAGAACTGTTCTCAAACCTTGAGGATACCCTCCACTCATAGAAAGGAGATGGATATGGGAATCGTGCAAGCTATTTTGTCAGCACCAATGGCTTGTACCATACCTTTGCTTGATTTGATAAAGCTTCATCCAGAGTTGTGGAATGATATTGCCACATGTTTGTCAGAGCAGGTATTGCTACAAAAGGGTCACCATCATTGTACTATACACCTTGAGACAAAGCATGTTATGCCAGTTCCTATCAACAAAGTAGGAAAATTTTGTGAGGACGATCAGGGAAATGCTACCCTCCCATTAGAAGTGCAAAAAGTAGCTTCAACTACAATACTTGATAGTGGTGTAGGAGTGGGCATTGTGACAAGGTCCATTTGGAATAAGTGGGGCAAACCAGCTATTAGGAGTACCAGGATGCGCTTGCAGCTAGCAGATGGAAGCTTAGAACATCCCATTGGGCTGCTAGAGAACATATTGGTCACCACATGTGGGATTGAATATGAGCACACATTTGCAGTAGTGGATTTTGAAAAGCATCCAAACTATGAAGTGATATTGGGTAGACCATTCATGCGACAATTTCAAATGATTCAAGATTGGGGATACAATTATTTGTACCTCCGACAGGATTCTATCATCACAAGGGTCAACCTAAAGAATCACTCATATCGTGATGTAACAAGGTCTCCAATAGATGAGTTTGATTCTGCTTCATCTGAGGGCTCAAGAGTTACATTGTCAGATGGGTGAGAAGATCTGTGGATGTGTGGAGCCTCATGTAGGGATTTCAACACTGACTCGACTCAAGGGTAATCGAAGTGTATCAGATGAGGCATACATTCCACAACCCTTCCCTGAGCACTTAATTGATCCACTAGAATGGAGTCATGTCCTTGCAACATTATCCACATGTGCTTTACCTAAGCCAATTCAATTTTGTGACTCAGATGGATATGACATTATTTCTATACGAATGGTACAACCACGTGACCTTCTAGATGATTTGTACTATGGGGATGCATCCACAATAGCACTGCATGTTGAGGAAGTCTCAGTGGAGGATTTAACACTCAAATCTACTAATGATGCTGATAAGGAAGATGGATGGGACTCTAATTTGGATGATGATGTGATAATCCCCGAGGAAGAGCTAGGAAAGGCACGGCTACTCTTTAGAGGAAGGGAGGTTCAAGTAGAGATCCCTCAAAGCTGACCTAAACGTAAATGCTATAAGAGCCATAAGAGAATCCATAAACAAGATGAGAGGGAACGATGTGAGAAAATACAAAAAGAAGACGAGGAGTTTAAGAATGAACACTCTCGACCACCACCTCACTTCTCAGGAAAGAATGGATATCTATACTATGTCCAAGCACAAAATAGTATCAAAGACCAAGTAAAACGATCAGATGGATTCCAATAGGAGAAAAGCTAAAAACTGTTAGCAAAAATCTTAAAAAAACGAAGAAACCAAAACCAAAACTCAAGTCTTAAACTAATTCAAAAGAGAGTGTCGGAAGTGCAAAGATAACGGTTGAACCAAAAAATCTGATGCAAGATTGCAAAAGAGAGCTCAAAACCGCATGGTCTTCAATTAGTGATGACTCAAGTAGACAAGAACAAGGTCTCAATGTTCCCCCCAACTTCACACAGTACACTCTTCAAGATCGAGAGATTGTTCTTCAACAGCCCATGCGACAAAAGCCAAGCGTGCCAAGGGTTTCATATGATGGTCCAGAAGATGCAAAAAAAATTGATATCGCTAAGCCAGGAGAAGAGCCTCGCTATGTGTGGATTGCCACAAACTTGTCCTTAGATGAGGAGAAGTTATTAATTCAAACAATAAAGGAGTATCGCAATGTTTTTGCTTGGAGTTATAAAGACCTCAAAGGAGTTGATCCAAGCATATGTCAGCATACAATTCCATTGCGAGAGGATGCAAAGCCTTCCAAGCAACGTCCTTATACTTACAATGAGAATTTTGCACGAAAGATAAAAGAAGAAATAGACAAGCTCTTAGAGGTAGAATTTATCTATGAGATTGAACACACTGAATGGGTCTCCCCTATTGTAGTGGTGTCCAAGAAGAATGGAAAACTTCGAGTATGTGTAAACCTCAAGAAGGTAAATGCAGCTACTGTATGTGATCATTACCCCACTTCCAATCACGGATCATGTTCTGGAACGAGTTGTAGGGAAAAAGGCATATAGTTTCTTGGATGGATTCTCCGGTTACAATCAAGTGTCAATTGATCCAAAGGATCAACACAAGACAACCTTTGCTACTGAAGATGGCATCTTTGCTTATCATGTTATGCCATTTGGTCTAACAAATGCACCAGCAACCTTTCAGCGGTTAATGAGTCATGTATTCAAGGAGTACCTTAGGCAATTTCTTGAGATCTTCATGGATGATTTATGTGTTCACTCACAAGAGCATGATGATCATATATAACACCTCAGACTTGTGTTTCAAAAGTGTCAAGTTTATCGTATATGCTTGAATCCTGACAAGTGCAAATTCATGGTAAGACAAGGGAAAATTTTGGGCCATATTGTTTCTCACAATGGGATTTCAACAGATATGGATAAAATTGATGTCATTGTCTCATTACCTTGGCCTATCAATCCTAAAGGGGTACAAATATTCATGGGATATTGTGGCTATTATCGTCGATTCATCTACATGTACGCTGTCCTAGCTAGACCATTATATGCTCTTCTTGTAAAGTTTAATTAGACTGATGAGTGTGAGGAATCCTTTGAAAAGTTGAAGCAAGCATTAGTGACTGCACCCATCTTACGGGCACCGGATTGGAACCAAATCTTTCATGTCCATATTGATGCTTCAAAATTTGCAATTGGATGTATTTTGGCTCAATCGGGAGAACATAATAAGGATTTTCCAATCTCATATGCTAGTTGACAATTGAACAATGCTGAGAAGAATTATACCACAACAGAAAGAGAAGGTTTGTCCATGATATATGCAGTGAAAAAGTTTGGCCATTACCTTTTGGCAAACAAATTCATATTTTTTGTGGACCATCAAGCACTGCTATATTTGGTGAATAAGCCTTGTGCAACTGGAAGGATTGTGAGGTGGTTTGTTATCCTTCTTGAGTTTGATTTTGAAGTGGCAATCCGAAAAGGAACAACTCATCTAATGGCAGATCATTTGTCTCAAATCACCCCTAGAGAAGCTCCTGTGGGTGTGGATGATGATATGTTAGATTCAACACTTTTCCTCGTAGAGACAGCTCCTAAATGGTCTGAACCCATCTTAGAAAATTTTACCAGTGGGTAGATACAATTAGCGGGTCCTAATGTGGACCTATGGCGACCATTCAAGTTAATCTGAGGCAGATTATATCGTCAGGGTAATGATGGAGTGTTGCGGCTTATACCTAACCCTGACCAATATGAAGAGATCTTGGAATGGGCACATGAGGGTATTGGTGGAATCCATGCATCAGCTACTACTTGTGTGCGACATATAACTCAAGATGGGCAATGGTGGCCTACATGCATGCGGATGCTGAAAAATTTGTTCGTAACTGTGCTTCATGTCATATTCAACAACCAATTCATAATGTCACATTATTCCAAATTTCAACTACACCAAGTTGGAGTAAGTATATTGTGGACTATCTTAAGCATGGTCATACTGATCGAACAATTCCTAAACATCAAAAGCGTGCTATTGAAGTTGAAGCGGCCAACTATGTGCTGATAGAAAACCAACTCTACAAAAGGGGCAAGGATGGCAACTTGCGCATGTGTGTATGTGAAGCTAACTACTTGAAAATCCCGACTCATGCACATGCAGGTGTTGGGGGTGGACACTTTTCGGGCAATACCACAGCTAAGTTGATTAGGTGGACTGGGCTTTGGTGGCCAACCTTACAAATGGATGCCGAAGAATATGTGAAACGTTGTGACGATTGTCAAAGGACCAAACCTCCAATTACAAAGGACAATATGCCATTGCGGCCTATGTTAAGCACACGTGCTTTTGCCAAACTGGGTATTGATTTTGTCGGTCCCATTAAACCTCCAGCTCGTCACACGCATGCCGAATATATTATAGTCGCAACTGACTATTTGACCAAATGGGTAGAGGCAAAGGCTACAGTTAAAAATGATGCCAGAACCATAGCCAAGTTCTTGTATGAGTACGTGTTTACATGCTACGACTTACCTATTGAAATCGTTAGTGATCAAGGTGTGCACTTTGTGAATGAGGTCATAGAGTTTTTACTTCAAGAATTTTTGGTAATTCATAAGCGTTCTGCACCATATCATCCCAAGACCAATGGTCAAGCTAAGAGTACTAACAAGATTATCTGCACAGCACTCACAAAGATTGTTGAGGGACATAGGACTGATTGGGGGGAGCAAAAGTTGCACTCAGTTCTTTGGGCATATAGAACATCCTATAAAACATCTGTGGCACAACAACCCCATTTGAGCTTGCTTTTGGGCTAGATGCAATTCTTCCCATTGAATTTCTTGTACCTACTCTACGAGTTGCTAAACAATTGGACTGGACTGGTCATGAGCTTTCTCAATGCATTGATGAATTGGAAAAGCTTGATGAGACCCGCTTATTGGCGGTAATGGGTATGTATGCCGAGAAGAGGAGATAAAAGCAATGGTATGATAGAAATGTAACAACTGGCCGATTCAAAAAAGGGGACCTTGTGCTCTCGTACACACTTAAGAAGCATAAGAGAAAGCTCAAGAAACGTGGCCTAGGACCGTTTGTGATTAATGAGCTTACTCCAAGTGGTGCAGTGCATTTAGAGACACTAGAAGGTGAGCAAATGCCTAACTTCATTAATGGAAGTCGTCTCAAGAAATACAATGAACCATTAACTGAAGCCATGATTCAACAAATGCATGCTGCCCACACATGGAAAGAAGCACATGACCTACTTAAACGTCAGGCTCAAGAAGAGGCTAAAGCTAGAGTTGCAAAAGCCAAGGAGCGTCGCAAGGCTTCTGTGTTGGCCTTACAGTTGGCTACTGATGAACAATATGTCAATCCTTTCAATATACAAGTGTGTATTCATCTTCATGAGACTACCTACTTTGTCTCTACCTTAATTGATTCTAGTGCAGATTATAATGTTCTCTCGTTTGACACATGGATAGCCTTGGGACAACCAACACTTGTGCACATTCCTATTGACTTATGAAGCTTCTCAGGTGAAGATAACCCTATAGAGGGAAAATGTGTCATTATGATGTCCATTCAGGATCACTAGATGTCAGTTCCCTTTTATGTGGCTAGTAAGTCCAAGGCAGTGGTAGAGACTGTTCTTGGTCGATCGTGGTTAAGTGCTATCAATTGTTCATTGGATTGGAAGAATAGACAATACAAATTACAAATTAACTCTGATTGCATCTTGGGATCTACTGCTCCACGAGTTTTATCATGTCAAAAGGGTGGTAGTTCTACCTTACACAACCCACTTTCAACGTCTGCTCTTTAAGCTCCAAGACAAATGATGTGGATAATCAATGAGTCCTCAAATGAGGGCCATGGTTGGCATGTTCCAACTACTCTAGTCACTGCTCAAAGAAGGCAAGGCAAGAAGGAATTCTCAATTTGGCTACCCAAAGATACGTACAAACTTGTACCATCTAGCCTAGTTGCTAAACCTCCTAAAAAGCATATTTTTTCCAAGCCTAAACCTCAGATTGTTACTCATTGGATCCCAAAGCATGTTCTTAAAGCACAAGGCTATTATGAGGGTGCAACAGCACTTTGGCTTCCCAAATGCCATGGTTTGCTAGAGCCAGAAGAGTGTATCAATAAGATTCCAAAAGCCACTCTCGGTTTTTCATATCAGTGGGTGCAAAGGAAATCAACACAACCTCTTCAAGATAGGATAGGTGGTTGTGATAGCACCTACAAATCTCCTTGTGTTGACCTTCCCCAAACATGTATTGAATCACCAGTTGTCCCAACTTCTCCTTGTTACACACTTCCACTATCAACTTGTGTACCTAAGACAAATCCAACTTTACATGAGTCTCCTTTGAGCATAGATTCTAGCACTTCACTGCCTAAATCCTCTTATCTTGCTCAAATTCTTCGACAATTTCTATTCTTCCCACCTCTTAAAAAGGACATACACAAAACCAAAGGTAAGGCATTAACACTACAATTGAAGCTCTTTGGTAGATCAGTGTTTGAATAGCCTTACTTTTATTAATGTGGTTCCTTATGTCTTTACAGGATTGTGTTCTTTTTGAGATAATCTTATCTACATTGTTTTTGATAGGGATTGTGATGATGGATATGAATGTATAAAGTTTGAAGTCTCTAAATTTCATTGTTCTACGCCCAAATATCTCCTGATGGATACTTGGCGAGATACATGTCCACCATGCATTGACCCTGATAATACTCAACCTGAACATCGCGGGGGTTATAGTGCTCCTCCTTTTCAGACTCATTCTAGGTACTTTTATGCTCCCTTAGGTGGTGAAAATTGCTGTGGGCATCACTTTGTCACTTTATTCTATCAACAACATCATCCATTTCCACATTGTCAAGAGTGTGCACGACTCGTATTAGGAGAAGCTTCACACATTTGCTGGCTATGCTGCACTTACTTTCGACGATATGGCACAGGCTTAATGAAACAAATTGTGAAAATTACACCCCAACGCCATAACCTTCTTGATGTGAGAGTACCAGGCCGAGGACCAAATAAACGTAGATTACCTGAGGAGGTTCAAGCACAACAATGGAGGGATACATGCATAAATGACTTGCAACCACCTATCTTGCAAGCCCTCCTTCCCCCAACCTCAACATGTCAATTTTGGATCACTATGAGTACTTATATTGAGCAGTTCCAAAATCGGAATTATCTGCTTAACCTTCCCATAGAATCAATGCCATATTTTAGCGAGGAAGCACTCCTTCCTCTACCACCTTCTCTAGAGGCCGGTTTTTGTACAGGGTTGTCCTTGCATCCTGAAGTGATTGATACCATCTTTCCAGCAGAAGTGGACACGGATCCACCACCAGTGCAAGGGTAAGCTTATCAACTCCCAATAAGATCAACAAGCCAGGGCACTTTTCTCCCACTGGGTTTTTCCCCTCGGCTATATTCGATGATTGGCACCAATAACAAATTTTATTCTTTTCTTTTCTTGTTTGTTAATAAGACATTTTGCAGAGATCTTAGCTAAACAAGAGCATACAAACACGCCCCAATAGTCCACCTACCGTGCACACAAATTAGGAAGGGGGAAGACATGCAATGCCTACAAAGAGTAAAGAGAAGCAATCTGCACAACATTAGCAATGCATCAATGCAAACGCACAACATCAGCACTACAACAGGTGTATTCAAATCATAATCTTTTGTTCTTTATGTGCTTTTCACTTTTGCATATATTGTTTGCATGTTCACACACAGTTGGCTGGTTTAAGTTTTAAATTAGTTGTTAAAATGTGGTGAGTGATTTCTAGATTCTTAGAGGACTTAGTAGAAGGTATTTCTATTTGAAGACGGTGTAGGATATATGCCAACGGAGTATGCCAAGTTCTTATGCTCTCGAAGTATATTAGTTATCCCTAGTGGTAGCTACCTCTTAGGTATGGGCTAGGTGCTAGCATTAATAAAAAATTTACAAAAATCATGCCCTAAAAAATATATACAAGTGAATCGAGACATGACGTGTCTACAGCCATGTGGAATGCTTGGTAGGACCTTGGGTTGTCTTAGCACCTTGGGGCCGTTGCCTTGGTTTCCATGGGGTGAACACTGACGTCTAAAAGATTCAGAAGAAGACCTTCAAGGACTCTATCACCTTGATAGATGTTGGTAGGACTCTGGGGTACATTATGGGCCCTCGAGACCCCGATGCCCTCATCTTCATGGGGTACTCCTTATTTCAAAAAGAAACAAAAGGGTTTGTCACCCTTGAGATACTTAGCGGCCTTTTGATTCTCTTGGCGGAGGTCTCTTGGCCATTGCTTGGGTCTCATTGGGATGGAACCTTCTTCTTTATTCATCTTTTACCCACACACCAAAAAAAGAAGAAGAAGAAGAAGAAGAAGAAGAAAGAAAGAAAGAAAGAAATAAAGAAAGAAAGAAAAAAAGAGGTCCAATCACCATTGCTCATATTTCGGAGTGGGGTTGCCACTTAGGAATAACTTAAATACTTGTAGGACATTGAGACTGCAGTCATAATCTATGGTGTACAAGCACACTTGCCTTTGCATAGCACTATCTACCACTTAGTCTCACTTTGACTAGTCTTTACTCACTTCTTTTAGCACTCTTTAAAACTCTAATTGGCCTTTCACTTGCATGCTCACGTGTGAGATTGTCATTGCTGGTTTTATTTCAATAAAAGGCTTTACTTGTCTTCCATTGTTTTTTGCAACTTTTGTTTCTACTGCGTCCGAGGACGTGCGCGATTTAGGAAGGGGGAAATGTTCCACGGGAACACTCACGGGAACACAGATTATGGAAGGAGGCCGGAAGCAATTAATGCAAGAGAGCGGGAAGACGCACATAATTTTTCATATTTTTGTGCCGAAGTGCAATGTAAATCGTTTTAGGCCAATGTGGGTTCTAAATGAGAGTTCTGAGTGTATTAAGCAAGGCTTACTTATGGGGTTATCTGCCCATGTGTGAAAGAGGCCTAGGATTAGGGTTAGTGACATCTCTACAAAAGAGATGTTAGCTAAAGAAAGTGGACGTTTTTGCCATTCTCATAAACTATTGAGTGAAGCTCTTGAGCTCTCAAGCTATGGCAGCTCTCTAACTCTCTCTCTATTATACTCTAATGAGCATCAAGCTCCAATGAGTATAGCTCCACTTCTTTCTCTTAATCTGTTTTAGCATCATTGAAGTAGATTAATCTATGATTAGTTGAATGCTTCTTTCTTTCTCTTGTGTATGCTGCATGCTTGTAGCGCGTGTGTGTAGTCTCCATTGATGCAAGCTCTTGCCCACTTCATTGGCAATGAGTTATTCATGGATAGACTCTCTCTATGAGCTTGTGGGTTTGTGAATGTTACATTCTCTACTTGCTTAAGCTTGTGGGTTAGTAGATGCACGCTTATGGGTTTGCAGGCATTAGGGAAAGCTAAGATTTAATCAATGTTTGAATGGGATTAAGAGATTGCTATGCATGACTTGTTCTCTTGATTAGTGTAGTGGATTTAAGGGATTGAGAGATTGATTGAGGTGTTGAATGGTTGAATCATCAAGTGGTGGTTTGTGTACGTGAACTCTCCCTCATGGAATAAGCCTTCATGCACTAATCGGGTCGAGTCCTCGGATTGACATTGTGTTTCTTAACACATTTGTTGATCGGTAGTACTCTATGAGCACTATATTGCATGGTAGAGAGAACCGCTCTACAAGAGACTTGCACTTGGATCATAGAGCCCAATGCTTTTTTCCTCATCAAGAGGCACAACCGTTGATTCTTTTCCATAGAACAAGGGTTATCTAAGATTTACTTCAACTATCCTAACTTAACAGAATTGAGTCTCATTTTAGGGATCCATCAGTCTAGCCTAACCCCATCCAATCCCATGGGTTAGCCAACCGCCCTAGCCAACCGCCCAACCATTGTCGTGATAGGATCCATTTAGAAATTTGGTTATGTTTTGCCCTGGGTACCAAGGAAAAGAGTTCCCAGGCCCCCTAGCCGGCGCTTCAAGCAAACTTCAAGTTCAAGATAGTCACACCACTTACACACCCAATATGAAATTACCTGTTTCACAGATTCAACTGTCGTTAAAACAATCTTCTAATGAAACCATAGTATCACTGATCATAATCCTCCAAAATATCTAGCTTGAATTCTACTTTCCAATCATTCCTTCATCGATGTACCTATGGCATCATTAGCAACCAGATAGCTCACCACTTATTCACTCAGGGGCCTTTTCAATAGTTCCTAGCTCGTAGTACCCGGAAATATAATCACGTAAGAAAAATCCAGATGGACTCTTCGTTGAGATCCACAAGATCAACCAACATATCCATATAAAAGAGTCATGGACTCATTCGTTGAGGACCAGCAAGGCCAATCAACTAGATCCGTACCCGAGTTCAAAAAACAACTCTAACTCCTTATTCCTTTTTCTTCCTCGATGCACGCATGGGTATCCTCGAGACGACCAAGAGCCCGATCACCGTATGGTTAGCACCCTCTAGGCTCCTTCGTAGGAGGTCACCTAGTGCTTCACTCACTGGCCACTTCCTTGGTCCCTCATGCACCGTGCCGGAAGCTCACCATTTAAATCGATGGTCAAGACCTCGGCCGACCTTGCTATGCGAGACGTCCTCCATTGACTCTTCATGAGCTGTTGCAACTTTATCACTTAGGTCTCCATGGCCTCATTCACAAGATGGTTAAAATGCTTCCCTATCATTCTTGACATAAAACAATCATTTAAAAATAGGTTTCATAATAAATATAATTTCTAACAAACTCTCATCTTTCCACATTGTTTCACATCATTTCTCGTTATTCCACATTCTTCTATATCAATTCACATTGCTTATTCCACATCGAGTCATATGTATTCCCATCCTCCTTCATCCAATCTCATCCAATCACATCATATTATATCTCATCACATCTATCCTCATCACATCACGTCACAACATATCCACATCACATCTCATCCATTCATATCACATCACATCCATCTACATTCATTCGATACACGAGCCACTAACCAAGGAATATATAAGGGCATGGGATGTTAAAAAATATACATATTGGATCATAGATGGCCAGCATTCTATCTATGCTTGCAAAGGCAATTGTATCAGAGGGTAATCTTGATCCAACATTACTCTACTTGAAAGATGTTTATAGGTATCCGAAGCCTCGGATTGTTGTGAATGCACCTCCAATAGTGACAGTGGCCATCTCCAAGATGGCAAATCTAGAGGCACAAGCATTATTCACGAAGCCATATAGTGACATATTAAAGCACTTGAGAAGCCAGTAGTACGAGCATTACAAAAAGCCTTCAAGACCAGTAGTTGGGTCCCAAAGTCCACCCTTCTCGTGTAAATTGGGATGTAAGTCATTGTATCTTATATTTTTTAATCTTATTTGGTAGCTTTTTTTATGTACCAGAATTGGAATTGTCTTGTTGTTTGTGTTCTGTTCATTTTTTCGTGAGTGATGACAGAATTTCTCTTCAATTGCCGAATCATCAATGGGTGCCTACTTTTCACAGAATCAGGCACACATGGTTACATGCTCCAAACGACATCTTTTATACTTGTCTAAAGATTATAGAAGATGTAGAGAATGGCAAACTTGGGGGGAAAAAGCCTAATCCATCTCATTTTAGATGCTTGTGTAGTTTAGAAGAGGACGTGCAAGATAAGGTTTAAAAGAGGACGTGCAAGATAAGGTTTTGCAAGAACAACTATTGCTTCAATTCAATAATGTTAATGATTCAAAGAAATGCAAGGACTGGCAAGAGCTAGCTTCAACTTATCACATTAATGATAGTGTCTACCATGTGCTTCATCGAAATTGTGAGCCATGGATAAAGGCAAGATTGTAGGTTGGTAAGATGAACTTGGAGTTTCCATCAGATGATGCAAAGGGTTATTTACAATGGATTGTTGCTATCAATAGGGAAGAGCAGGTTGTGACTGATCTTCCATGGTGTATTCCCATTGTTTGTCGTTTACATTAAGGTGTCTATTTAAATATTTTGTGGAAGTTATTCTTGTCTCTTCTATGCATAATAGAGTGGCCCTAGGTCCAAACTACATATGAAAAGTCAAGTTTTTTGCTATGCACAGTCTCTTGTATGCACAATATAATGATTTAATAATGGTCATAGAACCATTCCTTTTATGCACATCAACCTTAAGATTGGCCCTAGGGTAATTCTTGCAATGCTCTAGTGTATTCTTCCAAGAATGGCCCCAGGACCATTCCAGTCTTGCATGCTCTTCGAGCCTTAAAATCGTATTGGAATCGCCATGCACATCCTCATCAAGAATGGCCCTAGGGCCATTCTTGATGAGGATGTGCATGCAAGAATGGCCGGGGGCCATTCTAGCCTTGGTGTCACCCAACTTTATTGCATGTTGTTGGGCACCCAAGAATGGCCCGAAGGCCATTCTATTCTTGCACAACATGTGCAAGAATGGTTTGAGGGCCAAACGAAGGCCACTATTTTGATATAAGGGCCTCAAAAAGCACCCTCTACTAAGTTGCCCTAGGGCATGCAAGAATTTCCCGTGGGCCATTCTTGCATGATCCAAGGCTATTCTCTAAGTCTAAGGCCATTTTTGCATCCTCTTTTGGTCTTAAGGTTGTGTTGGAATGGCCATGGGGCATCCAAGAATGGCCCTGGGGCCATTCTAGCATGGGCTTGGTGGATCACCCAACTTTCTTGTAGGCTCATGGGTATCTAAGAATAGCCCCTAAGGCCATCCTTGCATTGAAAATAAAGATCTTGTTTTGCCATCCTTGCATTGCAAATAAAGGCCTCAAAGAACATGTAAGAGTGGCCCTGGTGAATGGCTCCATGCCCATTCTTGCATGACCCGAGATGACCTCATGGTCATATTTGGTCATATTTGAGATGACCTCATGGTCATATTTGGTCATATTTGAGATGACCCAAGAATGGCACTAGGGCAATTCTTTTCATGCACAGGAGGTGAAAGAAACGGCCACTAAGTCTTGCCTTACAGGCTTCAAACAAGATGCAAGAGTGACCTTGGGGCATCCTAGAATGGTCTCAGGTGCAAGAATGGTCCTAGGGCCATTCTTTTATGGCAAATGAGGCCTGAATGAGTATTCTAGAGTGGCCTTAAAAAATGGCCATTCTTGCAATGCACAACAAGTGCAAGAATGGCAACAAGAATGGCCCTAGTGCCATTCTTTTCATTCACAACAAGTGTAAGAATGGCCCATTCTTGATTCTCTTGGGCATTCTAGAATAGCCCAAGGGACATTCTAGAATGGGCTCGATCGATCACCCAACTTTCTTGCATGCTCCTGTGCAAAATAGGTCAATTCTCATCTCTCCACGTATAGATGAGCATAGAGTGGCCTCATGGAAAATTTATTCTCTGTATATTGATGGGAAGAGAGGTATTCTCTTCCCATCATGGAAAATTTATTCTCCGTATATTGATGGGAAGAGAGGTATTCTCTTCTTTAATGGCATAGATGCAATTTATACCTTTGTTACCATTTTATATTGGCTTCAAGACATGCTTTTCTACTTTTTTGTGTTTGATGAAGATTGGCATCTACTCCCCTTGTACGTTGTTGGATATTATAATGTACAACAGGTGCCTATCTAGTCTCCCTTGTGTCTACTAATAATGCAAAGTAAACTCGTATCTACATACAACCATGTACAATGCACAAACTACTATCTCCATGATTGGATGGAGTTGTGCAAGTTGAATCCAAGAGCTTTGAAATACTCATTTGGATGTGTCAATGGTTATATGCTCATATAATAAGAGACGCTACACATAGAACAATGTCTTTGAGACTAAGATTAATGTTGAAACAAAGATTGTATTGGAGGAATATTTATGTAGACGACGTTGTGGGGCAAAAGGAAAAGGGCAGTCCTCTATAGCAGCATCCACCCACACATGCCGGAATACACTCAAAGAACAAAACAGGGGCACCACAATTTTTTTAAAGCTGAAAAAAGGAAACTCACATGCTTACAATCTCAAGATCCTTATAATCCAGAGTTTCCAAGCACAAACACTTGAAGAAAGCATCATGATCATCTCTTAGCAGCATCTATCACTCTCATAGCGTAAAATCCTAACACTCAAGTATGCTCTTTGTTCATCATTTGGCACTGAATACACAGCTTTTGAAAGAAGAACTCATCCTTATCTTCATCATGCAAGATCTTCACACAATACCCTCATGGCCATGCTATATATGTTTACAAGATGATAGGATGATGCAATACACACCCAAGGGACAATATTCTCATCAGACTTGCACAAAGGAAGATAGAGACAAGAGATTTATGCCTTCAATACATGGTGGCACCCCTTCATAGCTCTGGTATGATCTTGATATCACCAACTCAATGGAGAGACAAGGATAACTCATATTATCATCAAATGTAGGTGTTCAATTGTGAACTAGACAAAGGCTCATCTTTTATATACTAATATCAAAATGGGTTACCTCATTGATGCATGTCGTTACCCTCATTTGAGGTAAAGATACCTTCGCGACCTTCAGAAGCATTCTCAAGGTCATTTTTGGGATGGCCATGAGGCATCAAAGAATGGTCCCAGGGCCATTCTTTTCCATGCATAACATGATGAAGAATGGCCGTGGGGCCATTCTTGCATGACCCCAAGGCCTCAAGGTCATTTTTGAGATGAACATGGGGCATCCAAGAATGGTCCTAGGGCCATTCGATTCCAAGCACAACATGAGGAAGAATGTCCCTAGGGCCATTCTTGCATGACCCCAAGGCCTCAAGGTCATTTTTTGGGATGGTCATAGGGCATCCAAGAATGGCCCTAGGGCCATTCTTTTCATGCACAACAAGTGGAAGAATGACCCCAAACACAATTCTTGCAAGACCCCAATGCCTCAAGGTCATTTTGGAATGGCCATGGAGCTTCCAATAACGGCCTCCTTCCATACAAAACAGGTGGAAGCATGGCCCTAGGGCTATTCTTGCATGACCCCAAGGGGCCATGGGTGCATCCAAGAATGACCCTAGGCTCATTCCTTTCCATGCACAACATGACGATGGCTGGCCCTATGGCCATTTTTGCATGACCCCAAGGCCTCAAGGTCATTTTTGGGATGGCCATGGGACATCCAAGAATGGCCCTAGGGCCATGAGTTTCATGCACAACAGGTGCAAGGACCATTCCTACATGACCCCAAGGCCTTATATATCCACTATTTTACTAAAAAATGCATCACAATGAATAAAATAGTGGCCATGGGGGGCATCCAAGAATGGTCCTAGGGCCATTCTTTTCCATGCATAACCTGATGAAGAATGGCCGTGGAGCCATTCTTGCATGACCACAAGGCCGCAAGGTCATTTTTGGGATGGCCACCATGGGGCATCCAAGAATGGTCGTGGGACCATTCTTTTCCATGCTGAAGAATGGTTGTGGGGCCATTCTTGCATGACCCCAAGGCCTCAAGGTCATTTTTGGCATGGCCATGAGGCATCCAAGAATGGTCCTAGGGCCATTCTTTTCCTTGCAAAACATGAGGAAGAATGGCCCTAGGGCCAATTCTTGCACGACGCCAAGCTCTCAAGGTCATTTTTGGGATGGCCATGGGGCATCTAAGAATGGCCCTAGGGCCATTTATTTTATGCACAACACATGGAAGAATGACCCCAAAGGCCATTCTTGCATGACCCCAAGGCCTTAAGGTCATTTTGGTATGGCCATGGAGCTCCCAATAATGGCCTCCTTCCATGGCCCTAGGACATTTCTTGCATTACCCCAAGGGGCCATGGGTGCATCCAAGAATGGCCCTAGGGCCATTCTATTCCATGCACAACTTGAGTTGAGAGATCCCTTGAGAGCTCGATGATGCACTCTCTTTCTTTTATCAAGCTATTTTTGCTAGTTGGCCAAATCCTTGAGTTGAGAGCTCAAAACTCCATGAAACTCTATGATGCTCTCTGTCTCTCTGTCTCTGTCTCTGTCTCTATCTCTATAATTAATTCCTAATGCACATGGGAAAGTTCATTTTAAACTTCTGTTTCAGGGGAATTCATTTTTAGACACTAGGAGGATTTTTATATCCAAAGATATCTCAATTTTGGATTATCTCTCTCTAGGCCAAAATAGGGTAAATCAAGATCTTTCTTCTATTTTCGAGAGGGGAATAATTTCAAGAAAAGAAGGGGAGGTTCTTACACCTTTACACCTCAAAAGCTGGAGGGAGAAATCTTACACGCCAGCTCCCAACCCAAGCCATGTGTGGGGGATTTTTTTTGGTGGGCTTTTTTAGTGAGCACTTTTTTGGAATCTAGCAAGCAAATTCAAAAAAGATTCCCTCCCCCTCTATCAAGAGAGAGAGAGCGGGGGGTGGAAGAGACTTTGAGAGAGAGTCATGACAATTATTTGAGAGTGAGAGGTCGAGAGAGCGAGAGGGAATGAAAGAGAGAAAAACATGACAACATTACAACCTCTAGAACAAGGTTATTGCTTCAAAGTCAAAATAAAACCAAGTTCATTTACATACACCTTCCAAATACAACTCTTCAGTAAGAATTGTTGTACACTATCATCTTTACTTCTACGGGCCTCGCTTGTCCTCTAGGTTAAAGCTACAAAGTAAGTGACTGACATTTGTACCCTTCCATACTTCCTTGAGCAAGAGACGCTCAAATGCACCATCAATAGAACCATGGGCTTGCCATATCATAAATAAGTCCACCAATTTGGTCTTTACTTGAGAAATATCATCATCATTACCTAGAGGTAGCAAGGATGTGAGACCTTTCCATGCTTGTGCACCATCTATGGTAGTCTTCTACTTGACCTCATCATTGGTAGCCTCCCTCGCGATATGCATAACAAAACTTCAATGCCAATATTTGATGAGGCCATCGCAAACAATATGAAAGAATGTTGTGAGTGATGTACTCTACTAACAAGGCTTGGTGGAAATGGTGATTAACAAAGTGCTATAGAGCTTACCTCTATATTTATAGTAGTGGGAGATGTGTGTACTCTACTTTTGCAACAAAAAAATTAAAAACATATTTTGTATTTTTAAATGTCAATAATAAAGGCATCTTTCCTCGAATTTCTACACCATAATAATAAAGGCATCTTTTTGTACTTTTTTGGGGAAGAGCGAGTATGTATTGTTTTTTTTGGTACATGCAATTTCAGATAAGGGTTCATGTGCTTTGTGGCCTACCTTGCCGCTCTATTCTCTCTCTTAATCTTTGTTCCCCTCTCATTTACCTAAGATTTCTAACTGTTTAATCCCCTAGTGTGAACACCATTCATCAATAGAAGACCATGTTCTGTAATACCATACCTATTTGTCCATAGAGGGAGGGCAGGAGAGAACGAGATTCCACAATCAAACCCTCTAGGGTTTCTTCCACGGACATTACAAAAGTCCCAAAATACTACAAGACGTGAAATTCCATGCATCCAACGGTCTAAATTAGGGTCTAGGTTCTCCTACAAGATAAGGCATTGCAGAGCTCCAAGTCTGATAGGATAGGTTGGTGGATGAACATATTCTCATTCTGGCTTAAGCCAAGAACACACAAAGAAACGGAGTACAAGTGCTTGCATGCAAGATACAACTTCTTCGTGGATCCTCTATCTATAAAATTTGGACATGTACAAGACGGTTCGTCTTTCACATGCACATCATATTTTCCCACATGTGCATTATCCTTGTGTGATTTGATATTGAAAACTTCATGCTTGTGCTTCATCCTCTACATTTCTTCTACCACCAAAGCTTTCATTTTCAAAGTAGCATTTTTTTAAAATGTTTTCTCTCACATCGACATGGGGCACATGACCGGCGTATACCATTTTGCATGTGTCAACCACCTGCATCTATGTTAGTAGTGGACCCATATGGTGGTTATTTATTACTTGTTATTTTAAAGGACCTTGTAGCCCCACTACTCCTAGATAGGGTGGGCATAACACCTTCTGAATTCTTGCTCTCCACCCAGTATCCAACTTCCCATAATGAATATACCACCTCATCTGTGAGGTTAGTTCCCATAGCAATTGGCCATATCATCTTGGGTAGTGGATTAGGTTTTGGGTCAATGTTGGTGTCCACAATATAGCAATGAAGCACATGATCAAGGTAAAACCACATCCGTTATCTAATGAGACCATTAGGGTGCTTGTGCGATAGCCTTTGAAAGATGGTGCAAGCACACCCTTCACAGAATCGACAATGTGTTGTCCACACCTCTTACCCCAATGAGGCATTCTGCTGCATGTGTCCTTGCTCTACCAATGCATGTCCTTCAGATTTCCCAGCTTTCTTCATTCACCTTGCGCTTGATAACATTGAACTTTATGACTTCCGCTATTCTTTTAGGAGTTTTGATCATAGCATGCTCCTTAAAAACGATCTTCCATGGCCTCCCACGTATTTGCGGTCTCGTATATGCGTGTTATACTCCAGATGATGCATGCCTCATCATCATTAGTATCAATGACCATAGTCACGCATCTCTTGTGACATGTCCTTTCTTTATCACTCTGGTTATGGGGGTAGGCACCTTGTACATGGGTGTTCCTTTAGTTGTTTGATTAATTGCTTGGACCACTTAGGTTGGGCTTGTAGACAATCGCTCTTTTATTTTCTCCAAGCTTGTTTCTCTCCCCATGTGCTTACCTTGAGAGTAAAAGACTACCTTAGTGCTTTACGAACTTTCCATTTTGCCATATTGGTAGTACATGTATCATAAAGACAAATCTTGCATCTATATCCTTCCCCTACAAGCCAACGCCCATGCTTTCTTTCTGCTACGGTTATTCATGGGGTATTTGGACCATCATTACTTCTCTCTACGATTGTCATATGACTCAACCCCAATGTGTTATGCGCACCTCACACTAGCTCAACCAAGAGTCCATTGCTACAATATTCCTATCCATCACGTGACCACTATGCCACCATTGACATATCAATCGAGCCTCTACTCATGCAGCTTCACTCGTAGGAGCCATACACCACTTCTCACACATTGCTTTGGGTTCACCTTAAGATTTTTTCCACACGTACTTTTTGTGTGGGTAACGATGCTATGCTCCTGATGAAATAGGAAGAACCTCTCCCTATCTGTGTCAAGTTGTTATTTTTCCCACCATTGAACACATGTCGAATGGCATTCCAGTTACCTTGAACCTTGTGTACCATGAAACCAAAGAAATCTACACTTTCACAACCATGGTTTTCCATCACCTCATTAATGCACTCCTAAAATAGACGTTGGGCCTCCATATCCTCCTCTTTCATTTCACATGTCACAATTGTTAGAAGATCCTGGATGCTGTGTGAAAACTCAAGTCATTTATGATGTAACACACTTGACCATGAAACCAAAGAAATCTACACTTTCACAACCATGGTTTTCCATCACCTCATTAATGCACTCCTAAAATAGACGTTGGGCCTCTATATCCTCCTCTTTCATTTCACGTGTCACAATTGTTAGAAGATCCTGGATGCTGTGTGAAAACTCAAGTCATTTATGATGTAACACACTTGACCACCTCTGACTACATGTATATAGACATTTGTAATATGCTAACTTGGATCATACACAAGTATGTCGGGTGTGGTCAAACTATTTTGATGTTTGTCAGGTGTGGTCAAGCTATATCCAGGCATGTCATAGGTCCCTAGAGCTAGTCCATTGCATTTGATTCACCAAATCCAACCAAGAAGCGGCTCCAATAGGGGACATGTTGAAAACAAAGTACGCTTCACCTTTGGATCCTTGTCTTGGGAACTTGCTTCCATGAAAAAAGTCATAAGTGCACTCTCGTTTCAGCTTCAGAAGTGTATCCAATCCAAATCTCTCTTTAGAAGGCCCATGTTGAGCTATAGTTACTAACCTCTAAAACCTAATAATTAAATTTTTTAGGTTTCATACTTCACTTATCTAGATTGAAATAACTCATTTACAAAAATATTACTGTTCAACTAATTTAATTTACCAGTTGTCTTCCATTAGTGGTCCCATCTCCTCTGCAATGTTCATGAACTCTTGTTCCCTAATGAAATGTGAGGAACCACCTTCTTGCACTAGCGCTACCATCATGATTTCTTTTGCCACACACATTTGTACCTTTCTTGCCCCAGTATTGCAATCTTTCCCTAACACCCTCGACACCATTTGTTTTGTCCTATCACTTAACACCTTTGATGTGCTTGCCCATACATCATGTTGATGTGGACATTGATGTATATTATTATTGGGCTTATTATCTCGTCAAAGGGCTCTACATAATAGATGTAGCAATTGCATGTAGCAATGCACATTTTTGGCATTGAGCAGGAACGGCAAAGGAGCTTTCCACACACATTGTTTCACTCCTCTGCAGTGGTCGGTGCCTTTAGCATGCTTGGAGTAAAATGTGATGTGTTTGAGACCCTATGGTTTAGTGCCTTTAGCATGGGAAAAGCTCATGAACACACTTTAAACTACCTAGGCAATGGCTTGTGTGCCTGACATACTCCAGGGAAGGCAATGTTGGAGGTTTGCGACTTTGAAAACCATTGGGGATCATACTTATGGAACACTAACCAAGGTGATGAGTGCTACTAACAAGCCTACATAGGAACTTTCAAAGCTTAAAGAACACATAGAGAAACTAAAGGAAGGGGAATAGCCTATGCAACCACAACACTTTGATATCCCATATATACCATCTCCCACAAGCCTATAAAGCAAGCACCATAAGCCTCACCATAACCTAGATGAAGAAACCTTTAGGATACCCAAGGAATTTTTGATGGTTGTTCCTAAGGAAGATCCATGGCCAGAGCCCACAATCCCATGGCACACTTAACTCTTAGAACATGAGGAAACAACAAGAGAAGAAATTTCAAATGAGGAGGGGGAGAAGCTTAGAAGTCAACCTTCTTCGAAAAAGGGAGATCGCTAGATTTTTATGTATGCCATTGCCCACCACAAAAAAGTGCAAACTCTTGCAACTCCTAGCATGTACAAAAATAGAGTTGCCTCTGCTAAAAGAATGCCTAGAGTTAAGATGGCCATAGTAGAATATGGATCACTTATTCACCAAAAGCATCATGGATAACCAGTTGACTTGGAGGCTTGTTTGGTTTGCTAGAGGCCCCCAGTTCTAGAATACTTACCATCATAAGGCACCAACTGAGCAGACAATAGATCCACAATACATGTGCCAATTAAGAGGATCTAATTATGGCAAAACTAATTTTAGAAGCGGCATGAAACACTTTATCAAATGTTGGCTTCTCTTTATGCTTTTTCTTTGTGCTTTCATCTTGGGTTGCATCTATCTTTTCTTTTCACCTTTTTTCTTGCAAATTTGGAACATTATATCTTTAGCTAAAGGGACATAATAGCACTTTAACTTGCTCTAATTATAGTATTCTTCTCCAAAATTTGGAACATTATATCTTTAGTTAAAGGGACATAATAGCACTTTAACTTGCTCTAATTATAGTATTCTTCTCCAAAATTCAAACCTTGAGGTGTGATCTTAGATACCCTAAAATATTATAGTTCTATATATTTTGATTTACATATTCCATTTCTCACACTATACAAGGACTATATCACTTTCATTGATATCCTTATCCTTCATATTACTATTAACCATTGTTCCATGTATGTCTCGTTTCATCTACCTTTTCAAAGGCTACTCCTCCCCTTGTTAGATTATTCCAACGTATCATTCTTAAAATATATTCCCTAAACTAGGGACATCATACTATAATAGCAAGATAAATTCCACTCTAAAGGCTAAATTAAAATGGAGTATTATTTGTAGTTACCTATTTTGGTAGGACCAGAGTAACTAGGAGCTTATACTCCCAATTGATTCTCTTGGCTTTCAGTATTTTTTGTTAGAATAACATTGTGTTAGTGCTTTTCCCTTAACCATTAGCTTGTTCTAGATAGTGGGGCGATGACATGTAATAAACTACTAAGAACTTGTTGCTCACCACATGCTCACTTAGGGGCTTTTTTGATAGTTCCTAGCTTGTAGTACCTGGAAATATAATCACATAAGAAAGATCCAGATGGACTCTCCGTTGAAGATCAGCAAGATCAACCAACAGATCCATGTAAAAGCCATGGACTCATCCGTTGAGGACCAGTAAGATCAACCAACAGATCCATGTAAAAGCCATGGACTCATCCGTTGAGGACCAGCAAGGCCAATCAACCAAATCCATTCCCGAGTTCAAAAACAACTCTAACACCTTGTTCCATTTTCTTCCTCGATGCACACGTGGGTATCTTTGGTGACCCAGAGGACTAGCATCATATGGTCAGCACCCTCTAGGCTCCTTCGCAGGTCACCTAGCGCTTCACTCATAGGCCGCTTCCTTGGTCCCTCATCCACCGTACCAGAAGCTCACCATTTAAATCCAACCGAGGCTAGTCAAAACCTCCGCCGACCTTACTACGCGAGACGTCCTCCATTGACTCAGCTGCTGCAACTTTATCACTTAGATCTCCCACGACCTTATTCACAAGATGGTCAAAATGCCTCCCCAACATTCTTGCATAAAATAGTCATTTAAAAACAGGTCATAAATAAACACCATATTAGTGAATTTGGGAATTTCCCAATTCCCATTTTTGAATACTTAAAAAAGGGGACATGGATAACATGTTTGTAAGTTTCTCAAAACCCTATCATATGACCTATCATTGGAAAGCACTTGAAAAATGCAATCTAAAGAGCTATAAAGCGCTCATTTTGGATTAGTAGTATTCAAGTTATGGTTAATCCAAACTTTTGACCACGTGTCCCAAACTTGTGGAAAATTCCCATATTTCCCAATATGGTGTTAATAGAGTTTCTAAAACGAACTCTCATCTTTCCACATCATTCCACATCATTTCTCGTTATTCCACATTCTTCTAAATCAATTCACTTTGCTTATTCCTTATCCACTCATATCTATTCCCATCATCCTTCATCCATTCTCATCCAATCACATCATATTACATCTTATCACATCTATCCACATCACATCTCATCACATCCATTTACATCTATTCAGATCCTCATCACATCACGTCACATCCATCCTCATCACATCTCATCCATTCACATCTACCCATATCCTCATCACATCATATCACATCCATTCACATCTACCCCGATCCACATTACATCACATCTCATCTCATCCATTCACATCTACCTCGATCCACATCACATCACATCACATCACATCTCATCCATTCACATCTACCTAGATCCACATCACATCTCATCCATTCACATCTACCTACTAGATCCAAATCACATCACATTCATCCACCTTACATCTCATCCATCCATTCACATTACATCACATCCATTTATATTCATTCAGATACACATCTCATCATATCACATCCATTCATATCACATCTCATCCATTCACGTCTACCTAGATCCATATCACATCCATTTAGATATCATCACATTCACTCACATCTCATCACATCTATTCATATCTCATCACACCAATTCACATCCATCACATTCATTGCATCCACATCACAACACATACATTCCATCCACATCTATCCATATCACATCACATTCATTCCATCCATATCACATCACATTCATTCCATCCACATCACATTACATTCATTCCATCCATATCACATCACATTCATTCCATCCACATCACATTGCATTAATTCCATACACATCACATTCATCCACATCCATCCATTCATTCACATTCACATCTATCCACATCCATCCATTCATTCACATGCACATCTATCACTTCATATCTCATTCTCAATTATCATGGGAATTTCTCTTTTTGCATAAAAATGAATTTACAAAAAATTACTCTTTTCTCATAATCAATTAATTATGCATAATTACAAAAAAATTATTTCTTATGAATATGATGAAAATCATTCTTTTTGCATAGGATATCCAATCCTAGAATATGGTAGGTAGTCCTCTTTTAGCATTATGCATAAAAATAAGATATGTATTATGTTCTAAAAATTTTACCATAGCTTCGCTCTGCTATTACTGATAATTCTCAATTTTTTTATAAAGAATAAAAATTTGTAATGAAAATATGATAGTAGTTCCTCTTTTATGCTTAAATTCAAACTATGAATTTAAATCACAATTTTAACCATAAAATTAAACATAACTATGATTATCCCACTAGATTAAGCTAATTTCAACATTCCTCTTTTCCCAAATTGTTAGGATAATCCATTTCTCATTTAGAATGAATTAAAGTAGTTTTCAAGTACTCATAAACAATCTAAAAGAATTTACCATTATTTTAATAGTACGAAATCATGAAAATATCATTTTCTTAATCTTTAGCTTATCAAGCCTAGAGTTTAGCTTTGAATTAAGAGACTATCATTGAGAAGCATCCTTTTTCAAGGGATTTAGCCATAAGATGGCTATTCTTTTTGAGAGAGAGATTTACTTAAAGAAAGCATTACAAATAAGCATAAAGATTAACTTTTTCTTAATTAAACATTAAGACTTTAAGGGAAAGCTTGATTTGAATTTAAACAATTATTTAGAAAGATTCTCAAGCTTGAGAGGGGTTGAGAAGAAGAGAGTCATTGAGATAAATTGGAAAAACCATAAAATTTGATTTTACCTCCAAGTTTGGCTTGATTCTCTATTAGCAGTGAAACCCCCGACCAATCAATTGTTCCACCAAGAGGAGAAGAGAAACTCCAAGACTTGTTGTAGAGAGAGAGAGCTCCCAAGAGAGATAAAATTTTAAGGGATAATAGAAAATATGATTATTTTAATATAATACTGGCATGGTATAGCTCCCATATTC
The DNA here is from genome assembly GCF_041138505.1 of Cibotium barometz. Taxonomy (NCBI): domain Eukaryota; kingdom Viridiplantae; phylum Streptophyta; class Polypodiopsida; order Cyatheales; family Cibotiaceae; genus Cibotium; species Cibotium barometz. The sequence continues at coordinate 9,007,194 of NC_141091.1, forward strand.
CATTACAAATGACTGAGAGTCTATTTATAGGTGAGCGAGGCCACTAACCAAGTCCAACTAGGTTCTAGAATTTTTCAGGTTCAGTTTAACACAATTTGGACCACTTTGACTCAGTTTGGACCAGTTTGGCTCCCTTTTTTATTTGGTTTGATCCAGGAGAGAGGAAAGATAAAAATATCACAATTTTTTTAAATTAAAAACCCTTCCACACATGTGAAAGAGGCTCCTACCTCAAGAGTCCCCCTTTCCTTACCAAGGTGTCAAAAATGCATCATTATTCCAAAATATCTCATTTTTAAGTAATATCTCATAATTTTTAACTAATAAATCTTGTACTCAGTCAACTCTTCATCTTATCTGAGAATTTAATCATTTTTGGGTATTTTCTTTTATTTTTTTGGATTTCTCCCATCCCAACACTTGGATTAATCCAATTGGCCCATTGGAACCTTAAAATTGGACCATAATCCAAATTTTTTTGAAAACGTAGACCCTTAGGCTAAGGTCTCTTATACCATTTTCAATTAATTCCTAATGCACATTGGAAAGTTCATTTTGAACTTCTGTTTCAGGGGAATCCATTTTAGACACTAGGAGGATTTTTATATCCAAAGAGATCTCAATTTTGGATTATCTCTCTCTAGACATTTTCTCTCTCTCTCTCTCTCTCTCTAGGCCAAAACAGGGTAAAACAAGATCTTTCTTCTATTTCAGAGAGGGGAATAATTACAAGAATAGAAGGGGAGGTTCTTACACCTTTACATCTCAAAAGCTGGAGGGAGGAATCTTATACGCTAAGTTGCCACACATCAAGCAAGATAACCAATACATCTAGATTACAATTGGGTGCAAGGCTTGCTCCTGCAATGCGCACCAAAAATCATGTTGCCAGCCCTACAATCCATACAAACTCCATACCAACAAGGATTTCATCGAATACTTGATTAAAATCATGGAAGAGAGCACGTACAAGTTGACAACGGTGGTGTTAATTATTTACAAGGATTTCCCTAGCCAAGACCCCCTTCCATTCAATCGTCAAAGTGTAGTTCGTCTCCACCTCTCATTGTCCCGAGTTTGACAGGATACTAAAGAAGACAAAAGGTTGGTAACACATGGTTGGGAGGATGTTTGTTGTTTGAGATGGTAACCACCATCGACTCAAAGCATCATGGCAAGAATGGGAAAAACCAATTAAGCTGAAAGAGAGAAGGTTCCAGAGGTGATTTGTAGGGTGGTCTGATTTATGCAAAAGAAAGAGATTGAGTGCCTATTAGTGTTGCTTATGATAAACGAGTGGATTGAATCTTGTTATTTTGTGATTAAAATGAACAAGTGGATTGTATCTTGTTCTTTTTTGATTTAAATAAACAAACATCCTATAGTTCATCCTTAACCTCATTTATTATGCATATTGAATTGCCAGGGTCACTACCGTTCATGTGCCCAACATAGGCACATGATATATTTATGATGCAACGTGTGGGCCTTGCCAATCAACAATTGTTGTTGTCAAAGTTTAGTGACATGGATCGTGTGTGGGTTAAGAAAGCTCTTATGCATCGGGAGCCTAATAGATTGAAGTGTTTGAAGCTTCCCATGGCACTCCTCTCTCAATTGGTTTTCAAGGTATGTGTGTGGTTCGTTTAGAGACTAAAATAACACCATATTTTCATTTCCAAAGATGTTTCTAAAACATAAATGCATTCCATTCTGAGTTTGATGCCACATACCAAGCCAAGGTCAGTGGCTTGCTTGAGCGAGGAAGTAGAGAATACATTCATCAGAATGTAGAAAAGACACGACTATGGTGAAAAGGCAAGTAGATTCACTACTGGAGGAGGATAGGGTAGGAGAGGTAGAAGTGATAGATTAGACATAAACCTACAAAAAACATAAAGTAATAAGTTTAGGGCATTCAAAAGATAAAAACGCCATGGCAGAAAAAGAAGCGAGATACTTTTTGCAGGCCATGCTGCTAAGTAGTGTTTTTTAACTGTATAATAGAGTTTTTTTGTTGCTACTCCAGTAGCATTTTTTGCTGCATAGGAGCGGGTTTTGTAATGAGAAAACGTTGCTAAGCAGTACTTTTATGCTGCTCAGCAGCATTAATAGCCCCAACATTTCCCTTCTAAAAATGCTACTAAAACACTCTTGTGCTTCCGATGTGTTGTAGTGTTCTCAAAATAAGATCATGTCAAGACCTAAGAGTCATGTGTGTGTGCAGTGTGGAGATCCCACAATCAATACATTGGTTCCTAAGACTCATCTATCTGAATCAAAGAATGCCCGAGTTGGCTACTATGCAAGGGCTATAAGCACAAAATTAGCCTCTATAATCCTTGTGTCACAGCTATGATTAATGCAACCTTGCAATACGCTCAACAAATAGCTTTCATGGAGGTAAAATACATTGGGAGTGGACCTAATATTTAAATGCTAACAAAAAATATCATTTTGCCAAGGGAGAAGCCTGTAGGCCATCACCTATTGCTAATGTTGCCACTTCACGATGACGAATAGTTGGAAATGTAGTCATGGGAACTTCAATGTTTATAGATTGCATCAAATTTAAGGGGGAGACGAAGAATATTTGAGCAAAGAGACCAAGAAGAGTAAAATGCTGCTAATTGTAGTCATAGGCTTGAATGTATCTTTGTGAGTTATAGGAGACTGGATAGACTTTCTAAAGGTAAAGGATGAATCATTCCTCTTGAGGAGTTTCCATCATTTGAAATGGTAATACAGGAGCAACCCTCATGTTCATGTGGTGCATTTATGGAAAGAGTAAACAACAAGAAGACATATCTTTCTTGCAAGCATGTATATTTTGTTGTTTTTGATGTTGCTTGGGCAAGATGTGAATAACCATATGCACATCCACCATCAACCAAAAATACCTCAACATATTTGAAGGATATGCTCGCAAAAGCTATAAGGGGATGCCCTCCTACTTCATATGAGGCTAGACTTCCATTATCTCTTTTGATGTTGTACTCCTTTTGGCTGACCAAGAATACATTTTATATCATTGTTTCTTGATGGTAGAAATACGAGTATAGGTATCTCCATGTGGGTAGAAATTTGAACTTTTTGGTTTCAAATTCTCCTAGCTAATACTATAATGTTACTTGTTCTTGCCTGAATATTATCCTTAAGAAACTATCTTAATGGCACTTAAACAAACAAACTGCTGGCATAATCTTGTAGTAATGTCACCAAGTTTCTATAATCTTCCTTTCTTGCAAATTTTTTTAGTAATATCCATTGTTTTCTTGACTTCTATAACACTTTCTCTTAAAGGAACAAGATACTTAAAAGAAATGACCAAGGTTAATGAGAAGTTGGATCAAGAATCACTCACTGTCACCAATATTTGATTACGTACAATAATCTTTGTAAACTTTGAAAATTCTACATCAAGATTCTTGAAATTTGGCTCTGCACAGTAAGCTTTGTATAAAATGAAACTAATTACCAACCACAACAATAATTTGCATAGAACCATTGAATAGCTCAAATCTTCTAGTAGAATGTTAACTGCACTGACATCTCCATAAAATCTTTAATCTACACACTTTCTTTATGAAAATTACACCAAGATCTACACAACAATCTTCAGTATCTTCCAAACCACGAAGATCCCTAGAAACTAGCCAAATAGAGAAGAAAACTGAGGTTTATGAATAGATTTGATGAAAGGAAACACTAATCAAGAGGATTTAGCAAGAAAGTTCAAAGAATTTTACTTTGAAAATAGCCCGCCTTAAAATCAAAAAATTAGGAAAATCAATAATCTCTTAAATCTGTGTAGGAATTAGGGTTTTTAAAATTTGTGATTAGCATATATTAAAAAAGATTACCATTAATCCCATTGCTATTTCACTCAAAACAAAATCAAAAGAAAATCTGAAATTGTCCAAAAGCTTTAATTTGATAATAGATTAAGCACTCATGACTCCCTAATTAAAACATCAAGATCTCAGCCTAAGAGCTCAAATACCAATGTAATTAAGGGATCATAACCAAGCTTAGACATAGAAAATACCAATGTAATTAAGGGATCATAACCAAGCTTAGACATAGAAACTGGATCTAAGTCATATCCATGAGAAGCCATGTGTTACCCACACATGGAAGGTCATAGGCCAGCTCCCATGAAAGCCCAAGCCATGTGTGGGGGATTTTTTCTGGTGGGCTTTTTTTCGTGAACACTTTTTTGGAATCTAGCAAGCAAATTCCAAAAAGATTGCCTCCCCCTCCATCAAGAGAGAGACCATGTTCTGTAATACCATACCTACTTGAAAATGATCAATCTATAGCGAGAGGGGGGAGAGGGAGGGACGGCAAGAGAGAAAGAGATTCCACAATCAAACCCTCTAGGGTTTCTTCCAATAACATTACCAAAGTCCCAAAATACTAGAAGACTTGAAATTCCATGCATCCAATGGTCTAAATTAGGGTCTAGGTTCTCCTACAAGATAGGGCATTGTAGAGCTCCAAGTCTTATAGGATAGGTTGGTGGATGAACATATTCTCGTTTTGGCTTAAAAGCAAAGAACACACAAAGAAAGGGAGTCCAAGTGCTTGCATGCAAGATACAGCTTCTTCTTGGATTCTCTATCTAAAAAATTTTGGACACGTACAAGACGGTTTGTCTTTCATATGCACATCATATTTTCCCACATGTGCATCATCCCCATGTGATTTGATATTAAAAACTTCATGCTTGTGCTTGATCCTCTACATTTCTTCTACCACCGTAGCTTTCATTTTAAAAGTAGCAGTTTTTAAAAATGTTTTCTCTGACATCGACGTGAGGTACATGACTCTTAATGTGTCAACCACTTGCCTCTATGCTAATAGTGCACCCATATGGTGGTTCTTTATTACTTGTTATTTTAAAGGACCTTGTAGCCCCACTACTCCTAGGTAGGGTGGGCATAACACCTTCTGCATTCTTGCTCTCCACCCAGTATCCAACTTCCCACAATGAATATACCACCTCATCTGTGAGGTTAGTTTCCATAGAAATTGGCCATATCTTGAGAAGTGGATTGAGTTTTGGGTCAGTGTTGGTGTCCACAATATAGCAATGACGCACGTGATCAGGGTAAAACCATATCCATTATCTAATGAGACCATTAGGGTGCTTGTGCGATAGCCTTTGAAAGATGGTGCAAGCACACCCTTCGTAGAATCGGCAATGTGTTGTCCATACCTCTAACTCCCACGAGACATTCTACTACATGTGACTTTGCTACCAATGGATGTCCTTTGGATTTCCTAGATTGCTTCATTCACCTTGCGCTCGATAACATTGAGCTTTATGACTTTCGCTATTCTTTCAGGAGTTTTGATCATATCATGCTCCTTAAAAATGATCTTCCATGGCCTCCCACATATTTGCGGTCTCGTACATGCGTGTTATACTCTAGACGATGCATGGCCTCATCATCATCAGTATCCATGACCATAGTCACTGGTCTCTTGTGACATGTCCTTTCTTTATCACTCTGGTTATGGGGGTAGGCACCTTGTACATGGGTATTCCTTCAGTTGTTTGATTAACTGTTCAGACCACTTAGGTTGGGCTTGTAGACAATCGTTCTTTTATTTTCTCCAAGCTTGTTTCTCTCCCCATGTGCTTACCTTGAGAGTAAAATACTACCTTAGTGCTTTGCAAACTTTGCTTTTTGCCGCATTGGCAATACATGTTCATAAAGACAAATCTTACGTCTAGCCACCCAACACCCATGCTTTCTTCCTGCTATGTTTGTTCTTGGGGTATTTGGACCATCATTACTTCTCTCTACGACTGTCATGTGACTCAACCCCAATGTGTTATGTGCACCTCCCACCAGCTCAACCAAGATTCCATTGCTAAAATAATCCTATCCATCACGTGACCATTGTGCCACCATTGACATATCAATAGAGCCTATACTCATGCAGCTTCACTGGTAGGAGCCATACACCACTTCTCGCACATTGCTTTGGGTTCACCTTAAGATTTTTTTCACACATACTTTGTTGTGTGGGTAACCATGCTATGCTCCCGATGAAATAGGAAGTACCTCTCCCTATCTGTGTCAAGATGTTATTTTTCCCACCATTGAACACATGTAGAATGGCATTCCAATTATCTTGAGGCACCAATACCTAACCCTGAGTGAGGGCTCCGCATAGAGTGGCCTTGCCCATGTCTTTCCTCTTGTACATACATATTTCGGTCAGCTCACATCTTTGTTTGAGCTTGTATATCTTGTATGCAACTACTTTATGCAATTTTGGTAATCAAGTATAAAAACCATTTTACCATACTATGATCTTTTGTCGGCTCATCTCGTCAGAGCTTGTAATATGGTCTTTAATATGTGAATTTCACATCTTGCAATATAATTTGGCCATTGTTTGCACTTGTGTACATTGTATATACTTTGTAATGTCAAAAACGTTTTTGCACTCCAACTTTTCCAACAAATTAACTTTGTTCTTCACATCAGAGTATTGTTGACTTTGGTACTCTATAAGTTTGGCATAATGGTGCATCCAGCTATACAAGATTGTAGCTGGATGCACCATTATTTTAAAAAAAAATTATACTTGCATCTGTCGAAATAAGCATTAAAAGTTCACTGCATGCGTTCGAAATAAGCGTCGAAATGTTCCTGTATCCATTGAAATAAGCGTCGAAATGTTCTTGCATTCGTTGAAATAATCATCAAAAAAACAATCAAAATAATCGTCAAAATATGCACCAAAAATGCCGTCAAAATAAGAGTGAAAAAACATGTTTAATTCAACTCGTATTTCGATGCATATTTCAATACATTTTTTGACGTTTCCATTTTGACACGTATTTCCACGAGTATTTCGACATTTTGGGATTTTTGAGCTTAGTTCTAAAGCATTGAAAAAGGTGTGGATAATGGCCCTGCCTTTTTTACTGAGAGTAAATAGAAATCTTATACATCACAAAGGGGGATTGTGTGCATTGTTGATAAGATAATGCTATATACAATCAGCCCTTATTCACACTCGGTGCCCAAAATTCTGAAGTTAACTAATTGAGCATAGGTGTAGCCATATTTTTTATAAAGGTTACAACTTTTATTTTACCTTTTCATGCCACGTATTTCTCACTCTCATGTATGATAAAGAGCAGCTAGTTTACCCAAAATGGAGTTAACAAGTTCTTAGTAGTTTATTACAAAACATCGCCCTATTATGTAGAACAAGCTAATGGTTAAGTGAAAAGCACTAACAAAATGTTATTCTAACAAAAAATAGTGAAAGCCAAGAGACTCAATTGGGAGCATAAGCTCCTAGTTACTATGGTCCTACTAAAATACATAACTACAAATAATACTCCATTTAATTTAGCCTTTAGAGCGGAGTATGATGTCCCTAGTTTAAGGATTATATTTCAAGAATGATAGGTTGGGATAATCAAAATCTTAAGGTGAATCCAAAGCAATGCGTGAGAAGTGGTGTATGGATCCTACCAATAGTGAAGCTGCATGAGTATAGGCTCGATTGATATGTCAATGGTGGCATAACAGCCAAGTGATGGATAGGATTATTTTAGCAATGGAATCTTGGTTGAGCTGGTGGGAGGTGTGCATATAACACATTGGGGTTGAGTCACATGACAATCATAGAGATAAGTAATGATGGTCCAAATACCCCAAGAACAAACATAGCAGAAAGAAAGCATGGGTGTTGGCTTGTAGGAGAAGGATATAGACGCAAGATTTGACTTTATGTACATGTACTACCAATACGGCAAAAGAAAAGTTTGCAAAGCACTAAGGCAGTCTTTTACTCTCAAGGTAAGCACATGGAGAGAGAAACAAGCTTAGAGAAAATAAAAGAACGATTGTCTACAAGCCCAACCTAAGTGGTCCAAACAGTTAATCAAACAACTGAAGGAACACCCATGTACAAGGTGCCTACCCCCATAACCAGAGTGGTAAATAAAGGACATGTCACAAGAGATCAATGACTGTGGTCATGGATACTGATGATGATGAGGCCATGCATCGTCTAGAGTATAACACGCATGTACGAGACCGCAAATATGTGGGAGGCCATGGAAGATCATTTTTAAGGAGCATGATATGATCAAAACTCATGAAAGAATAGCGAAAGTCATAAAGCTCAATGTTATCGAGCGCAAGGTGAATGAAGCAATCTGGGAAATCCAAAGGACATGCATTGGCAGCAAGGTCACATGTAGTAGAATGCCTCATGGTGGGGGTGAGATGTGTGGACAACACATTGCTGATTCTGCGAAGGGTGTGCTTGCACCATCTTTCAAAGGCTATCGCACAAGCACCCTAATTGTCTCATTAGATAATGGATATGGTTTTACCCTAATCACGTGCTTCATTGCTATATTGTCAACACCAACATTGACCCAAAGCTCAATCCACTACTTAAGATATGGCCAATTTCTATGGGAACTAACCTCACAGATGAGGTGGTATATTCATTATGGGAAGTTGGATACTGGGTTCAGGGCAAGAATGCAGAAGGTGTTATGCCCACCCTACCTAGGAGTAGTGGGGCTACAAGGTCCTTTAAAATAACAAGTAATAAAGAACCACCATATGGGTCCACTATTAACATAGAGGCAAGTGGTTGACACATGCAAAATGTTATAAGAGTCATGTACCTCATGTCGATGTCAGAGAAAACATTTAAAAAAATTGCTACTTTGAAAATGAAAGCTACGGTGGTAGAAGAAATGTAGAGGATCAAGCACAAGCATGAAGTTTTCAATATCAAATCACATGGGGATGATGCACATGTGGGAAAATATGATGTGCATGTGAAAGATGAACCGTCTTGTACGTGTCCACATTTTGCAGATAATAGAGAATCCAAGAAGAAGTCATGTCTTGCATGCAAGCACTTGTACTCCCTTTCTTTGTGTGTTCTTGGCTTAAGCCAAAATGAGAATATGTCCTATCAGTTAACACCTTTGATGTGCTTGCCCATACATTATGTTGATGTGGACATTCGTGTGTATTATTATTGGGCTTATTATCTCATCGTGGAGGGCTCTAAATATTAGATGTAGCAATGCACATTGTCGGCATTGAGCAGTAACGACAAATGAGCTTTCCACACACATTGTTTCACTCCTCTCTAGTGGTCAGCATGCTTCCAGTAAAACATGACGTGTTTGAGACCCTGTGTTTGAGACCCTATGGTTTAGTGCCTTTAGCATCCTTCCAATAAAACTTGATGTGTTTGAGAACTATGGTTCTTTAAGCGTGGGCAAAGCTCATTAACACACTTTAAACTACCTAGGCAATGGCTTGCATGCCTCACATACTCCACGGAAGGCAATGTTGGAGGTTTGCAGCTTTGAAAAACCATTGGGGATCATACTTATGCTCTATGGATTCCATTCCTACACGTGATCCGATGGTTGGTGGGAAGTCAAATGTAATATCACCTTTATATTGCCCACAAATCTCCAAGACCTTGATAACTTCTTTGACATTGAACAAAATCTTTGTTAATGTGTTTCCCTTCTTCATGCTCCAAAGGTATTCCAAGATGCTCTCAATAGGTGTAGTGGATGAGGTTGATGCATGAGTTTTGTTGTTATCTTATAAGGGGCTGAATAAATCTATCATATTTGACTAAGTTGAAAGTCCTCTGGGCGGGCTATCTAAAATGGCTATTGGTTGTGGTTTTGAACTTAACAAAGTATCAACTATTGCAGAATAATTGGTAGAAAGAGAGTCCTCCAGTATATAGAACTCCTTCCCCTCATGATTAGAGGCAGGATCTAGAGGGACACGCAACTCTTAGGACCCAATGAGAAACATAGATTCTTCTTAAAAGATGGGAAGGAGATTGTGCAGCTCATTATAAAGAGGAACAAAAAGAACTACACAAGAAAAAAAAAAGGAATGTCACAACAGGTACCAAGTACACACGAAATGAATGGTGATAAACACCCTTAAATAATGTGGCCGTATTTTATTTGACCATTCTAATGTAATCAATATTTTTAAAACAATATTAATTTCTAAGAAAATCAAAATTAATGGATATATACATACATACATACATACACACACACACACACACACACACACACACACACACACACACACATATATATATATATAGTACACATTGGCGATATTAAATAACCAAACCATAGTAATTTAGGAAAAAAAAGTAAAAAAATCCTTGGGTGCATATTGCAAAGTATAGTCTATTACATAGCATTTATTACCATATTTCAAACTATAATTTTAATTAGTTAGTTATTTTAGTATTGTTGTTTTTGAAACTTAATTGTTCATTTAATTTGATAATAGAACTTACTCTTTAACCAGTTTTTATATGTTTTAAATGGACAAAACATTGTAAAAGTTTAAAGTAATAATGAAACAAGTGTTCCTTCTTAGGGATGGAAGTGTAAATGGTAATAAATATTATCTATTTCGTAATGGAATAAGAAAATATAAATGTACATATAAATGTGTGTGTGTGTGTGTGTGTGTGTGTGTATGTATGTATGTATATATATATATATATATATATATATATATATATATGTATGTATGTATATGTATGTATGTATATAGATATACATACATACATATGTATATATATATATATATATATATGTATGTATGTATACAGATATACATACATACCTATGTATATATATAAATATATATATATATATATATATGTATAGATATATGTATGTATACATATGTCTGTATGTGTGTGTGTATGTATACATATGTCTGTATGTGTGTGTGTGTGTACACTTGGCACACCATGTGTACTACCCCTACATGGGTAGTACACGTGGCATGCCACATGTGTAATGCCTTCACAGGACTTGCATGTGGCATGCAAGTGTAATGCCCGAGTTTGGGCATTAGACGTGGCATGGCCACGTGCACTACATTACACGTGTAATGCTTGCATTTCAGCATTACACGTGTACTACATTACACGTGTAATGCTTGCATTTTGGCATTACACATGGCATGCCACCTCTAATGCCTGAACTCAAGACTCTTATGCTTGGCATGACCATTGGGGGGTTTACCTCAAAAAATGTTAGTGTACCATGTAAGTTCTCTCTCTCTCTTTGTATTTGTATTTCAATAAAGGCATTTTTATTATTGAAGAAAAACGAGACAAGTTACAAAAGTCGAGCTGGAATCACATAGCCAATTTCAGGCCGAGATTTCTCACTATCCTAGGCAATCAGCAAAGAGCAATGATCCTCTGGGTCTCTATCCTAGAATCTACAGGTATTGGAGCTTCAGCACATAGCTTAGATCCACGTTTACAAGATATTCTCTCTTCTCTTGAAGCTGAAGAATCTTGACCTTATCTGATACATTCTTTGGAGTGCTTCCAATAGGGCCTACAAGTTTTGAAATTTTGGCCTCAATGTCAGTGATCTTCCTCAAGTAGAACCTCTCCCCTGCAATAATAAGGAGACTTTTGAGGGAGCAGGTATTGCGTGTATCCCCGTTGTGTAGGGCCGCTAGTCTTTCAATCCAGAAGAACCAGAGGATCTCTGTTCTTAATACTGTCCATAGTTCAGTAGAGCAGCCTATGGTTTCCCCAATGAGCAGATGCTTCCAGGATAAGCAAGTTTTCCCCCAACTGGCCACATACTCATTGAGTTTCTTTACCATTGGTTCTATGTTAGGGCACAGTAGAAAAATGTGAACATCATCTTCTTCTTTGAGGCATCTGGCACATGATCTATTTCCCTTGCCAAAGACTAGAGCTTTTTTCTGTGTCCAAATGGCCCTGTACATGATAAGCCAAGCAAGACAAGCTTTCTTAGGTTCCACATGTATGCCCCAAAGTGATTTGAAGAGGAAATACCACTGGCTCCTATCTTTGAGGATATTCCATCTTTGATTTAGAATACAATGGATTGAAGGGGTATTCCACCTGGGAGGAATAGGCCAGATGCTTGTTTGGTTAATCCACTGGAAAGCCTTCAGCTTAGGGGGGTCTTCAATTGTCATTAGCCACCAGTCTTCTCGATGCCATAGCATCAGCCTATTGCCAATAATGTCCAGTTGAGAATCTGAAAGGTTGTACTTAGCAATGAGATCAGCCCTTGATAGCCAGGTTTTCTTATCCCAGTCCCAAAGGTTACTCCATGTCTTAATGCAACCTAAATGAAGCTTCAGTGCCTCTTCCACATCTTGAGTATCAACTTGAGGCAAGTCAAGAGCAGGCCACCAGATGGAATCGATGGGGTGGATGCCCAACGTGTCCTTGTAGTCTGGGGATGGCATCAGCTGGGCTTTTACTTTAAACCAAGCCTTCCATAGAGAGATCAATAGCTCTGATCCTTTAGGGGTTATCTGATATTTGCTTCCCAAAATGGTTAGAAAAGGGAGCTGTTTCCATCTGTAATGACCTTTAAGAGCAAACAGATGGTTTTTCCTATTAAGAAGCCAAGCCCAATTCTCATCCGGGGACATTAAGCCTCTCAGAATCCATTTGGCTGCCATTCTGTCAGCCATATTTTCAATGTCCAAGATACCCAGCCCTCCAAGCTCAGTGGGAAGGCAGCAGAATTCCCATTTCACTTTGGCCACTTTCTTCACCCACGGGTCTCCTCCCCAGAGAAAGTTCCTGCAACAGGAGATGAAGCTTTTCAAATCTTGTTCAGGAGGTCTCCAACAGCTCAGGAAGTAGATAATTGTGGGGATAATAAAATGGTTCAGCACCATCTTCCTCCCTGCCATGTTAAGCTGCCTATTCTGCCATTTTTTTAACTTGATCTCTATTTTTTGCATGATCCATTGCCATTTTTTCTTAAGGGAAACTCTGAACCCCATGGGTATACCTAAGATCCTAACTATTTCCCCATCCTGGATGACCTTGCAACCCTCTAGAAGCAGCCAGTTAGGCGGGGGCTGTATGCTAGTTCTGATACCAGTCTTGTTATGGTTGATAACTGAACCTGAGGCCTTGCAATAGGTTTGCAGACAATCCCAGAAGGCCCCTATACTGCTCTCCTCATTATCAACAAGTGCATTGGTGTCATCCGCAAACATTTCAGTGCAAACTTGCTTACTATTGCCAAGCAGAATTCCTTTCATCTCTCCTTTGTTGATCCTGTCTTGGACAAGCCAATTAAGTCCATCCGCAGCTATGGCATAAAGGAGGGGGGCCAAAGGACAACCTTGTCTGATTGATCTAGTCAGATGAAAAGCTTGAGTAAGGTCCCCATTGACGCATACCCGAGCAGTTGCATTACCAAGCAGTGTCTTTACCATACTGCAGAACCTTGAGCCACAGCCCATGTGTTTCAAAGCATCTATCATATATCCCCAGCTCAGTCTGTCATAAGCTTTGTCAAAGTCAATTTTGAAGAAGATGTAATCTTGTTCTGATTCTTCAGCGAATTCCATAGCTTCCCAGAGCGTAATGAGTCAATCTTTCTTTACTTGTTGGAAAGAATGCATTAAGGGATGAGTCAATCTTAGCTGCTAGACTAATTAATGAGCTAATCTTACCAAGACTAACATGATGGTACCATCTATGGGCCGGGCCAATGATGGTACCATGTAATGTAGGTGTTCACGGTGTCTACATGCACGGCATCCAACGTCCTTGATCAAGGAGCACAACGATCAAGCTGGAGGGAGGAGAACAACATTGCAGCGTCCATGCGCTGCAACAAACCTCGTTTGCTGTTCCTAAGGCGCAAGAACATGAACATGTAGACAAAGAACAACAACGGCTCTAATCTTAACAGTAGAGATCAGTACAATTATTTTTGGTGACGAATTATGCTTCAGGCACTCGAGTAACTATTACACATATCTGATTGTTATTATCATTTAAAGATCTAGTATTATTGGATTAACAACGCCTCATCCGTGTCGTGCAAAGGCGGATCAGCAAACCTTTAAAATCCGACGTATCAAGAAGCTTTTTTTTTTGGCTTTCCTTTTTGTTTTTGAAGAAGCTTTTGGAGATTTTCTCGACCAGTACAAAAGCCGGTAACAATCAGGGTTAGTGTCGAAGTGGCGAAATTACAGTATGGGTGAGAGTGAAGCTGAGAAGTTTGCGGACTTGATTATGCTCGCTACGATTTGTGAACAAGTCTACAACGAGGAGGCTGCCGCACGAGGTCGAGGCGCGGCGGACTGCAGGAGAAAGCGATCAGGGCCAACATCTTCTGCAACATGCAGTGCTCACCCAACTGATGAGCAATACGATCTGAGACACAATATAATCGCGGATGAGAAGCAGCTTCATGCAGGATTAGCACAAGGGGCTGCTTCTCATCCACATCCGCGATTACCAAGAGCAAGGGACTGGGATCAGAGCAGCATTACCAAAGGTCAAGAGCTCAATATGCATGATGCTGCCCTACGTCGGCGCAAATCAGAAGTAAGCAATTAGGTCGATCAGCCTGTGTTAATTACCGATTATGATCAGTCTGTGTTATTTATCAAAATTTGATATTGGCTTCTCATTCCCCATGAGGGACTTTCTTGAAGTCGTCCCTCATGACAAACATGTCCAAGGATCCTCCTTACGTTCTTGGACAAGGTCGATGGTGCCCTCCAACTCGCGGGATACGCTTACTGGCATTAAAGCAACGCCTGTGTGGGTGGAGCACCTACAGGAGAAGGAAAAGCCTCCAGCAAGGGGACACCATCATAATCTGCAAGGATCACAATCAACTAGTATTTGCAATCACCTTCACAAGGAAATCACCACTCTCCAATCATTGGACCCCTCATTAAGCAGTTTGCAAGGGTAGTTTGCAAGGGTTTGGTACATCATGTGATCAGTCTTCTAGATGTATCTGGGGAAAGTATTGCTTGTAGAGCTAGTAATCTCTAAATTACACAATTTTTACACATTTCGATGGTTTTGTTGGTCAATATTAAAATCTCCCATTACAATGATTAGTAATTTAATTTGCATTATTTTATAAGTTGCTAATGAAACGAAAATCCGGGCC
Source organism: Cibotium barometz (assembly GCF_041138505.1). NCBI lineage: Eukaryota > Viridiplantae > Streptophyta > Polypodiopsida > Cyatheales > Cibotiaceae > Cibotium > Cibotium barometz. The sequence goes on from NC_141091.1 coordinate 9,022,204, forward strand.
TGATTGTACATGGGAATGAGTTTCTCACACTGATATTGATTGGTCTCCGGCAATGCTTCATTTGCAAGGTACAGTCTATGTAGATAGATGTATCGTTGGGGCCTTCCCTCGTGTGTGCAACATGAAACCTCAATATACTTCTGAACATAGTGTTGTCTATCGATTTGATATGTCTCTTGGATTGCAAGTGGTTCTTGCACTTGACAAGTATTAGTTTGATAAAATTTAATCATAGTGTCTTTGACCACTACCTATTGCCTTATACTGAACATGTGCTTGAAAGGGTAGTAGAGAAAGAAGCTTACAGCTTCTTGGATAAATTTTTCGGGTACAACCAAGTATCCATAGATCCTGAAGACCAATGTAAGACCGCCTTCACTATAGAGGATGGAACTTTTACATATAAAGTAATGTTGTTTGGACTTGCAAACCACTAGCTAGTTTCATAGATTGATGTCCACCACAACAAGGATTTCTTACAAAAATTATTGGAGGTCTTCATGGATGACATCTGTGTGAACTCAAAGTTGAGATCATATTCCTTTTTGATGAACTTTCCCACAACTACCCTCTCCTGCCACCAAGTGAAGCCATAACCGAAATGGATGCTCGAAGTGATGAGCATCGAGCACAAAGCTTTTGAAGACCTACATGTCTAAGTCGCGTGCAAGATCTCCCACACATTGGCTACATGCATCAAAGGATTCAACAAAGTAAAGAGCTCTCGAGGTGGCACATTTATCATGAAAGTGAAGTGTAGAAAGTAGCATTCAATTTTGACATCGGTCTAATTTGAGATAGATATACACCTACTACAAGCATGTCTGGTACCCATCGTCCTATTATCAAAGGGATGTTTGAGGAGTGTTTTATGACAAAAAAAATTTAGTGCGGGATGTTAAAGATTTTTTTACCCTTTTCTATAAGTTCTCTATTTCAACATGACGCCATCAAGAACTTCTCACTCACACCACCTCGTTGTACATTAACGCTTTCAAGGATGGAAGATAGACTAGGCTGGGGGGTTTTTACTCCTTTTCCATACACTTTTTGTAATCCCTACGCTAGCCTAGATATTTCACATTGTATGTGGCTATGAGACCACCTTTACGTAATAAAAGTCGGGCATATAAGACTTGTATATGTAAAGAGAACATGTTTTGGTGCGAACATGTTTTGGGCACCCCATAAATGTGAGTAGAGTTGGGCAAAGCCCACATGTATATAAGTGACTTATGAGGGTGCGCATGGTTCGTTCACTATATAGAAAACTAGACTATCACGTGCGTTCAAGGGGTAGATTAGAAATCCCTTATCTGTGAATTTTGAGTTTAAAAAAGGGCCCGATTTTCCATACAAACTTATAACATTTTTTTTAAAATCCATAAAAAACCCCTTATGTAAATTTACATCCAAAAAGTGAATCTACATCCAAAAAGTGAGTGTGTGTGCATGAGGTGAGAATGCTTGCTTTATTCTTGCTTGATATAGAGTGAGTGAGAGATTCAGAGAGAAAGAGTGAGTAGAGAGGAAGCTTGCTAGCGTCTCCCTCTTGTGGGATTAGAGTACACAGCTCCAATAGTTGGTTTTCCATTCCTGTAGCAATGTGTTGTCACAAATCTAGATGGGTTTATAATCCTTGGTGTTGACATGTTTACTCTATACACACGAAGACAAGATCAAAGACACTACAAGAGAATCACTGTTTTTTCGACGCTTAGTTTTCAGGCCTAGTCGCGTCATCGATATGTGCGTCGAAATACTCGTGAAAAAATACGTTGAAAAAGCGTCGAAATAACAGTGGAGATTTTATTTTTGTTTTTTAATTTGAATTTATATATAATATTTGCTAGTTCCCACCCTGGGGTGTGTTTTAGCCTTCTATTTCTACCTCTTTGCAAGCATATGTATCTATGAGGGAGAGAGAGAGAGAGAGAGAGAGAGAGAGAGAGGGCCGAGGGAGAGAGAAGGGTAGAACTTATATCATGCTCTTTTAAGGAGGACAAATGCTAGCTCCTTCTCCTCTCATCACTAAGGTGCAATTAAGAAAGTGCTCTAATTTACAATGAAATTAAAGTTCATCATTAACTTTCTTGTCCTCAGCAAGATCCATGGTTCCAAATAAATCTATTTCTAGAAATACATCTTCATTGTTGTCAATTGGTGGAACTGGTTGTCTTGTAGTAGTAGAAGGTAATTCATCCATGTCGTCATCCTCTTCTAGCTCTAGCATGAGAGCTATTGATGCATCATGATCATACTCAGCTTGAATCTCTTCTTCTTCTAGATTATCTCTAGTGTTTGTTTCTCATTCAAGAAGTATTTGCTCAATGAGTACACCTTCATTCGATCCTAATCCAGTGTGAGCCTCACCTACTTCCTCAACTATTATTATTTCTTCGTGTTCTTCTTGTTGTTCAATAGGTGCTAGTGGTGTATGCTCAACCATCACATGAGCTGGGGGGGAGTTCCTCAGCATCTGAAAATTTGTCAACTGTTATTTTCACCTCTTCAAATATTTGTTTACCACGTGGATTTGTTTTGATCACAAACAACCATTTATAATCTCTCAAGTCTTCCACAAAGATGAATTGCTCACACTGCTCTGGTAGCACAAATGCATCTCTTTGGTCAATCCATATCTTTGTGCAGACTACTTGAAGAAAGCCACACTTATCTTTGCATACAGTTACTTGCGTCCCTTGAGTTACCAACTTGAACCATTTCACATCAAAAATGAACATATCAAACTTTTTGAATCCAACCTTGATAATATCTTGGATTGTTCCACAATATTCCAGCATGCCTACTTCAATATTGGCATCACTTGCACTTGAACGACTTTCTTGCATGAAATTAGCCTTCACACCACAATCAAATGCTGTTCTCTTTTTATCTATTCCTTCTACTTGAAAGTGACGTCCGTGTGACCAAATTGCCCCAAACTTAGGATATTGCAAGCACAATAAATAAGTACTTTTATTGTATAAATTCACAAAAGCATAACATAAAAGACAATGCGTTGATATCTCAAACTCACATACATGGAAATCACAACCATATGCAAGCTCCTACTCCTCATCACTTATTGATTCACCATTGCATTTAGCTTGCAATATGGTTTGCTCGAGCCATTTATTAGAAAGAAAGTCTCGAAAAAGTGCAAGTTCTTTTGGGTACGGTAGTGTGCGGGTTGTTCGACTCCTTCTAAAACTCAAATGAGCTTGGTCCCTTTGAGCCTTCACCAAGTTATATCTCTCCATCGAGTTCTCCATAGCATGTGAGTTTAGGATGCAAAATTTATTGATCTTCTCACGCAATGCTACATCCATTGTTCTCACAAGGCCTTTCCCTTGTGGCTCTTCCCCAACTAGTCGATCATCTTCTTCTTGTGTCCATAATCTTGGCATATCAGGATCACATGTACTGAGAAATTTAGTTATATATACAAATGATTCTTGAACAAGCCATCCCGTTGCCATACTACCTTTAGGACGAGCTCTGTGTGACGAACAAATCCTTTAAGTGTCTTCATAAATCTCTCCAAGAAAAACATCTATCAGCTATGGACAACCTCAGCCACGACAACTTCATCAAACACATGAACTAGAAAGTACAATTGAATGGTTAAAATACTTGTTGGAAAGTATTTCTCAGTCATTATAAGCCTTGATGGAGTTTAATCGTGCTGCTTCCAATGTGTCTCTACTAATCTCTTTCCTTGATATCCAATGCACCACTGCACCAATTTTGCAAATTGTTTCTCTAATGTCATCATTGAGGCAATCCTTGATGGCTATAGGAAGCACAAATTGTAAGAATTTGTGCCAATCATGACTCTTCAAGCCACTAAGCTCATTGTCCTTTGTAAATGCTCCCTTAAAGCAATGCATGCATGTTGTAGGGGTACGAAACTCACTAATGCACTTATTTACACACCATTACTGTTCCTTTGTCTTGACATAAGGTGCTTTTGGTAGCTTTATCTTCCCATATGCTCTATTTTGGGCCCATAAGTGTTGCATGCATTGAACCTCTTATAAATCATCTCATTGTGCCTTGCTCTCCTTTGTTCCTATGATGGTTTTTCAAAGCACCATCCCCATCGCTAGTCTGAGTCGAATATGGCGAGCCTCCTCCTGAAAGGCTACGCACTTCTCTTCAATGTGCTTCCATGCAGGGGAATGTACGGGCACACTCATAACACCATCCATGGACCTAGTGTTACGGTGCTAGTCATCAATCCTCCAATGGATTTGCACTTGAACATTGTTTTAATCTGAGGGATGATGAAAAAGTGTCGTAAAACTTTTGCTGGTACCCTTTCTCCTTGTACATCTTGTCTATATCTCGATGTACCACAATGTGGACATTGTACTGCGTTGTTATATTCTTGTCGATAAAGAATACAATCATTTGGACAAGCATGGTGTGTGTTGTAGTCCATGCTAATTGATCTCAACATTGTTTTTGCTTGACTATGATCCACTGGCATCTCATTATCTTCTGGAAATATTTGATGTTTCAATAAGCTGTTACACAAAATAGACACGGTAAGAAAATGCATATAAAGGTACATAACTCACTAATTGCATATGATATCATCACTTATGCAAAAAGTTTTGATACGCTCATATCAGACCATCAAAAAATCGATTACAAGTTCAATATGTATAGGAAAGTTCGTAAAACAGATACATGTGCTCCACGATATAGTGGAAGATGAGCAAGCCTACGTAGCTCATTCTCTTCTTGGGAAGCGTATTCCACACGTCGTGTGATTTCTTCTACCCCTTCGTGTTCCAAACCCATGCTCTTCTGTTCCATCATTAAGGCATTTAACATATCCATGTCATGTTCTAGTATTTACTCCGAATCTGCCTCAAGTTCCTAGGGTTGTTGGATCACTTCGTTTGTGGCTACTCTTGTTGTTGGTCTCCATCGCTTAGACTAGATATCCACTGGTTTGACATTTTTGAAGTGTGTGTTGCCACTAATTAATCGTTCCAATCGCTCCACCGAAAATATTCTCCATTTTTTATATGATCATTGCAAATTTGTCAACGTCGAGCCACTTGGTATTTGCAGCGAGTACATGGGTAAAGTGTCTTCTCCTCTAAATCAACAAAATTTGAGGGTGTGGCATCGTCCATGGTTTCCATATTGATTTGCAATGGGAACGAATGCTTAATTTTGGAGGGGGATCCTCCCTTAAGTATTTATGGAGGGTGGAGGTCGATGATATGAAATTTGAAATGTCAGGGGCGCGCAAGATCTGGAAAGATTTTGAATTTGAATGAAAAGTAGTGACCACCGAAATAAGCATCGAAAAGGGCGTGGAAATAATCGTGGAAAAGGTCGTTCGTCGAAAAGATATCAAAAAGGTCGCTAAAATAGCGGCCAAAACCAACGTGGAATTTTTTTATAAGAAATGCCTATTTCCACGTTTCGGGTGTGAACTCATTATTAATTTTCGACGCTTTTTTTCATGCTGATTTTGACGCCATTTTTGATACTTATTTCAACGGTTGAGGTTTTTACAGTAAAACAGAGCCTCACTTTCTAATGTCATTTTTTACGTTTTTGGAAGCGCGCATGCATTTTTCTCCCTCAAGTAGCAAGTTTACCTCCTTTTCCCTCACTCCCCTCCTCTTGGTTGCATGTGGGTGTGTTGTGAGACGTGTGTGTGTGTGTGTGTGTGTGTGTGTGTGTGTGTGATTAGGGATAATGGTCTTGTTTTTTGTTTTGTTCTTTGTTTTGCAGGTTCTCTCTCTCTCTCCCAAGCTCTTCTCCACTTAATTACCACTCAAACAGGTTTGCCTCCTTCTTTGCCCTCCCTCCCCTCCCCTCTCCTCTTGCTTGCATGTGCGTGTGTTGTGAGATGTGTGTGTGTGTGTGTGTGTGTGTGATTAGGGATAATGAATGTTTTTATTTTTTGCTTCGTTCTTTGTTTTTGCAGGTTCTCTCTCTCTCCCAAGCTCTTCTCCACTTCCTTACCACTCAAACAAGTTTGCCTCTTGCTTTGCCCTCCCTCTCCTCTTCCCTTGGTTGCATGTGCATGTGTTGTGACATGTGTGTGTGTGTGATTAGGGATAATGTTTTTGTTTTTGCTTTGTTCTTTGTTTTGCAAGTTCTCTCTCTCTGTCGTCCCAAGCTTTACTCCATTGGCTCTCCACTTCCTTATTACCACTCCTCAGTGCTTTGATCTCATGCTGAAAGGTGCTTTAACATCCAGCTTTGCATGGTTTTTTTATGTGTATGATCTTATTCAAGTGCCCATGTGGGCTTTGTTATGTGTGTGTAGAGACATGTCCCGCACTCCATATGAGACACCGGCTTACTCTCCATCCCTCTCTCCATATGCCATGTCACCTGACCAATTTATGGGTTTTTTAGCACAAGACATGCCTGAGCAAAGAGTGGTGGCACAACAATATTTTGGGAGAGGGGCGGGCACTTCTGCTGCACCATCGGGCACCACCATCGCTAACCCTAGTTCACCAATAGAAACCCCACAAAGGACTCCATGACAAAGAGCTTTAAGAACCCCTCCCTCAGGTCGCTCATCCAATGCTCACAGAGGACAATGTTTGAGTGGTGGAGGTGGAGGCGGTTGTTGTCCAAGTGTAGACACGGATGGGTCTACGTCCCCACGTGAGCGTCCTTCCATATCTAGCGCCAGAAGCACTCCACACTCCTGATCATCTGCGACGTTTGGACGCACACCCCACACCCGATAAGAAAAAATATTATACAATTGTCAATGGTAATGTGGTTTTGGATGATGTCGGGCAATAGATGAAGAGTTACATCCGCGACGCTTGCCATATTGTCTTTGCTAATGACTTTATGACTTTATGGCCAAAGTTGGATAAAGCTAAGAAAGGATGAATCATTAATCAAATGAAGGATGAGTACAAGCCGGCCACCATCGGTAGTGATGTCATCCCCATAAAGTGGATAAAGGACCACATGGTGGACGTCATGAAACATTGGCGGCGGGGAGATGTGACTAGGAGGGTGAAGGCAGGGGGTGAGAAGCCTTGGTACATTAGCATCGAGGATTGGAATGAGGAGAAGCAAAAGTATGCAAGAAATCCCCAATGCTAGAAGCAACAAGAGGATGCGGCGAAAGCCTGAATGGAGAGCATAGGAAGCTCTCACCTTGGAAGCGGCAGTTGGGATGCATTCCATGTCTACTTTGTAAGTATCAAGGCTTATCTTGTATGTTTCATTTGATGTTATGTTATGTTTATTGTTTTTATGTTATGGTGCTTTTAGAATCAAGTGGTTGGTCGGCCAACTAACGGGAGGAGGAGGACATTACTCGTGGCTATAACACGTACTTTCTTTTGGAGAAGCTTGAGCGAGAAGGTGTCAACCTCAATTGGGAGAATGTTACAGATATGGTAAGTGCAACAAGCCTTAACCTTATGATTTGTATACTTGCTTTGCAATTGCATGTTATATCTTTGTTTTGTATACAAAAAAAAGCATCTTGTATGGTTTTTGCAGGAACCAATACCTAACCCTGAGTGAGGGCTCTGCATAGAGTGGCCTTGCCCATGTCTTTCCTCTTGTACATACATATTTCGGTCAGCTCACATCTTTGTTTGAGCTTGTATATCTTGTATGCAACTACTTTATGCAATTTTGGTCATCAAGTATAAAAACCATTTTGACTTTTCATTCCATACTATGATCTTTTGTCGGCTCATCTCGTCAGAGCTTGTAATATGGTCTTTAATGTATAAATTTCACATCTTGCAATATAATTTGGCCATTGTTTGCACGTGTACAATGTATATACTATGTAATGTCAAAAATGTTTTGGCACTCCAACTTTTCCAACAAATCAACTTTGTTCTTCACATTAGAGTACAGTTGACTTTGGTACTCTATAAGTTTGGCATAATGTTGCATCCAACTATACAAGATTGTAGCTGGATCACCATTATTTAAAAAAAAATTATACTTGCATCTGTCGAAATAAGCATTGAAAGTTCACTGCATGCGTTCGAAATAAGCGTCAAAATGTTTTTGCATCCGTTGAAATAAGCGTCGAAATGTTCTTGCATTCGTTGAAATAATCGTCAAAAAAACAGTCAAAATATGCGCCAAAAATGCCGTCGAAATAAGAGTGGAAAAACATGTTTAATTCAACTTGTATTTTGATGCATATTTCAGTACATTTTTTGATGTTTCCATTTTGACACGTATTTCCACGAGTATTTTGATGTTTTGGGATTTGTGAGCTTAGTTCTAAAGCATTGAAAAAGGCGTGGATAATGGCCCTGCCTTTTTTAGTGAGAGTAAATAGAAATCTTAGACATCACAAAGGGGGATTGTGTCCATTCGATAAGATAATGCTATATACAATTAGCCCTTATTCACACTCAGTGCCCAAAATTCTGAAGTTAACTAATTGAGTATAGGTGTAGCCATATTTTTTATAAAGGTTACTACTTTTATTTTGCCATTTCATGCCACGTATTTCTCACTCTCATGTATGATAAAGAGCATCTAGTTTACCCAAAATGGAGTTAACAAGTTCTTAGTAGTTTATTACAAAACATCGCCCTATTATGTAGAACAAGCTAATGGTTAAGTGAAAAGCACTAACAAAATGTTATTATAACAAAAAATAGTGAAAGCCAAGAGACTCAATTGGGAGCATAAGCTCCTAGTTACTATGGTCCTACTAAAATACATAACTACAAATAATACTCCATTTAATTTAGCCTTTAGAGCGGAGTTTATCTTGCTATTAGAGTATGATGTCCCTAGTTTAAGGATTATATTTCAAGAATGATAGGTTGGGATAATCTAACAAGGATATTAGTAGCTTTTGAAAAGGTAGATGAATGAGACATACATGGAACAATGGTTGATAGTAATATGAAGGATAAGGATATCAATAAAATTGATATAGTCATTGTATAGTGTGAGAAATGGGAAATGTAAATCGAAATATATAGGACTATAATATTTTAGGGTATCTCGGATCACACCTCAAGGTTTGAACTTTGGAAAGGATGTAAATGGAAGGATACTATAATTTGAGCAAGTTAAAGTGCTATTATGTCCCTTTCACTAAAGATATAATGTTCCAAATTTGCAACAAAAAAAGCAAAAAGAAAAGAGAGATGCAACCCAAGATGAAAGCACAAAGAGAAAGCATAAAGAGAATCCAACGTTTAATAAAGTGTTTCTTGCCCTCTAAAATTACTTCTACCATGAGTATATCCTCTTAATTGGCACATGTATTGTGGATCTATTGTCTGCTCAGTTGGTGCCTTATGACAATAAGTATTCTGGAATTGGGGGCCTCTCGCAAACTGAGCAAGAATCCACATCGACTGGTTATCCATGGTGCTTTTGGTGAATAAGTGATCCGTATTCTATTGTCTCCATATTAACTCTAGGTATTCTTTTAGCAGAGGCGGATCTATTTTGTACATGTTGGGAGTTGCAGAAGTTTGCACTTTGTGGTGGGCTATGGCATAAATAAATATGTAGTATCCAGTGATCTCCCTTTTTCGAAGAAGGTTGACTTCTAAACTTCTAAGCTTCTCCCCCTCCTCATTTGAACTTTCTTGTCTTGTGGTTTCCTCATGTTCTAAGAGTTTATTGTGCCATGGGATTGTGGGGTCTAGCCATGGATCTTCCTTAGGAACAACTGTCTGAAATGCCTTGGGTATCCTAAATGTTTCTTCATCTAGGTTATGGTGAGGATTATGGTGCGTTCTTTATGGGATTGTGCGGGAGATGGTATGTCAAATTATTGTTCTTTCATAGGGTACTTGCCTTCCTTCTATTTCTCTATTTGTTCTATAGGGTTTGGCAAGTCCTACGTAGGCTTGTCATTACTAGTGGCCTTGGTTGGTGTTCCTTGTCTTATAAGCCATTGGAGTATTTCTATGTCTCTAGATCTGGTCTTTGATGTCCCGATCATTGGCCATCCTTGCCTTTGTCCTCTTTGGGCTCTTTGTTAGCTTGGTTCTTATCTTACTCCTTTTTATACTTGCCCTCTTCTTCTGCCCCTTTCCTAGAGCTATTTGAATCTTCCTGGTCTCCTTTGTGCTTCTCTAAGTGCTCTAGCTCTTGAAGGAAGTCTTATGGTTCTCCAAGATCTTCCTATGGGATGGTTTTGGGTATGTAATGTGCTTTGTCTCGAAGAAGCAAGCATTTTCTTCTATTTGCAATTTGAGATGTCTATTGACTTTGATATTAGAGAAGTAGAAAATTGGCAGGATCATAGGCTCGGCATGCCATTTTTGTTAACTTTTAATAAGCAAACTCTTCCTTCTTGTGACCTCAAACTCTTCCTTGTGACCTCAAACTCTTCCTTGTGACCTCAAACTCTTCTTTTGTGACCTCAAGCCATTTTAGATCCACTTGGGATATGGCCATGTCTATTGGCACTCTAGCTATGTATTTCTCTTTGGTCACCTCGATGCAATCTTTGCCTAAGTCCATAGGTGCCTTTTTCAATAAGAGTATGTATGTGGAGAGAGCACAAGTGAGTGAGTAGATTGGGTTATCAATAACTTACTAGTGTGTGAGCAAGCACGATGGCACTAATAACATTCACATATTTACTGAACTACCTATCAACACCATATTAGGGAATATGGGAATTTCTCACAAGTTTGGGACACGTGGTCAAAAGTTTGGATTAACCATAACTTGAACACCACTAATCCAAAATGAGCGCTTTATAGCTCTTTAGATTCCATTTTTCAAGCGCTTTCCAACGATAGGCCATATGATAGGGTTTTGAGAAACTTACAAACATGTTATCCATGTCCCCTTTTTTAAGTATTCAAAAATGGGAATTGGGAAATTCCCAAATTCACTAATATGGTGTTTATCTTTTTTGACAAGAAATTTTATAGATCCTGTAACATTCAAAATATACCAAGGACAATATTGATGCAAGAACAAGTAACATTATAATGTTAGCTAGGAGAATTTGGAACCAAAAAGTTAAAATTTCTACCACATGGAGATACCTATACTCATATTTCTACCATCAAGAAACAATGATATACCATGCATTCTTGATCAACCAAAAAGTACAATATCAAAAGAGATAATTGAAGTCTAGCCTAATATGAAGTAGTAGGGTATCTCCTTATAGCAATTGCGAGCATATCCTTCAAAATATGTTGAGCTATTTTTGGTTGATGGTGGATGTGCATATGGTTATTCACATCTTGACCAAGCAGCATCATAAAAAACACAAAATATATATGCTTGCAAGAAAGATATGTCTTCTTCTTGTTTACTCTTTCCATAAATGCACCACATGAACATGAGGGTTGCTTCTGTATTACCACTTCAAATGATGGAAACTCCTTGAAGCCGACTCGAAAATCCTTTGCCTTTATAAAGTCTGTCCGGTCTCCTATCACTCATAGAGATAAATTTAGGCCTATGACTACAATTAGCAGCATTTTACTCTTCTTGGTGAAGAGGTCTGTTTGCTCGAATATCTTTCTTCTCCCCCTTAAATTTGATCCTATCTATAAACATTGAAGTTCCCATGACTACATTACCGACTATTCCTTAAGTGGGAACATTAGCAGTAGGTGATGACCTACTCTTCTCCCTTGACAAAATTCTATCTGTTGTTAGCATTTTAAGATTAGGTCCACTGCCAATGTATTTTTCCTTCATGAAAACTAGTTGTTGTCGAGTGTATTGCAAGGCTGCATTAATCAGATCTATGGTGATACAAGGATCATAGAGAGGCTAATTTTGTGCTTACAGCCCTCTCATAGTAGCCAACTCCCATTCTTTGATTCGGATAGATTATTCTTAGGCACCAATGTATTGATTGTGGAATCCCCACACTGCACACACACATGACTCTTAGGTCTTGACACGATCTTATTTTCAGAACACTACAACACATCGGAAGCACAACAGCGTTTTGAGTAGCTTTTTTGTAGCATTTTGGGAAGGGAAATATCGGGGCTAATAATGTTGTTGAGCAGCATAAAAGCACTGCTCTCACCAACATTTTTTCATAGCAAAAACCGCTCTTGAGCACCAAAAAATGCTACTCAATAGCAACAAAAAATCGCTATTATACTGTTACAAAAACACTACTTAGCAACATGGCCAGCAAAAAGTATCTTTCTTTTTTCGCCGACATTTTTATTTTTTGAATGCCCTAAACTTGGTACTTTAACACTTTTTGTAGGTTTATGTCTAATCTATAACTTCTATCTCTCCTAGCCTATCCTCCTCTAGATTGGGAGTCATGACATAATTATTTGTGAGGGAGAGGGCGAGAGAGCGAGAGGGAGTGAAAGGGAGAAAAACATGACAACATTACATCCTCTAGAACAAGGTTATTGCTTCAAACTCAAAATAAAACCAAGTTCATTTACATACAACTTCCAAATACAACTCTTTAGTAAAAGAACTGTTGTACACCATCATCTTTACTTCTATGGGCCTCGCTTCTCCTCTCAGTTTTGAAGCTACAAAGTAAGTGAATGATGTTTGTACCCTTCCATACTTCCTTGAGCAAGAGACGCTCAGATGCATCATCAATAGAACCATGGGCTCGCCATATCGTAATTAAGTCCACCACTTTGGTCTTTACTTGAGAAATATCATCATCATTACCTAGAGGTAGAAAGGATATGAGACCTTTCCATGCTTGTGTACCATCTACGGCGGTATTTTGCTTGACCTCCTCATTGGTAGCCTCCCTCGCGATACGCACAACAAAAACTTCAATGCCAATATTTGATGAGGCCATCACAAACAATATGAAGGAATCTTATGAGTGATGTACTCTACTAACAAGGCTTGGTGGCAATGGTGATTAACAAAGTGCTATAGAGCTTATCTCTATATTTATAGTAGTGGGAGATGTGTGTACTCTACTTTTGTAACAAAAAAATGAAAAATATATTTTGCATTTTTTAATGTCAATAATAAAGGCATCTTTCCTCTAATTTCTACACCATAATAATAAAGGCATCTTTTTGTACTTTTTTGGGGAAGAGCAAGTATGTATTGTTTTTTTTGTACATGCAATTTCAGATAAGGGTTCATGTTCTTTGTGGCCCACCTTGCCTCTCTAATCTCTCTCTAAATCTTTTTTACCCTCTCATTTCCCTAAGATTTCTAACCGTTTATTGCCCTAGTGTGAACACCATTCATCAATAGAAGAAAGACCATGTTCTCTAATACCATACCTACTTGAAAATTATCAATCTATTGCGAGAGGGGGGAGAGGGAGGGAGGGCAAGAGAGAAAGAGATTCCACAATAAAACCCTCTAGGGTTTCTTCCACTAACATTACAAAAGTCCCAAAATACTACAAGATGTGAAATTCCATGCATCCAATGGTCTAAATTAGGGTCTAGGTTCTCCTACAAGATAAGGCATTGTAGAGCTCCAAGTCTGATAGGATAGGTTGGTGGATGAACATATTCTCATTTTGGCTTAAGCCAAGAACACACAAAGAAAGGGAGTACAAGTGCTTGCATGCAAGATACGGCTTCTTCTTGGATTCTCTATTATCTGCAAAATGTGGACACGTATAAGACGGTTCGTCTTTCACATGCACATCATATTTTCCCACATGTGCATCATCCCCATGTGATTTGATATTGAAAACTTCATGCTTGTACTTGATCCTCTACATTTCTTCTACCACCGTAGCTTTCATTTTTAAAGTAGCATTTTTTTTAAATGTTTTCTTTGACACCGACGTGAGGTACATGACTCTTATACCATTTTGCATGTGTAAACCACTTGCCTCTATGTTAATAGTGGACCCATATGGTGGTTCTTTATTACTTGTTATTTTAAAGGACCTTGTAGCCCCACTACTCCTAGGTAGGGTGGGCATAACACCTTCTGCATTCTTGCTCTCAACCCACTATCCAACTTCCCACCATGATGAATATACCACCTCATCTGTGAGGTTAGTTCCCATAGAAATCGGCCATATCTTGATGAGTAGTGGATTGAGTTTTGGGTCAATGTTGGTGTTGACAATATAGCAATGAAGCACGTGATCAGGGTAAAACCATATCCATTATCTAATGAGACAATTAGGGTGCTTGTGCGATAGCCTTTGAAAGATGGTGCAAGCACACCCTTCGCAGAATCAGCAATGTGTTGTCCACACATCTTACCCCCACCACGAGGCATTCTACTACATGTGACCTTGCTGCCAATGCATGTCCTTTGGATTTCCGAGATTGCTTCATTCACCTTGTGCTCGATAACATTGAGATTTATGACTTTCGCTATTCTTTCATGAGTTTTGATCATATCATGCTCCTTAAAAATGATCTTCCATGGCCTCCCACATATTTGCGGTCTCGTACATGCGTGTTATACTCTAGACGATGCATGGCCTCATCATCATCAGTATCCACCATGACCACAGTCATCATCACTGATCTCTTGTGACATGTCCTTTCTTTATCACTCTGGTTATGGGGGTAGGCACCTTGTACATGGCTGTTCCTTCAGCTGTTTGATTAACTGTTTGGACCACTTAGGTTGGGCTTGTAGACAATCATTCTTTTATTTTCTCTAAGCTTGTTTCTCTCCCCATGTGCTTACCTTGAGAGTAAAAGACTGCCTTAGTGCTTTGCAAACTTTGCTTTTGCTGTATTGGCAGTACATGTACATAAAGACAAATCTTGCGTCTATATCCTTCTCCTACAAGCCAACACCCATGCTTTCTTTCTGCTATGTTTGTTCTTGGGGTATTTGGACCAGCATTACTTATCTCTACGATTGTCATGTGACTCAACCCCAATGTGTTACATGGGCACCTCCCACCAGCTCAACCAAGATTCCATTGCTAAAATAATCTTATCCCCATCACGTGGCCATTGTGCCACGATTGACATATCAATCGAGCCTATACTCATGCAGCTTCACTGCTGGTAGGAGCCATACACCACTTCTCACGCATTGCTTTGGATTCACCTTAAGATTTTTTTCACACATACTTTGTTGTGTGGGTAACCATGCTATGCTCCCGATGAAATAAGAAAGACCTCTCCCTATCTGTGTCAAGATGTTATTTTTCCCACCATTGAACACATGTAGAATGGCATTCCAATTACCTTGAGCCTCGTGTACCATGAAACTAAAGAAATCTACCCTTTCACAACCATGGTTTTTCATCACCTCATTAATGCACTCCTAAAATAGACGTTGGTCCTCCATATCATCCTCTTTCATTTCACATGTCACAATTGTTAGAAGATCCTGCATGCTGTGTGAAAACTCAAGTCATTTATGATGTAACACACTTGACCACCTCTATCTACATGTATATAGACATTTGTAGTATGCTACCTTTGATTGTACACAAGTATGTCCGGTGTGGTCGAACTATTTTGATGTCTGTCCGGTGTGGTCAAACTATATCTAGGCATGTCATAGGTCCCTAGAGCTAGTCCGTTGTTTCATTCAATTCACCAAATCCAGCCAAGAAGCGGCTCCAATGGTGGACATGTTGAAAACAAAGCACTTCTCAACAAAACACTTCTCACCTATGGATCCTTGTCATCCTGGGAACTGGCTTCCATGGAAAAATTCATAAGTGCACTCTCGTTTTAGCTTCAGAAGTGTATCCAATCCAAAGCTCTCTTTAGAAGGCCTGTGTCGAGCTATAGTTACTAGCCTCTAAAACCTAATAATTAAATTGTTTAGGTTTCATACTTCACTTATCTAGATTGAAATAACTCATTTACAAAAATATTACTGTCCAACTAAATTAATTTACCAGTTGTCTTCCACTAGTGGTTCCATCTCCTCTGCAATGTTCATGAACTCCTGTTTCCTAATGATATGTGAGGAACCACCTTATTGCACTAGCTCTACCATCACGATTTCTTTTGCCACACACATTTGTACCTTTCTTCCCCAGTATTACGATTGTTTCCTAACACCCTCAACACCATTTGTTTTGTCCTATCAGTTAACACCTTTGATGTGCTTGCCCATACATTATGTTGATGTGGACATTCGTGTGTATTATTATTGGGCTTATTATCTAGTCGTGGAGGCTCTACATATTAGATGTCGCAATTGCATGTAGCAATGCACATTGTCGGCATTGAACAGTAACAATAAACGAGCTTTCCATACATTCTTTCACTCCTCTCTAATGGTCGGTGCCTTTAGCATGCTTCCAGTAAAACATGACGTGTTTGAGACCCTATGGTTTAGTGCCTTTAGCATCCTTCCAATAAAACTTGATGTGTTTGAGAACTATGGTTCGTTAAGCGTGGGCAAAGCTAATTAACACACTTTAAACTACCTAGGCAATGGCTTGTGTGCCTCTGACATACTCCACGGAAGGCAATGTTGGAGGTTTGCGACTTTGAAGAACCATTGGGGATCATACTTATGCTCCATGGATTCCATTCCTACACGTGATCCCATGGTTGGTGGGAACTCAAATGCAATATCACCTTTATATTGCCTAGGAATCTCCAAGACCTTGATAACTTCTTTGACATTCAACAAAATCTTTGTTAATGTGTTTCCCTTCTTCATGCTTCAAAGGTATTCCAAGATGCTCTCAACAGGTAGTGGATGAGGTTGATGCATGAGTTTTGTTGTTATCTTATAAGGGGCTAAATAAATCTATCATATTTGACTAAGTTGAAAGTCCTCTTGTGGGCGGGCTATCTAAAATGGCTATTGGTTGTGGTTTTGAACTTAACAAAGTATCAACTATTGTAGAGTAATTGGTTGAAAGAGAGTCCTCGAGTATATAGAACTCCTCCCCCTCATGATTAGAGGTAGGATCTAGAGGGACACACAATCTTAGGACGCAATGAGAAACATAGATTCTTCTTAGAAGATGGGAAGGAGATTGTGCAGCTCATTATAAAGAGGAACAAAAAGAACTACACAAGAAAAAAAAAAGAATGTCACAACAGGTACCAAGTACACACGAAATGAATGGTGATAAACACCCTTAAATTATGTGGCCATTCTAATGTAATCAATATTTTTAAAACAATATTAATTTCTAAGAAAATCAAAATTAATGGATACATACATACATACATACATACATACATACATATATATATATATATAGTACACATTGGCAATATTAAATTACCAAACCATAGTAATTTAGGAAAAAATAAAAGTAAAAAAAGCCTTGGGTGCATATTGCAAAGTATAGTCCATTACATAGCATTTATTACCATATTTCAAACTATAATTTGAATTAGTTAGTTATTTTAGTATTGTTATTTTTGAAACTTAATTGTTCATTTAATTTGATAATAGAACTTACTTTTTCTAATCAATAATCACTTTTTATATGTTTTAAATGGACAAAACATTGTAAAAGTTTAAAGTAATAATGAAACAAGTGTTCCCTCTTAGGGATGGAAATGTAAATGGTAATGAATATTATCTATTTTGTAATGGAATAAGAAAATAAAAATGTACATATAAATGTGTGTGTGTGTGTGTGGATATGTATGTATGTATATAGATATACATACATACATACACATATATATATATATGTATGTATACAGATATACATACATACCTATGTATATATATATATGTGTATACATATGTCTGTATGTATACATATGTCTGTATGTGTGTGTGTTTGTGTACACTTGGCACACCACATGTACTACCCCTACATGGGTAGTACACGTGGCATGCCACATGTGTAATGCCTTCACAAGACTTGCATGTGGCATGCAAGTGTAATGCCCGAGTTTGGGCATTATGCGTGGCATGGCCACGTGTAATGCTTGCCACGTGCACTACATTACACATGTAATGTAGTGCACATGGCATGGCCACGTGCACTACATTACACGTGTAATGCTTGCATTTCGGCATTACATGTGGCATGGCCACATGTATTGTATTACGCGTGGACATGCCACATGTAATGCCCAAACTCGAGCATTACATATGGCATGCCACCTCTAATGCCTGAACTCGAGAATTACGCTTGGCATGACCCTTGGGGGGTTTACCTCAAAAAATGTTAGTGTACCATGTAAGTTCAGCAAGAGGGGTTTTTTAATTAGTTACATTGAGAAACATTAACAAGAGGGTTTTTTTATTTCAAATTTTGAAAAAAATCCATTAGTTCATAAGTAAAGAGGGGTTGTTTTATTGGGGGGGAAAATTTAGTTAAGGGACGTGATACCTAGGGTTTTCTAGTAATGCACCCCCAAGGCATGACCACGTGTAATGCCCGAGTGCATGGGCATTACAGGTGGCATCAATGTTAAGGCATTATGCCTGGCATCAACGTGGTACTCCCTATTGTCATGTCAATGCCACATCGTTTCCATGTGTATTTGCCGAGTTTGGACAATCACATGGCAATGTTGCATGTGTTACACTTGCAACACATGTGGCACCTGCCTCACGGTGCCACATGCACAACACACGAGGCACCTGTTTGCTGCCAATAGTGGCTAGTTGGCTCATCTTTTTATGACATCTTAACCTAGAAACCCTACAGGCCTCCTTTCCCTCACATGCCTCACACCTCACATGCCTCACCAACCTCACGCCTCCTCTCGGTCCCACCCCTCCTCTCCCTCAAATTGGCCCTCACACTGCCCTCTTTCTCCCTCACACATCCCTCTTTCTTGTTCACACACTTGTAAGTTATTGATAACCCAATCTACTCACTCACTTGTGCTCTCTCCACATACATACTCTTATTTAAAAAGACACCTATGGACTTAGGCAAAGATTGTTGAAATTAGGGCATTGTGATGAGCTATGGTAGATCAAACACTAGAATCAACATCATAACAAAGTGATTTGCAAATAATTAAGATATAATTAGTGGGTAATTAGCAAATAGACTAATGTAGGCATGGATACTCAAAAACTAGCAAATTCTCATTAGGGCAATGCCTCAATTTATAGAGTTTACATCAAGCATCAAATCCCACTAATTTTTCCATGATTCACTCCACCTCTTTTCCCTGATTCTCTCCACCTCTTCACTTTTCCCAGAATATCTCCACACTTCCTAAATCTTCTCATGCTACCCTTTATTCTCTCCCAGTAGATTCTTCTCACCTTTTCACAGGTTCTTTCACATTTACTCATTCTCTTTTACAGCCTCTAACCAAGGGCTTGTTCCCGCACACACCCTATTCATTTGTATTTTCAACACCTTCCCTCAAGTGAATACTCTCTAGCACACCTGGACCCTCTACCAAGTTTTCCCCTTACTTGATAGCCCGCGACCAGTGCCTCAAGTCCCTAAACTCCATAGTCCTTGACACTCTCTCTCTCTCTATGTGTCCAAGGCTACTATAAGTGCCCGCGACCTTGACTAAAGTGCTCACACATACATCTACCAGGTGGCCTACATCATCGGTGGCTCAGAGGTGGTTTTACTTTGTTGGGGCAGGTTACATTGGGTTGTGGGGTCTCTCTCTCTCTCTCTCTCAGAAAAGATGATCCGACTCCACTTCCTTTGGAGCCTCCATGAAGTTTGCCGATGTGGTTTCTTCTCCACTGGGTTTGCTGTCGCAGTCTCTCGCCATGTGTCCTGGCTTTCCACATTTGTGGGCAAGTGAAGGTCCTTCCTCCTACTCTGCCTCTTCCTCGTCCTCGTCCTTGTTGAGAGAATCCTCCTCGGGTGAAGAATGCTTTTTCTTCTCCTGCTATTGAGTCGAGCCATTTCTTCTCTTTGCCTTTGCTCTCTTGCTCTAGTAGAGCTACTTCTATCTCGTGTAGCTTCGATTGAGGTACATTCTTTAGTGTTGCTATAATGTTTTCATAATCACCTTTGTCCACACTCTTCAGAAGCACTACTACTGCCTCATCATCTTCTACCTTTTTGCCAATAGCTGCCAGCTGTTGCTTAATGCTTTTATATTTGTTCAAGTGTGTGATTAAAGGTTCACTTTCCTTCATGTCCAATTTGTAGAATTGCATTAACAGATTTATCTTTGAATTTTTTGCTTGTGTACCAAATAATTTATTGAGTTCATCCCATGCATCTTTTGCCCATTGTATCCATGTGATGTGATGAATGATTTCATCATTTAAACTGAGTGCAATAAGTCCCAATGCTTTTTCATTCCTGCTCTTCCACTCATTTTTCCCTCTCTCTGGGCATTCATCTCTCCCTTCACACAGATTTTTCCTCATGAGCAAATACATGGTTTTTGTCTGCCATGTATAAAATTGCTCCCCATTAAATTTGGCTATTTCCTATGCTGAACTCATGGTGATGTGAAGGGGGTCTTACCTCTTGATCCAATTTCAAGATTCAAGGGTAGTGTCTACCCTTTTACAACTCAATCTAGTGTTTAATAGATGATTACAACAAATTTATCAGCATAAAATCACCAGAAATTACATTAAATCAAGGGTAACCAATTTGTACGGAATGGTTGGAGTATCAAACCAACTCCGAATTGCAATTTGAAGTTATAGGGATCTGTATCGGATACCTAATGGTTAATTTGAACCCTCAATTGTACCAAAATATAGTGATTAGCATTGATTAATTATTGATTAGCAAATTAATCCACTATTTTGTGTGCAAAAAACAGAGTATGCGAGGAGTCCAGATCTAGTGTCTTAGACTTCAAATGAGCTCAAATGCTTTCAAAGGCATCAATAGCAATGAGTCTAGTAGAGGATTAAGCCAAGAAACACAAGATTTGACCAAATATTGAAAGCTTAATCTCTGTTTTACCAAAGTCACCTATAAATTTGATGAAGAGCTTGGATCTCTTTGTAAACTTGATGAAACTAAATTCTATCTTCACCAGCTTGTAGAGCATGCTTGAAAACACCTTGGGCTAGGAGAAGTTAAAGACCTTTGATTTGTGGAAGCTGCAATGTCAAAAACTCCTCAGAAAAAAGGTGCCAGCAAATTTCGCGATTTCTCCTTCGTTGCTTGGCGGTTTGCTGCACCGATTTGATGAGCTTGAAGGCAAGTGAGTTGGCTACCATATGCTAGAAGGGTTTAAGCTAAATGTGAGTGTGCAAGGTGAATGAGATCCTCCACTGGCTGGGGGTACAGAAGTGAAGCAAAAAATAACTAAAATTTTGATTATTTTCTAATTATCTACTAATCTTGATTAATTAAATAATGGGATCATAAACCTGATGGATTCTAGGCATGGCTCTGATACCATGTTGAAATTAGGACATTGTGATGAGCTATGGTGGATCAAACACTAGAATCAACATCATTAACAAAGTGATTAGCAAAATGAGTGGGTAATTAGCAAATAGATTAATGTAGGCATGGATACTCAAAAACCAGCAAATTCTCATTAGGGAAATGCCTCAATTTATAGAGTTTACATCAAGCATCAAATCCCACTGATTTCTCCATGATTTACTCCACCTCTTTTCCGTGATTCTCTCCACCTCTTCACTTTTCCCAGAATATCTCCCAGAATATCTTCACACTTCCCAGAATATCTCCACACTTCCTAAATCTTCTCATGCTACCTTTTATTTTCTCCCAATAACACCATATTAGTGAATTTGGGAATTTCCCAATTCCCATTTTTGAATACTTAAAAAAGGGAACATGGATAACATGTTTGTAAGTTTCTCAAAACCCTATCATATGACCTATCGTTGGAAAGCGCTTGAAAAACGGAATCTAAAGAGCTATAAAGCGCTCATTTTGGATTAGTGGTGTTCAAGTTATGGTTAATCCAAACTTTTGACCACCTGTCCCAAACTTGTGGGAAATTTCCATATTCCCCAATATGGTGTTCAATAGATTCTTCTCACCTTTTCACACGTTCTTTCACATTTACTCATTCTCTTTTAAAGCCTCTAACCAAGGGCTTGTTCCCGCACACACCCTATTCACTTGTGTTTTCAACAAAGATTGCATGGAGCTAACAAATGAGAAATACATAGATAGAGTACCAATAGACATGGCGAGATCTAAAATGGCTTGAGTTCACAAGGAAGAGTTTGACTGCAAACAACGCTTATTAAAACTTAACAAAAATGGCATGCTCGGCCCAGTCTATGAACCTACAAATTTTCTACTTCTCTACATCAAAGTCCATAGACAACTCAAATTGCAAATAGAAGAAAGTGCTTACTTCTTCGAGATGGGGTGCCAAAAACATATTCTCTTTACATATACAGATCTTATATGCTCGTCTTTTATTACGTAAAAGGTGCTCCCGTAGCCAGATACAATGTGAAATATTCTCTTTACATATACAGATCTTATATACTCGTCTTTTATTACGTAAAAGGTGCTCCCGTAGCCAGATACAATGTGAAATATCTAAGCTAGCATAGGGATTAAAAAAAGTGTACGAAAAAGGAGTAACAATCCCCCAGCCTAGTCTAGCGTCCGTCCTTGAACCCATTAATGTACGACGAGGCGGTGTGAGTGAGAAGTTCATGAAGGCATCATGTCAAAATAGAGGATTTACAGAAAATGGTTAAAAAATCTTTATAATTCCACACTGAAATTTTTTGTCATATAACACTCCTCAAACATCCCTTTGAAAATAGCATGAGAGGTGTATATCTATCTCTTGCAAATGAAGCATTGCCGGAGACCAATCAATATTAGTGTGAGAAACTCATTCCCGTGTACAATCATTCATTAGCAACTTATAGAATAATGCAAATTAAATTACTAATCATTGTAATGGGAGATTTTAACATTGACCAACAAAACCATCAAAATGTGTAAAAGTTGTGTAATTTAAAGATTACTAGCTCTACAACCAATACTTTCCCCAGATACATAAAGAAGAACAACACTAATCACATGATGTACCAAACCCTTGCAAACTGTTTAATGAGGAGTCCAATGATTGGAGAGTGGTAATTTCCTTGCAAACTGCAAATACTAGCTGATTGTGATCCTTGGAGATTATGTGATGGTGTCCTCGTTCTGGTGGAGGATTTTCCTTCTCCTGTGTAATGCCCATACGCTCAAGCATTACATGTGGTCATGCCAAGTGTAATGCCTGAGTTTAGGCATTACAATGGCATGCCATGTGTAATGCTCGAGTTTGAGCATTACATGTGGCACGACCACGTGTAATATAGTGCATGTGGCCATGCCATGTGTTATGCTGAAACTTAAGTATTACAGGTGTGACATAGTGCACGTGGCCATGCCACGTGTCATATATATATGTGTGTGTGTGTGTACACTTGGTGCACCACGTGTACTACCCCTACATGAGTAGTACATGTGGCATGCCACATGTGTAATGCCTTCATGGACCTTGCATGTGGCCATGCCACATGTTATGTGTGTGTGTGTGTGTGTACACTTGGCGCACCACGTGTACTACCCCTACATGGGTAGCACATGTGGCATGCCACATGTGTAATGCCTTCACCGACCCTGCATGTGGCCATGTCATGTGGCATGTCCACATGCAAGGTCCATGAAGGCATTACACATGTGGCATGCCACCCGTGTAGGGGTAGTACATGTGGTGCGCCATGTGTACACACACGCACATATATGTATACATACATACATACATACATACATATATATATATATGTGTGTGTGTGTGTGTGTGTATGTATGTATGTATGTATGTATGTATATATATGTATATGTATATACATTTGGATACACACACACACACACACACACACACACATTTACATTTGCTTATTCCCTTGCAAAATAGATAATCTTTGTTACCATTTATGCTTCCATTTCTAAGAAGGAACACTTGTTATTACTTTGAACTTTTACAATGTTTTGTCCATCTAAAATATAAAAAGTGGTTATTGAAGAGAAAAAAGTAAGTTCTATTATCAACTTAAATGAACAATTAAGTCTCAAAAACAACAATATTAAAATAACTAACTAATTCAAATTATAGTTTGGAATATGGTAATAAATGCAATGTAATAGACTGTACTTTGCAATATGCACCCAAGGCTTTTTTCAATTTTATTTTTTCCTAAATTACTATGGTTTGGTCATTCAATATTGTCAATGTGTACTATATATATATGTGTGTGTGTGTATTAATTTTTATTTTTTTAAGAAATAATATTTTTTAAACATATTTTGATTACATTAGAATGGTCAAATAAAAAACAGCCACATTATTTAAGGATGTTAATCACCATTCATTTCGTATATGTACTTGGTACCTGTGGTGTGACATTCTTTTTGTTTCTTGTGTACTTTTTGTTTCTCTTTATAATGAGCTACAAAATCTCCTTCCCATCTTCAAAGAAGAATCTATGTTTCTCATGAGTGTAAAGTTCTTTATAAGAACAAGTAGCCCCCATGCCATTCTATGGATTGAAAGAAATAGTAAATATTGGGTCCTAAGAGTTGCATGTCCCTCTAGAGCCTACCTCTAATCATGAGGGAGAGGAATTCTATATACTTGAGGACTTTCTTTCAGGCAATTACTCCAAAATAGTTGATACGTTGTTAAGTTCAAAACCACAACCAATAATCATTTTAGATAGCCCGCCCCCCCGAGGGCTTCCAACTCAATCAAATGTGATAGATTTATGAACCCCCTTACAAGATAACAAAAAAACTCATGCATTAACCTCATCCACTACCTCTTGAGAGAATCTTGGAATACGTTTGGAGCATGAAGAAGGAACACATTATCAGAGATTTTGTTGAATGTCAAAGAGGTTATAAAGGTCCTAGAGATTCCTAGGAAATATAAAGGTGATGTTGCATTTGAGTTCCCACCAACCATGGTATGACATGTAGGAATGGAATCTAGGGAGCATAAGTATGATCCCCAATGGTAGTCAAAGCCGCAAACCTCCAACATTGCCTTCCCTAGAGTATGTCAGGCACATAAGCCATTGCCTATCTAGTTTGAAGTGTGTGAATGAGCTTAGCCCATGCTTAAAGAACCATAGGTTCTCAAACACATCACATTTTATTGGAAGCATGTTAAAGGCATTGAACCATAGGGTCTCAAACACATCACATTTTACTGGAAGCATGCTAAAGGCACCAACCACACTGGTGGAGAGGAGTGAAACAATGTGCGTGGCAAGCTCCTTTTCCCATTATCGTTCACTACCGAAAATTTTTATTGCTACGTCTATTATGTAGAGCCCTGCGAGGCGACGAGATAATAAGCCCAATAATAATACACATCGGTGTCCACATCAACATAATGTATGGGTAAGCACATCAAAGGTGTTAACTCATAGGACAAAGCAAATGATGTCCATGGTGTTAGGAGTAGATCTCAATACTGGGGCAAGAAAGGTACAAATGTGTGTGGAAAAAGAAATCATGATGGTAGCACTAGTGCGCAAGAAGGTGATTCCTCAGATTTCATTAGGGAACAAGAGTTCATGAACATTGTAGAGGAGATGGGACCACTGGTGGAAGATAGCTGGTAATATAAATTCGTTGGATAGTAATATTTTTGTAAATGAGTTATTTAAATCTAGATAAGTGAAGTATGAAACATGAACAATTTAATTATTAGGTTTTAGAGGTCACTAACTACAACTTGACACGGGCCTTCTAAAGAGAGCTTTGGATTGGATACACTTTTGAAGCTGAAATGAGAGTGCACTTATGACTTTTTCCAAGGAAGCAGGTTCCTAGGACTAGGATCCACATGTGAGAAGTGCTTTGTTTTCAAAATTTCCACCATTGGATCCACTTCTAGGTTGGATTTGGTGAATCAAATGCAACAGACTAGCTCTAGGGACCTATGACATACCTAGATATAGTTTGACCACACCCGACATACATCAAGTTAGTTCGACCACACTCGACATGCCTGTGTACAATCCAAGGTAGCATATTGCAAATGTCTATATACGAGGTGGTCAAGTGTGTTACATCGTAAATGACTTGAGTTTTCACATAGCATGCAAGATCTTCTAACAATTGTAGCATGAAATGAAAGAGGAGGATACAAAGGCCTAATGTGTATTTTAGGAGTGCATTAATGAGGTGATGGAAAACCGTGGTTGTGAAAGGGTAGATTTCTTTGGTTTCATGGCAGAACAAGATTCAAGGTAATTGGAATGCAATTCAACATGTGTTCAATGGTGGGAAAATAACATCTTGATACAGATAGGGAGAGGTTTTTCCTGTTTCATTGGGAGCATAGCATGGTTACGCACACAACAAATTATGTGTGCAACAAATCTCAAGGTGAGCCAAAAGTAATGTTTGAGAAGTGGTGTATGGCTCCTACCAGTGAAGCTGCATGAGTAGAGGCTCAATTGATACGTCAATGGTGGCACAAGATTCATGTGATGGATAGAAATATTTCAGCACACTAGACTCTTGGTTGAGCTAGTGGGAAGTGCACATCACATTGGGGTTCAATCACATGACAATCGTAGAGAGTAGTAATGATGGTCCAAATACCCCAAGAACAAACCTAGCGGAAAGCAAGCATGGGAGTTGGCTTGCAGGGGAAGGATATAGATGCAATATTTCTCTTTATGATGCATGTACTACCGATATGGCAAATGCAAAGTTTGCAAAGCAATAAGGCAGTCTTTTAATCTCCAGGTAAGCATCTGGGGAAAGCACCAAGCTTGGAGAAAATAAAAGAACGATTGTCTACAAGCCTGGCCAAAGTGGTCCGAAAAGGTAATCAAACAATTGAAGGGACACCCATGTACAAGGTGCCTACCCCCATCACCAGTGATGATGACAAAGAAAGGACATGTCACAAGACCAACGACTGTGGTCTTTGATACTGTGATGATGATGAGGCCATGCATTGTCCGGAGTATAACACGCATGTACGAGACCACAAATATGTGGAGAGGCCATGGAAGATCATTTTCAAGGAGCATGATACAATCAGAACTCCAAAAATAATAGGAGAAGTCATAAAGTTCAATGTTATTGAGCGCAAGGTGAATGAAGCAATGTGGGAAATCCGAAGGACATGCATTGGCAGCAAGGTCACATGCAGCAGAATGCCTTGTGGGGGTAAGAGGTGTGGACAATACATTGCCGGTTCTACGAAGGGTATGATTGCACCATCTTTCAAAGGCTATCATAAGCACCCTAATGGTCTCATTAGATAATGGATGTAGTTTTGCCCTGATCACGTGCTTCATTGCCATATTGTGGACACCAACATAGATCCAAAACCCAATCCACTACCCAAGATATGGCCAATTGCCATGGGAACTAACCTCACACAAATGAGGTGGTGATACTAAGTGGAGAGCAAGAATGCAAAAGGTGTTATGCCCACCTTACCAAGGAGTAGTGGGGCTACGAGGTCCTTTAAAACAACAAGTGATAAAGAACCACCATATGGGTCCACTACTAACATAGAGGAAGGTGGTTGTCGCATGCAAAATGGTATAAGAGTCAGTCCCTCACATCAATGTCACAGGAAAGGTTTAAAAAAATGCTGCTTTGAAATGAAAGCTACAGTTGTAGAAGAATTGTAGAGGATCAAGCACAAGCATGAAGTTTTCAATATCGAATCGCACAGGGATGATGCACACATGGGAAAATATGATGTGCATGTGAAAGCTAAATCATGGTGTACGTGTCCAGATTTTGCAGATAGAGAATTGAAGGAGAAGCCATATCTTGCATGCAAGAACGTGTACTCCATTTCTTTGCGTGTTCCTCGGGGGTTTCACCTCAAAAAATGTTAGTGTACCACGTGAGTTCAGCATGAGGACTTTTTTAATTAGATACATTGAGAAAATTTAATAGGGTTACATTAACACAAGGGGTTTTTTAATTCAACTTTAGAAAAAAAACCATTAGTTCATAAGTAAAGAGGGGTTGTTTTATTGGGAGAAAATTTTTAGTTAAGGGGTTTTTAAAATACCTCTTAGTGCACCCCCCGAGGCGTGTTCTTGGCTTAATCCATAACAAGAATATGTTCATCCACCAACCTATCCTATGAGACTTGAATCTCTACAATGCATGTTCTTGAAGTAGAGCCTTACCCAATTTAGACCATTGAATGGATGGAATTTCACATTTTGGGACTTTTGTAATGTGAGTGGAAGACACTTTAATGCATGGCTCAAAGTCTTGCATGTGATTTTGCAAATACATCAAGAGCATCGTACACCTCTAGCTACATGGTAGAGAAAATCTTATGCAATCCAATAGCCTACTGAGATGAGGGATACTACTGCATGTCCCTTTCATTTAACTTGCAATGAGAATTTCTTTTCTTATGCTTGGGGGGCTGCACACATACAAAACCTCTATATTGTGGGCATTTAAGGAGCATTTGAGAAATACATTAATTTCATGGGTGTTAAGGAGTCTTTTGAAAATCCATTATCTGTGAATTTAGAGTATTTAAACTCACCCCTTTTTCTATATAAACGTATGATTTTAAAAACCCATTAAAAAACCCCTTTGTAAGTTTATTTCTATAGATTTATCATAACATTTTGAAGAAACAAATTTATGAGCAAGTAGTGAACTTGAAGATGTCTGTTTGAACCTCTACACAACATAAGACAAATTTATGAGCAAGTAGTGAACTTGTACATGGTGCAAATAATTGGGTTTTACATGGCATCATATATCTCCAACCTTAAATCTGTGGGCCGGGTCAATGATGGTACCATCTAATGGAGTGTTCGTACGTGGCATCCAATGTCCTTGATCAAGGAGCACAACGATCAAACAAGTTTCCCCTCTCTCTCTCTTTGTATTTGTATTTCTTTAATTGTGGTTAGTGTAGATGCATGGAAAGAATGCATTGAGGGATGAGTCAATCTTAGCTGCTAGACTAAATTATGAGCTAATCTCTAATGTAGGTGTTCACGGTGTCTACATGCACGGCATCCAACGTCCTTGATCAAGGAGCACAACGATCAAGCTGGAGGGAGGAGAACAACATTGCAGTCTCCATGCGCTGCAACAAACCTCGTTTGCTGTTCCTAAGGCGCAAGAACATGAACATGTAGACAAAGAGCAACAACGGCTCTAATCTTAATAGTAGAGATCAGTACAATTATTTTTGGTGACGAATTATGCTTCAGGCACTCGAGTAACTATTACATATATCTGATTGTTATTATCATTTAAAGATCTCGTATTATTGGATTAACAACGCCTCATCCGTGTCGTGCAAAGGCGGATCAGCAAACCTTTAAAATCCGACGTATCAAGAAGCTTTTTTTTTGGCTTTCCTTTTTGTTTTTGAAGAAGCTTTTGGAGATTTTCTCGACCGGTACAAAAGCCGGTAACAATCAGGGTTAGTGTCGAAGTGGCGAAATTACAGTATGGGTGAGAGTGAAGCTAAGTTTGCGGACTTGATTATGCTCGCTACGATTTGTGAACAAGTCTACAACGAGGAGGCTGCCGCACGAGGTCGAGGCGCGGCGGACTGCAGGAGAAAGCGATCAGGGCCAACATCTTCTGCAACATGCAGTGCTCACCCAACTGATGAGCAATACGATCTGAGACACAATATAATCGCGGATGAGAAGCAGCTTCATGCAGGATTAGCACAAGGGGCTGCTTCTCATCCACATCCGCGATTACCAAGAGCAAGGGACTGGGATCAGAGCAGCATTACCAAAGGTCAAGAGCTCAATATGCATGATGCTGCCCTACGTCGGCGCAAATCAGAAGTAAGCAATTAGGTCGATCAGCCTGTGTTAATTTCCGATTATGATCAGTCTGTGTTATTTACCGATTATGATCAGTCTGTGTTATTTATCAAAATTTGATATTGGCTTCTCATTCCCCATGAGGGACTTTCTCGAAGTCGTCCCTCATGACAAACATGTCCAAGGATCCTCCT
Source organism: Cibotium barometz (assembly GCF_041138505.1). Lineage (NCBI taxonomy): Eukaryota > Viridiplantae > Streptophyta > Polypodiopsida > Cyatheales > Cibotiaceae > Cibotium > Cibotium barometz. The sequence continues at coordinate 9,051,972 of NC_141091.1, forward strand.
TACGTTCTTGGACAAGGAAGATTGAAGTGCAACTCAGGGTGTCCCTGCACCTTGCTTCAAGGGGAAAAGACAACATCCTAATGGTATTAAAGAGCAGTTTGTGTGGTTTTGCAATACCTATGTAGCTTATACATGGAGTGTTAACCAGTCTATCCTTGGTGTGCCTGGCCATTACCCTAAGGTCTGAAAGGTTTCTGTTGGGACTTCCATAAAAAAATATATGAAAAGGAGCAATTACGGCATGCAGGTTTTGTACTTGAGGAGGATGAGAGGTTTCATGTGCAAGGACCAAACATGCAACAGCATTTAGTCATGTTCGGGCTGGTCAAAGGGATAATAAGATCGTGAAGTGGAGATCCAAGATAATTAAAGATTTTCAAGAAAGGATTCAAAAGGCTCAATGTTTGAATGCTGAAGTAGTGCAAGAGTAGATAATAAGTCCAAATGAAATGCATCTTTTCTACGTGCATACAAAAACTTCTATTACAAAGGATCTGACATACACAGTGATAATATCAGAGTTTCGATGTGCTTTTACAAGGACTTCATGCAATGAGATGCAATGAAAGGGATGTATATTCCATGCAAACACATCTACTTTATCTCTATCGTTGTTTTGGGATGATTGAGTGATAAAGTGCACGAGTTTATGCACCAATCAATTCTTACAAAGGTGGAGTTGTTCCAAACACTAACTTTTCATAGAAACCAGCCAAGTATTGGCCAGCCACTTGGTTGAATTTTGAGACTCCATGGGATCATTTTGGACCAACCTTATGTACTTAGAATAGGTATGAGGATGCATTAGCTTTTTTTGGGAGACGAATTTGAGAAACGCTTATATATTTTCTGATAAATCTTCTATGTAATTTTGGGAATGTATAGAAGTATCAATGCTACCCTTGCTACAATTTTGCTATTTTGATGTTGGGTAAGAATCTAAGAACCCTTGCTTCTAAATGTGTATGGCTTTCCTTGTATTCAATAAAATCATGTGGACTTTTGGATTTTACATTAGTGAATGGGAAATAACTATATTTGGAACATAAATGACTTGAGGATAATAAATTGATTTGTACATATTGACAATGATATAGATATTGAAGTGGTTTTGGTTTTTCAAGCTTTAAGAGACTATTGTTGTTTGAATGAAGGAAAAGTAATTACTAAAATTTTAATCCTTGAAGTTCTTGACATTAAAAATAACACAGACAAAATATCAACCATAAACAAAGTAGAGAGGGCTATATTTAGAGATGTTTACAATAAATAAAATTTAACTGGGGATATAACTGCAATGTAATTTTTATAACATATAGATGCAATCAAAGCTAACTAACTACAAATTATACTTTTGATATTGGATATATGTTCTTAAGACCGTTGCTCCCATGTTTGTATGAATTTTTCATATTCAAAAAAATTCATGTACCTACGCTCTTCACAAAAATGAATGAGAGATACCTCTATTTGGAACATAAATAACTTCCACTTTGTTGTGAAAATCAACAAGAGTCCTCGCTTGAATGCAATCGCTCGAATTGTGGTAATCCTCCCATCCAAGTCGTGCAAAGGCGGATCAGCAAACCTTTTTAAAATCCGACGTATTAAACCTACCAAGAAGCTTTAATTTGTGTGTTTTTTTTGCTTTTGCTCTTTTGCTTTTTCGTTCTTGTTTTTGAAGAAGCTTTTGGAGCTTTTCTCGACAAGGCAATCGAAGTGACAAACAGTATGGGTGAGAGTGAAGCTGATAAGTTTGCGGACTTGATTATGCTCGCTACGATTTGTGAACAAGTCTACAACGAGCAGGCTGCCGCACAAAGTCGAGGCGCGGACAGTATTCATCATTATCCTGGTAAAACTTTGGTGCCCTACTGCAGGAAAAAGCGATCAGGGCCAACATCTTCTGCAACATGCAATGCTCACCCAACTGCTGAGCAGTATGACCTGAGACACAATATAATCGCAGATGTCGATGAGAAGCAGCTTCACGTAGGATTAGCTACTACCAATTATGACCGTGCAGCAACTCCGGCATCCAATTATGTTCAGCACAAGGGGCTGCTTGATTTGGATTTGAACAAGATGCCCTTATTAAAGGACGATGATGTTAAAGGATGCTGATGTTGAGCCATTGCCGACTCGGATCAGAGTAGCATTACCAAACGTCAGGAGCTGCATGATGGTGCCCTACGTCGGCGTGGTGATGGCGCAAATCAGAAGTAAGCAATTGGTATCAGCCTGTGTTTACCGATTATGATCAGCCTGTGTTTACCGATTATGATCAGTCTGTGTTTATCAAAATTTGATATTGGCTTCTCATTCCCCAGGACATTAGGACTTTCTTGGAGTAGTCCCTCATGAGGGACAAACATTGGATCCTCCTCACGTTCTTGGACAAGGTTGATGATGGTGGTGATGGTGCCCTCCTCCAGTTTGCCTACTTTGATTATGCTCACCATCACCAATAGTATGTTGGTGGTGGTGATGTTGAAATATGTAGCTATGACTTGGTGGTGATGGTGCCCATTGTGTGTAGTCAGATAATGGTGAATGCAATCGTCAATGCTTATGTTGGCTACTCAGACAAGTGACTACCTGTGCTCACTAGAGATTCTTCTCCTCACCGCTCAGGCACCATAGACAAGTGACTACCTGTGCTCACTAGAGATTCTTCTCCTCACCGCTCAGGCACCATAGCCTTGCTAGCGCCTCTTTCATGTCCTTGCTAGCTTGCGACGTTGCTACCTTACACTCGAAGCCTTTTACGTTATAAAACTTTAGAAAAAACTTTATACATAAAAAGCTTACTCTTCAAGGATTTTGAAAAGAGCTTTCAAAGCTCGAAAACTTGAACTTTATCTATTATGTTTGGGCTCAAGCCTTATATACAAGGTTACAAAACAATTAGTTTTACAAATAGCTTTTTTTTGAAAAATCTTAAAGTATACTTTTTACAATAAAGTATTTGAAAATTTCAACTCTAAACTATTAGAGTTTGTTCCATGTTCTCTTTTCTTAAATATTACTTGATATTGTATTTTTTAACCTAAGGTTTCAAACACTTATATTTGAGCTTTTACACTTCAACATACACACACATCTCTATATTATCTTAAGGAAGAGTTTCACAAAACTCTTAGGTGGTACAAATTTGGAGGTTTAGGAAAAAGAGGAAGTGATTTGAGGAAGTTGGGGAAACTTGGGATAAAATTTGAATTTTGGAACTTGAACGATTGTGAAGCAAAGGTTAGCCGACTAGTGTTTTTGAAGAAGCTTTTGAAGCTTTTCTCCACAAGTACAAAAGCAAGAAACAATGTCGAAGTAGCAATTGAAGTGCCAAATTACTGTATACGTGAGTTTGAAGCTGAGAAGTTTGTGGACTTGATTATCTACAATGAGGAGGTTGCCGCGATCGAGGCATGGCGGACTTAAGCTGATGTTGAAGCATCGCCAAGAGCAAGGGACTAGGATCAAAGAAGCATCACCAAAGATAAGGAGCTACATGATGGTTCACTACATCAGCTTGGGGAATGATGGAGCAAATCAGAAGTAAGCAATTAGGATCATCCTATGTAAATTACCGATTATGATCAGTCTATGTTTATCAAAATTTAATATTGGCTTCTCATCCTGTGTAAATTACCGATTATGATCAGTCTATGTAAATTAATATTGGCTTCTCATTACGCATGGATATTACGACGAGGAGTTTCTTGGAGTGGTCCCTCATGACAAACATGGCCGGACCCTCCTCACGTTCTTGGACAAGGTTGACGATGGTGGTGCTGGTCCCCTCTGGTGGTGATGGTGCCCTCTCACTCGCTTACTGGCATTAAAGCAATGCCTATGTGGGTGGAGCACCTATAGGAGAAGGAAAAACCTCCAGAAAGGGAACACCATCATAATCTCCAAGGATCACAATCAACTAGTATTTGCAATCAACTTTGTAAGGAAATCACTAAACTAGCTCAACACTTTGAGAGGACATTGGGCCTCTCATTAAGCACTTTCTTGTAGGGGTTTGGTACATCAACTGATTAGTGTTGTTCTTCGTGATGTATTCAGGGAAAGTATCAATTTTAGCAAATTTCTTGTTGCTAGTAATCTTTTACACATTTCGATGCAGGTTTTGTTGGTCAATGTTAAAATCTCCCATTACAATGATTAGTAATTTAATCTGCATTAATTTATAAGTTGCTAAATGAATCCAAACAAGTTGGAGGATCGAGGCCTAATTATACATGGGAACGAGTTTCTCACACTCATATTGATTGGTCTCTGACAATGATTCAATTTGTGCGTTAATTGCAAGGTACGGTCTATGAATCCTCAACATAGTACTTCTTAATGTAGTGTTATCTATCCATTTGATATGTCTCTTAGATACAAGTGGTTCTTGCACTTGGCAAATATTTGTTTTATAAAATTCAATCAGTATCTTTGACCACTACCTATTGCACAGAAAGAAGCTTACAGCTTCTTGGATAAATTTTTCAGGTATAACCAAGTATCTATAGATCCCAAAGACCAATGCAAGATCGCCTTCACTCTACTATAGAGAATATGGCTTTTACACATAAAGAAATGTCTTTTGGTCTTACAAACCACTAGCTAGTTTCAATGACTAATGTCCAGCATATACAAGGATTTTCTATAAAAATTCTTAGAGGTCTTCATGGATGACCTCTGTGTGAACTCAAAGTTGAGAAAAGATCATATTCCTTTCTGATCACCCTCCTCCGCCGCTAAGTGAAGCCTTAACCAAACAATGGATGCTCGAACTGATGAGCATCAAGCACAAAGATTTTGAAGACCTGCATGTCTAATCCACATGAAAGATCTTCCACACATTGGCTACATGCATCAAAGAACTCAACAAAGTAAAGAGCTCTTGAGGTTGCACATTTATCATGAAAATGAAGTGTAGAAATTATTAGCCTTCGATTTTTCCATTGGCCCAACTCTGAGACAGATATATAACTACTACAAGCACGTCCTATACTTATTGTCTCATTATCAAAGGGATGTTTGAGGTGTATTTCAGGACAAAAATTTTCCAGTGCTGCATGATAAAGAGTTTTTATATTTTTTCTATCAATCCTCTATTTCGACGTGGGGTTGTTGCAAGATCAGGGCGTCTAGTTTTATCCAGTTTATGCTAGACCAGGACAATGCTTGGAGAGAAAATTTGGGGGGGAGCAAGGTACTTCAAATGAGATCAAGAAACTAATAGAAAATACACATGCACTCAAATTAACCCAATATAACTTAATTAATAAAAATTAGTTTGATTGAGCAAAATTTAAAAAAAATGATAAAATGATAAAAATTTGATCTTTCCATACTTAGAGTGATCCTTTTTTTTCCATAGATGCACCATTACAAAGTACACTAGTCTATGTAGGTTCTAGATGATTTCCATCAAAAATGTAATTTTAATAATTAGATTATTAATATTTGCAGGCCTTCTTATAGTCTGTTATAATTTTGGAAAAGAGATCATTAAAAATCCAACCATTGGATTTGAAATTTTGACTAACCACCACATTCTACTAATGTCTCACTATCTACCACTCTTTTGATCTACAAGATTGAGCATTTTTAAGTGATAGTTATTGTGGGTGCAAAAGGTGGCATATAACACTTTAAAGACCTTGAAATATTTAAAGAAACCATAGAAATAGCTTGAAATTTTCTCAAAAAATCAAGTTAATCTCTATATTATGGGAATATCTAAGGTCCAAAGTGGGAATCTCATATGAGTTTACATGTAAAAGATATTAGCATTTTATGGAATCAGTCCAAATTTGGGACATGGTGTATACATTGACTTTGTACCTAAGGAAATAAGGACTTTCGACTATCTAATGCTTAATCAGATTATGCAACTATATTCCCAACTTCGCATGTGATGTTCCAACAACAGAACTTGAAAGAAAATTCCTTCGTTAGCTAGGAGATTTTCGCCACTAAAGGTAAACAAATGCTTATTTTTTTATTGTTTACAGGGTGTCTGAATGGACAAAACTAGGCACCCTAATCTTGCAACCACCCCATAATGCCGTCAGGAACTTCTCAGTCACACTGCCTTGCCAACATCACTTGCTGTATAATAACGCTTTCAAGGATGGAAGCTAGACTAGGCCAAGGGGATTGTTACTCCTTTCCATACACTTTTTGTAATACCTACCCTAGCTTAGATATTTCACATTGTATCTAGAAGGTCACTTTTGATAAAACAATCTTCTATTAAGCTCAATCTTAGGGGCTCCTTCCGTCTTGGTTATCTTTTTCTCTTCTTATTTCTTGCATGCTTCCATGTCTATGCTTGTATTTGGCTATGGAGTCTTGTAGAGTTTGCTTGGTTATACATATAAGTGCTTCCATGTCTACGCTTGTATTTGGCTATGGAGTGTTGTAGAGTTTGCTTGGTTACATATAAGAGTGCTTGAGTGTGTGTGTGTGTGTGTGTGTGTGTGTGAGTGAGAGAGAGAGAGAGAGAGAGAGAGAGAGAGAGAGAAGCATGCTTGCTTGATAATAGCTAGGTGTGCAGTGTGAGTGAGAGATTGAGAGAGAAAGAGATAGATGGAGGGAGTAGAGAGAAAGCTTGCTAGCTTCTCCCTCTTGTGGGATTGGATTACAAAGGTCCAAGCGTTGGTTTTCCACTCCTCTGCGAGGAATGTGTTGTCACAACTCTAGATGGGTTTGTAATCCTCCGTGTTGAGTCTCACATACACAAAGACAAGATCAAATCGTAAGTAGAAACCTTAGACATCACAAAGGGGGATTGTGTCCATTCACTATATAAGAAAATGCTATATATAATTAGCTCTTATTCACACTGAGTGTCCAAAAGCTTGAAGTTAACTATTTGAGCAGAGGTGTACCCAGTTTTTTTATAAAATTTATAGCTTTTATTATGCCTTTTCATTCCACTTATTTATCACTCTAATTTATAATAGAGAACACCTAGTTTTAAACCCAAAATAGAGTTCTTAGTAGTTTATTACAAGTCATCACCCTATTATCTTGGCAACAAACTAATGTTAAGTGAAAAGCACTGATAAAATGTTATTCTAACAAAAAATAGTAAAATCCAAGAGAATCCATTGGGAGCATAAGCTCCTAGTTTCTCTAGTCCTACTACCAAAATAGATAACTACAAAACTAATAGAGTATGTTGTCCCTAGTTTAAGGATTATATTTCAAGAATGATAAGTGAAAATAATATAACAAGGAGATTAGTAGCCTTTGAAAAGGTAGATGAAATGAGACATACATGGAACAATGGTTGAAAGTAATATGAAGGATAAGGATACTAATGAAAGTGATATAGTCCTTGTATAGTGTGAGAAATGGGAAATGTAAATCTAAGTATATAGGACTATAATCTTTTAGGGTATGTAAGATCATACCTCAAGCTTTGAACTTTGGCTAGGATGGAAATGGAAGGATACTATAATGTGAGCAAGTTAAAGGCATTCTTTTAGCAATGGAAGCTCTATTTTGTACATGTCGAGAGTTGCAAGAGTCTGCACTTTGTCGTGGGCTATGGCATAAATAAAATTGTGGTATCAGGCGATCTCCCTTTTTTGGAGAAGGTTGACTTCTAAAATTCTAATCTACTCACCCTCCTCATTTGAACTTTCTTCTCTTGTGCTTTCCTCGTGTTCTAAGAGTAAACTGTGCCATGGGATTTTGATTATGGCCATGGATCTTCCTTAGGAAAACTTGTAAGGAAATGCTTTGTGTATCCTGAATGTTCCTCGGTCTAGGTAATGGTGAAGCTTATGCCGATTGCTTTTTTCCTTGGTCTAGGTAATGGTGAAGCTTATGGCGATTGCTTTGTTCCTTGGTCTAGATAATGGTGAGGCTTATGGGGCGATTGCTTTGTTCCTTGGTCTAGGTAATGGTGAGGCTTATGGCGATTGCTTTGTGGGCTTGTGGGAGATGGTATAAATGGGAAATCAAAGTGTTGTGGTTATATAAGCTATTCCCCTTCCTTCAATTTCTCTATGTGTACTTTAGGCTTTGGCAATTCCTATGTAGACTTAGTAGCACTGGTGGCCTCTTTCTCTAAGTGGTGTTCCTTGTCTTGTTAGCCCTGGGATTATTTCTCTATCTCTAGATCTGATCTTTGATCTCATGATCCTTGACCATCCTTGTCTTTTTCATCTTTGGGATCTTTTTTAGCTTGCTTCTCATCCTTTTTATACTTGACCTCCTCTTCTTCCCCTTTCTTAGAGCTATCTAAATCCTTGCTAATATCATGCAATGTGTAATTTGTGGAGAGAATCATTTATAGAAAGGATTTATAGGGTGCAAAAATTTTACAAAAGGTATTGAGGCACTTTCCTATTATATCTCGCATTCAACATATGTTCCGATGTCAATCCATTGCTAAGTTAATTATATGACATGTGAACCATCGTTCAAGTTATGGCATGATAAGGATTCCCACCGACTCACCGGCTTGGGCTCACATTGCGGATGAATGGCCATAGTTTAAAGATGAGCCCTTCAATTTAAGGCTTGGATTGGGCATGGATGGGGTGAACCCATTTGGATTGAGATCTACATCATGGTCCACATGGCCCATTGTTCTTGTGAATTATAATATTCCTCCATGGATTTCCATGAAGAAGGGTCATGTGATTCTTGCGCTTCTTGTGCCCGGGAAGCACAAGGTTAAAAATATGGATGTATACCTTGAGCCCTTGATTGAAGAACTCAAATAAATATGGAGATGCATAAGGGTGCATTATATTTCTCGTTCAATTTTCAATCCTGATGTGGACTATGCATGATTTTTTGGGCTATACAAAGTGTTAAGGTACGTTGTACTCATAAATTGATTGTTATCTAAGCAATCACAAGTGATTCATTTATAACTCTAATGTATTGTAATCTCTATTAACTTTCAATTCTTACATGCCATTTTGGTAGGTCTCACAACTGTAGGATATAATAATGTAGGTCCAATTTGTGGTCCATCACTTGTATCCAAACAAACACATGCACTAAATAAAGTGGTTTATAATGAACATCATAGATTTCCTCCTCCTAAACACCCTAATTATGCTCCATCAGAGGTTTCTCTCATTGTGATGAAAGGTGCAGAGTGGGAAGCCATGTGGCATTTGCCTAATACAATGCCATTGGAGGGAAGGTGGAGAGATGGAGGGTGACTCCCATCACAACATTCGCCGCCCGTGGTGGGTGGGCATGAAAGGGTAATTAATCTCCTATCGTCTCCATATTGCATAGAGTTAAGAATAAATCATTTTTTGGATCCAATGCACATTTTTTAGAATGTGGCATCAATGATTTGGGACCAGCTAATTGGTAAAAAAGACACCCATGCAATAAGGGATGACCTAAATGATATCAGACACATGGAAAATGCATGGCCAAGGGTATTCAATGACAAGGTGGTTTTACCAAAGGCGCCATGGAGGTTGACAAGGAAAGAGGAAAAGAATGTCAAGAATCAAATTTCATCTTTTCATATACCAACCGATGTAATGCACTCATTAAAGGGTGCGTTTACAATAATAGAGAAGAAGGATGAGCGTTATTTGTAATGCAGTCTCAAAAAGATGATGCAGGTACGTACATAACTATATCTATTTTTTGGGCACTCCTTGGTTTATGTTGTGTGGACTTTATATTGATCTTTTACTATTTTTGAACATTCATTTCACTAGTTTATAATTCCAATATCAATTGGTGGGTGCAAAGAAGTGAAAGCTCCAAATGCCATCTATAAATTAGGTGGATCGGCAAGGTGAGTTTGAATCAAAACTATGGATTTGTGCTTTTGGTATAACATATAGCTTTGAAATTATCCATTTTTCTTTAATTTATCATTTCTTCCTTTGTTAAATAGGTGGACAGTTTGAAAGGAGATTCATCCAGATTCCATTGAGAAGGAGATTCATCCAGATTTCATTGAGAAGGCTCAATTTGAGTTAATTGAGGTGGTGTGTATAACATATAGCTTTGAAATTATCCAGTTTGAAAGGAGATTCATCCAGATTCCATTGAGAAGGCTCAATTTGAGTTAATTGAGGCGGTGTGTATGATTGAAGAAAGATTTCCAAGAAGCTTACTCACAACTAAATTGCACCTTCTAGTACATTTGGTAGATGTCGAGGTGGCTATATGTGACATTATTCAATAGCCTCCGGTGGATGTTCTTTCTTGAACACTTCATGAAAGCTTGAAGGGATTTGTGAGGAAAAGGGCTAGACAAATGGTTGGTGCAAGAATCCCTTGTATACATCTCAGAATATTTGAAACAAATTGATCCATCTATGCCTAGATTCATGCATAATGATCAAGATGAATGAATGGTCACATGTGCCACATGGCAAAGGATGCATGGATGAGTCCTTCCACAAAAGTCATTACATTTTGTCTTGTTAACATTTATGTGATGGAAAAGTCGGTTGAAAAATATGAAGATACAACAACGATAAGGATAGAGGAGAGAAGGTCATTTAAGAGATCAACACAAAGGCACATGGCATACCCACCCAACCTAAAGGCTCTTCCAAAGGATTGCAATATTGAATGGCTTCGAGATTCCCTAGAGCAAGCCAAAAGGATGAGAAAGGAGAATCCAAGAGAAGAATGGGAGTATGCAAGGGGATGCAACTACCATGTAAGTAAGTAAAGATGTTTTAATATTTAACTAATATATATTGTATTTTGCTAAGATATCTAATGTTGAATTCTAAATTGCTTACATATGAGCTATATTAAAGATTTCTGATTAGATTGCAATATAAAGTGCATAATGCAATGTGGTCAGAAGGTCGACATTTTGGTACTCAACGTGTGGACTCAAAGAGAATCACATATGATTGTGGTGTAATGGCAAGTTTTGACCAAGATAGTCGAGCTAGTAGAAGAGATAAAAATATTATAATAGAGAAACATGAATATTGTGGAACAATTCAAGGCATCTTGGAGATTGAATTTAGATCTTTCAAAGTGTTTATTTTTAAGTTATTTAAAGTTGTATATCTAGTGGTACTCAAGAAACCATCAAGAAGCATCCAAGCAGATTCTTTGTAATTGATTCAACTAAATTATGGCAAGATTCAAGAGACACATATGTTCTACCACAAAATTGTGAACAAGTTTACACTTAATTTTCAATTTGGATGTATTTATTTTCTTATAAAGATTTTTTGGTTCTCATTTTTAGGTTGTGTTTCATCCGGACCAAAGAGATCCTAATTGGTGGTATTTAATACAAGTCGCTCCTCAATCTAAATGTACATTTTAAGATTAAGATGTTGAAGAAGAAATGCAGGGTGGACAATCAATAGAAGATGCAACTAACAATCAATATGACCACCATGAGGACCATGATGATAATACCTCTACATCATCTTCAAGTAGTGGAATAGGACTTTGTATCGATATAGAAGCCATCCAAATGATGGATTTGGAGATAGAAAAATTGGCATGCATGGATTTATTACATGGATTTGATGGTGGTACTAATTAAATATATATCGTCATAACATATGTATACATTAATTTGTTTGTAACAAATTGGTGAGTTTGTTATTTTATTTCAAAAAGATTTGGATGTTTAATAGGATTTTTTGGATTTTAATTTAGTTTAAGTTTTTATTTCCAATCTAGTTGTGCATTTTGTTTTACGCCGCCGCTCTTAGGGATGTTTATACTAGTGCTTATAACGGCATTTTTATAGTGTCTCTTAGTGTGGTGCTTCTAGCGGCATCAGCAGCGCTAATAGCAATGCTTATAGCGGCATTTATCTAGCACTGCTAAGCGGTGATAATAATGGTGCTTATAGCGACGTAACGTGTAAAATGCCACAAATAAATGTTGCTAATGCTTGCTTCTCTTGCAATGAGTGACACTCCTAGCGACACACAAAATGTTGCTAAATGAAATTGACTCTTCTTTTTTTAAGTTTAGTGGTATAAGCCGAAAAGTGTCTTTACGCATGTCATTTAGAGATGCCTGTAAGTTATGTTGCTAACCCCTATATGTCTTTAGTGAACTTCACACATCACATCTTGTTCATTATGTCTTGCACCTATGTATCTGACTATTGCATCCTAGCCATCCAAGCCAAATCAATTGGTAACTCATCAAGAACATTTTTACGCTACATACATTCTAGACAAGTATTCATCTCCCTAATCAACAACTTTAGTCTTTCAAAGGCATGCATACACTCTACATCCCTAAACAAATTTGACCCCTTTTTTCAACAGTTTGCCATTTTTTCTTTCACATGATGGTGAAGGGGTACTTTCTCCTCTTTGTTCTCCTTTGTAGAATAGTTTCTCTATTTGTTGGATGAGCATTGATAACATTGCCAACTTTTCCACATCCTTCTTCATCTTTGATGGTTGATGAATGAACTTGACGAAAATAGTTTGTAAATTTTGAGGATTATTATCACACCAATTATGCCAATGGGATAAATTTTTTTATTATCTAGTTTCTTTTCTTGTAAATTAATGCAAGCATAATTTCTTGATTCCAGCTTGGTCCTCAATAAACTATCAATTCTCGCAAGATGAAAGAAAAACCTTCTTAGTTGATAGTCACAATTGAATGCATGCTTGTTGCTTTAATAGAAATATCATAAATCTTGTACTATATTTTAAACATGTAAATGAAATAAGAAAAAGTATGTTAATACTAATTATTTCACATTTTTTCCTTTTCTCTTTATTAGAAGCTACCTTTAATTATATTTATGTTATTTATATGTGTGTGTGTGTGTGTGTACTTTTTTTTCATATATTATTAAAACATACCTTTATATGTAAGAAAAAGCATTAATTCTTTTGGTTATTTCTTTCCCTTTGGGATAACAATCCCGTCCAAATGTGGGTCTTCTTTGTTGCTCCACAATTGTGGTATATATATGTATTTCATTAATTTCATATAACAGAAAATCATATCCCTATTATTTATAAAATATATATAGTACCCTGATCACATTTTAAATAAGAAATCACTTAGACTTAATAGTGAAATGAAATCGACAATGAAGAAGAATCATTCAAGCAAGAGGGTAATTCTGATCCAGACTACTCACAACAAAAAGATAAACCTCATATTCATTCTTTGCTTAAAATAAAAGGAACAATAAATGGACATGAAGTTGTTATTTTGCATGATGATGGTAGTACACATGATTTCATTTCTGAAAAGACACTTAGAGCATTAAATCTTCATTTTTCACCTACGCACTATAAAGTCAAAGCAGCATTTACTGGAACAAAGTATAATTGCATGCAAGAGGTGAAAGATTTGGATTTATGCATCAAGCCCTTAACAGAAAAGAGGGATTTCTTATTTGCACCTTTACAAGAGGTGGATATAATTTTGGGTATGCCTTTGAGACACATGTACAACCCTATTATAGACTATGACACATAGCATTTGTCTAAGGAAGGACAATGAAAATGTTTTCCTCCAGTGTCTAGTCAAAGGAGAAATGAGTCCTTTGTTGAGTCACACTCAAGCAAAGAGAGCTCTAAGAAAAAGAGACAAGACTTATATGGTATGGGTTAACCAGCTTGATGCTGAGTCTGACACATCCAAAAGTCCAAAGTTTGATCTGTTTATCTCCAAATTTAGTGACTGTTTTATGGAAGATTTACCTCCAGGATTACCTAAGTCTAGGCCTGAGGATCATAGTATTGACTTATTGCCTGGAAATTCTCCGCCTTGTAAAGCTCCCTATAGAGTCAACAATTTAGAGCAAAAAGAAATCCAAAACCAAATCGAAGACTTGCTAGAGAGAGGCCTTATTCGACCTAGTAGTTCACCTTTTGGAGCTCCAGTCCTTCTTGTTAAGAAGAAGAACCAAACTTTCCGAATGTGTATAGACTACCGTGCATTGAATAAGATTACTGTCAAGAACAGATATCCTATTCCTAGCAGGGATTTCACTGACGTAAACGAGAACATGTGAACATGTTAATAACATATGTTAATAACACAAAAAATCTTGTGATCACATGTTATATTCACAAAGCTTTCACAAGGGCCTAAAAAAATTCTTTGTCGGGCATAAAAAATCTTCTTAGGTGGCCACTGACCTGCTATTATGTGAAGATGGTAACATGAGAACATGTGAATAGCTTATTCCCATGTGTAGCCAAGCTTTTAAGGGGCTCCCAAATGGCAAGTGACCTGTTATTTTGTGAACGGTAACATGAGAACATGTGAATAACTTGTTCACATGTGTTATTATCACAAAAAATCTTGTGATCACGTGAATATTAAATCCCTGATTCCTAGGGTAGATGATCTTCTTAACAAGCTTATAGGATCAAAGGTCTTTATTAAGATTGACCTTGACCTAAAGTCCGGGTATCATCAAGTTCGCATGACTGAATCTGACATTTTCAAGACAGCTTTTAGAACACAAACTGGTCATTATGAGTTTTTGGTTATGCCATTTGGTTTGACCAATGCTCCAGCTACTTTCAGCCGTATGATGAATTGCATATTCCTTAAGTTTCAAAGTTTTGTTATAGTGTTCTTTGATGACATTCTTGTTTTCAGCAAGGATCGACAAGAGCATGAACAACACTTGGAACAAGTGTTCAACCTTTTGAGAGAAAATGAATTGTATGTCAATCCTGAAAAGAGTTCTTTCTTTCAAAAAGAGATTGAATACTTAGGTCATATAGTGTCGGCTAAAGGGATTCGTATAGATCCTAAGAAAATTGAGTGTATAGCTTCTTGGCCTAAGCCTAGGAACATACATGACCTTAGATCTTTTCTTGGCCTATGTAGTTATTATAGGAAGTTCGTTAAGAATTTTGCTTATATTGCTCATCCTTTGACTGAACTCCTTAAGAAAGCTATAAATTTCAATTGGACTGAAAAGCAAGATAAATCTTTTGCAACACTCAAAAATGCTTTAACACAAGCACCAGTTCTTACACTACCTGATTTTCAAAGACCATTCTTTATAGTAGTGACTGATGCTAGTGGCAAAGGATTTGGAGCTGTTCTTATGCAAGACAACCATCCTATTGCTTATCAGAGTAGAAAGCTTAAGCCTGCAGAGCAAAATTATAGCACATATGACAAGGAATTAGCAGCAGTAGTGCATGCTTTGGGTTCTGAATTTCTTATCAAGACGGATCAACAAAGCATTAGGCATTTGCTTTCGCAACCCCTTATTTCAGATAGGCACATAAAATGGGCATCTTTCATTCAAAGTTTCCAACCTATGATTCAATACCAACCTGGAAAAGAAAATGTTATTGTCGATGCTTTGAGTCGAAGACCAAATATCAACAACATTTCCATTATTGAAAGTGAACCATTTGTACTTATGAAAAAAATCTATGAAGTTGATCCAAATTTTTCAGAAATATGGATCAAATTGCGTGAAAACAATTGGACACCTCAAGGAAGTTATTCTCATAATGATGGCTATCTTTTCTTTGAGAAAAGATTGTGTGTTACTCAACCTTATAGACAACTTATCTTGGAAGAGATGCACCAACCACTATTTGTGGGACATAGAGGAGTTTCTGCAACACTTCAAGTAGTTTCTCGAGAATTCTTTCGGCCTCATTTGAAGAATGATGTAGCTAAATTTGTAGCTGAATGTAACATTTGCCAAGCAATTAAAAGCTACAAAGGCAAAGCTTTAGGATTGCTTATACCTCTAATCATTCCTGATAGACCATGGGAACAAGTGTCTATGGACTTCATTACTGGTTTTCCTACTACTTCCAGTCATCAATCATGACATGATTTGGACAATAGTGGACAGGTTTAGTAAGCAAGCCTATTTCATTCCATGTAAAAAGACACTAACTTCTCAGCAAGCCGCGAACATATTTGTCAAGCAAATCTTTGTTCATCATGGACTACCCAAAGTAATAGTTTCTGATAGAGATTCTAAATTTTGTAGTCACTTTTGGGATAGTATAAAAAGAAAAAGAAAAAGTCTAATTTAAAGAAAAACTCTTTGGAATCGTGATCAAAAGTTGTTTACTATTTGAGATAAATATGATAAATTATGAAAACAATACATTAGTGTGTACAATAGTGCGATTTTATTCAGGATATTTCTTAAAAAATATATACTATAATAAGGTGTTAAAATAATACAATAGAAAGATTTCATTTTACTATTAAGTCTAAGTGATTTCTTATTTAAAATGTGATCAAGGTACTATATATATTTTATAAATAATAGGGATATGATTTGCTTTTATATGAAATTAATGAAATACATTTATATACCACAATTGTGGAGCAACAAAGAAGACCCACATTTGGACCGGATTGTTATCCCAAAGGGAAACAAATAACCAAAAGAATTAATGCTTTTTCTTACATATAAAGGTATGTTTTAATGTTATATGAAATTAATAAAGTACACACACACACACACACACATATATATATGTATATAAATAACATAAATATATTTAAAGGTAGCTTCTAATAAGGAGAAAAGGAAAAAATGTGAAATAATTAGTATTTACATACTTTTTCTTAAGAGTACAAGATTTATGGTATTTCTAAAGCAACAAGCATGCATTGAATTGTGACTATCAACTAAGAAGGTTTTTCTTTCATCTTGTGAGAATTGATAGTTTATTGAGGAACAAGATGGAATAGTATCAAATAATATATCAAGAAATTATGGTTGCATTAATTTACAAGAAAATATTTTAGATAATAAAAAAATTTGTCCCATTGGCATAATGGGTGTGATAATAATCCTCAAAATTTACAAACTATTTTCCTCAAGTTCATTCATCAACCATCAAAGATGAATAAGGATGTGGAAAATTTGGCAATGTTATCAATGCTCATCCAAGCAAATAGAGAAACTATTCTTCAAAGGAGAACAAAGAGGAGAAAGTACCCCTTCACCATCATGTGAAAGAAAAAATGGCAAAACTATTGAAAAAAGGGGTCAAATTTGTTTAGGGATGTAGAGTGTATGCATGCCTTTGAAATACTAAAGTTATTGATTAGGGAGATGAATACTTGTCTAGAATGTATGTAGCATAAAAATTTTCCTGTTGAGTTACCAATTGATGTGGCCTGGATGGCTAGGATGCAATAGTCAGATACATAGGTGCAAGACATAATGAACAAGATGTGATGTGTAAAGTTCACTAAAGACATATAGGGGTCTAGCGATAGGGGTTAGCAACATAACTTACAGGCATCTCTAAATGACATGCGTAAACACACTTTTAGGCTTATACCACTAAACTTAAAAAAAGAAGAGTCGGTTTCGTTTAGCAACATTTTTTGTGTCGCTAGGAGTGTCACTCATTGCAAGAGAAGCAAGCATTAGCAACATTTATTTGTGGCATTTTACACGCTACGTCGCTATAAGCGCCATTACTATCACTGCTTAGTAGCGCTAGATAGATGCCACTTAGCAGCACTAGATAAATGCCGCTATAAGCGTTGCTATATTAGCGTTGTTGATGCCGCTATAAGCACCACACTAAGAGACACTATTAAAATACCGTTATAAGCACCAGTATAAACATCCCTAATAGTTGCATCTTCTATTGATTGTCCACCCTGCATTTCTTCTTCAACATCTTTATCTTAACATGTACAGTTAGATTGAGGAGCAACTTGTATTAAATACCACCAATTAGGATCTCTTTGGTCCAGATGAAACACAACCTAAAAATGAGAACCACAAAATCTTTGTAAGAAAATGAATACATCTAAATTAAAAATTAAGTGTAAACTTGTTCACAATGTTGTGGTAGAACATATGTGTCTCTTGAATCTTGCCATAATCTAGTTGAGTCAATTACAAAAAATCAGCTTGGATGCTTCTTGACGGTTTCTTGAGTAGCTCTAGATATACCACTTTAAATAACTTAATAATAAAGATAAACACTTTGAAAGACCTAAATTCAATCTCCAAGATCCCTTGAATTGTTCCACAATATTCAAGTTTCTCTATCATAATATTTTTATCTCTTCTACTAGCTCGACTATCTTGGTCAAAACTTGCCAATAAACCACAATCATATGTGATTCTCTTTGAGTCCACACGTGGAGTACGAAAATGTCGACCTTTTGACCACATTTCATTATGCACTTTATATTGCAACCTAATCAAAAATCTTTAATATAGCTCATATGTAAGTAGTTTAGAATGCAACATTACATATCTTAGCAAAATACAATATATGTTAGTTAAATATTAAAACATCTTTACTTACATGGTAGTTGAATCCCCTTGCATACTCCCATTCTTCTCTTGTATTCTCCTTTCCCGTCCTTTTGACTTGCTCTAGGGAATCTCAAATCATTCAATATTTCAATCCTTTGGAAGAATCTTTAGGTTGGGTGGGTATGCTATGTGCCTTTGTGTTGATCTCTTAAATGACCTTCTCTCCTCTATCCTTATCTTTCTTGTATCTTCATATTTCTCAATCGAATTTTCCATCACATAAGTGTTAAGAAGACAAAATGTAATGACCTTTTGTGCATGGACTCAACATCTTTCAAATGCATCCTTTTCCATGTGGCACATGTGACCATTCATTCATCTTTATCATTATGCATGAATCTAGGCATAGATGGATCAATTTGTTTCAAATATTCTGAGATGTATACAAGGGATTCTTGCACCAACCATCTGTCTAGCCCTTTTCCTCACAAATCCCTTCAAGCTTTCATGAAGTGTTCAAGAAAGAACATCCACCGGAGGCTAATGAACAACATCACATATGGCCACCTCGACATCTACCAACTGTACTGGAAGGTGCAATTGAGTTGTGAGTATGCTTCTTGGAATCTTTCTTCAATCATACACACTGCCTCAATTAACTCAAATTGAGCCTTCTCAATGGAATCTAGATGAATCTTCTTTCAAACTTTCCACCTATTCAACAACGGAAGAAATGATAAATTAAAGAAAAATGAATAATTTCAAAGCTATATGTTATACCAAAAGCACAAATCCATATTTTTTATTGGAACTCACCTTGCCGATCCACCTAATTTATAGATGGCATTTCGAGCTTTCACTTCTTTTCACCCACCAATTGATATTGGAATTATAAACTAGTGAAATGAATTTTCAAAAATAGTAAAAGATCAATATAGACTCCACACAACATAAACCGAGGATAGAGTCCTAATTATTATGCATAAAGAGTCCTGATCATTATGCATATAGAGTCCTAATCATTATGCATAAATCTAGGCATAGATGGATCAATTTGTTTCAAATATTTTGAGATGTATACGAGGGATTCTTGCACCAACCATCTGTCTACTATGCTTCCTTATAATCTAGCCCTTTTCCTCACAAATCCCTTCAAGGTTTCATCATGAAGTGCTCAAGAAAGAAAATCCACTGGCGGCTAATGAATGACGTCACATATAGCCATCTCATCTATGAAATGTACTTAAGGTGCAATTGAGTTGTGAGTATGCTTCCTGGAAAGAGAAATGATAAATTAAAGAAAAATGGATGTTATACCAAAAAAACAAATCTATAATTTTGATTAGAACTCACCTTGCCGATCCATCTAATTTATAGATGGCATTTCGAGCTTTCTCTTCTTTGCACCCACCAATTGATATTGGAATTATAAACTAGTGAAATGAGTTTTCAAAAACAGTAAAAGATTAATATAGAGTCCACACAACATAAACCAAGGAGTGCCCAAAAAACAGATATAGTTATGTACGTACCTACATCATCTTGTGCCTATCATGTGATTTGAGACCATACAAATGATGCTCATCCTTCTTCTTTGTTATTGTAAATGCACCCTTTAATGAGTGTATTACACTGGTTGGTATATGAAAAGGTGAAATTTGATTCTTGACATTCTTTTCCTCTTTCCTTGTCAACCTCCATGGTGCCTTTGGTAAAACCACCTTCTCATTGAATACCCTTCGCCATGCATTTTCCATGTATTCGATATCATTTAGGTCATCCCTTATTGCATGGGTGTCTTTTTTACCAATTAGCTGGTCCCAAATCATTGATGCCACATTCTTAAAAATGTGCATTGAATCCAAAAAATGATTTATTCTTAACTCAATGCAATATGGAGATGATAGGAGATTAAGTACCCTTTCATGCCCGTGGGCGAGTGTTGTGATGGGAGTCACCCTCCATCCCTCCACCTTCCCTCCAATGGCATTGTAGGAGGTGAATGCCACATGGCTTCCCACTCTGTAGCTCTCATCACAATCAAAGATGCCTCTGATGGACCATAATTAGGGTGTTTTGGAGAGGAAATCTATGATGTTCATTATACACCACTTTATTTAGTGCATGTGTTTGTCTGGATACAAGTGATGGACCACAAATTGGACCTGCATTATATCCTGCAGTTGTGAGACCTACCAAAATGGCATGTAAGAATTGAAAGTTAATAGAGATTACAATACATTAGATTTATAAACGAATCACTTGTGAATGCTTAGATAACAATCAATTTATGAGTACAACGTACCTAAACACTTTGTATAGCCCAAAAAATCATGCATAGTCGACATCAAGATTGAAAATTGAACGAGAATTATAATGCACCCTTATGCATCTCCATAATTACTTGAGATCATCAATCAAGGGCTCAAGGTATACATCCATATTTTTTACCTTGTGCTTCCCGGGCACAAGAATCACATGACCCTTCTTCATGGAAATCCATGGTCCAGGAGGAATATTATAATTCACAAGAACAATGGGCCATGTGGACCATGACGTAACTCTCAATACAAATGGGTTCACCCCATCCATGCCCATGCCAAGCCTTAAATTACAGGGCTCATCTTTAAACTATGGCCATTCATCCTCAATGTGAGCCCAAGCGGGTGAGTCGGTGGGAATCCTCATCATGCCATCAGTTGAACAATGGTTCACATGTCATATCATTAACTTAGCAATGGATTGACATCGGAACATATGTTAAATGTGAGATACAATAGGAAAGTGCCTCAATACCTTTTGTAAATTTTTTGCACCCCATACATCCTTTCTATAAATGATTCTCTCCACAAATTAGACATTGCATGACATTGGCTAGGATTTAGATAGCTCTAAGAAAGGGGAAGAAGAAGAGGTCAAGTATAAAAAGGATGAGAAGCAAGCTAAAAAAGATCCCAAAGATGAAAAAGACAAGGATGGTAAAGGATCATGAGATCAAAGACCATATCTAGAGATACATAAATAATCCCAGGGCTAACAAGACAAGGAACACCACCTAGAGAAAGAGGCCAGCAATGCTACTAACAAGTATATAGGAATCGCCAAATCTAGAAGTACACATAGAGAAATGGAAGGAAGGGGAATAGCTTATGTAACCACAACACTTCGATTTCCCATTTATACCATCTCCCACGAGCCCACAAAAAGCAATCGCCAAAAGCCTCACCATTACCTAGACCAAGGAACATTCAGGATACTCAAAGCATTTCTAATAGTTTTTCTTGATGAAGATCCATGGCCAGAGCCCAAAATCCAATGGCACACTTTACTCAGAGAACATGAGGAAAGCACAAGAGAAGAAAGTTCAAATCAGGAGGGTGAGTAGATTAGAATTCTAGAAGTCAACCTTCTTCAAAAAAGGGAGATTGCCTGATACCACAATTTTATTTATGCCATAGCCCACCACAAAGTGCAGACTCTTGCAACTCTCGACATGTACAAAATAGAGATGCCTTTGCTAAGGTAATGCCTAGAGTTAAGATGGTAATAGTAGAATATGGATCATGTCTTCGCCAAAAGCACCATGGAGAACACATTGGCTGGGAGGATTATTTGGTTTGCTAGAGGCTCCCAGTTCTAGAATACTTACCGTCGTAAGGCACCAACTTAACAAACAATATATCCACAATACATGTGCCAATTAAGAGGATCTATTCATTGCAAAACTCTTTAAGTGGCAATCCTACACTTTATCAAACTCTATACGCCTTCTCTTTCTTCTTTCCCCTTAGGTTGCATCTCTCTTTTCTTTTTGCCTTTTTTGTTTTGAAATTGGAACATTATATCTTTAGTTAAAGGGATATAATAGCACTTTAACTTTCTCACATTATAGTATCCTTCCATTTCCATCCTATCCAAAGTTTAAACCTTGAGGTATGATCTTAGATACCTAAAAGATTATAGTCCTACATATTTAGATTTACATTTCCCATTTCTCACACTATACAAGGACTATATCACTTTCATTTGGTAACCTTATCCTTCATATTACTTTCAATCATCGTTCCATGTATGTCTCATTTCATCTACCTTTTCAAAGGCTACTAATCTCCTTGTTATATTATTTCCACTTTTCATTCTTGAAATACAATCCTTAAACCAAGGACAACATACTCTATTAGTTTTGTAGTTATATATTTTGGTAGGACGACTAGAGTAACTGGAAGCTTATGCTCCCAATTGATTCTCTTGGATTTCACTATGTTTTGTTAGAATAACATTTTATCAGTGCTTTTCACTTAACATTAGCTTGTTGCCAAGATAATAGGGCGATGACTTGTAATAAACTACTAAGAACTCCATTTTGGGTTGTTTATAACTAGGTGCTCTCTATTATAAATTAGAGTGAGAAATAAGTGGCATGAAAAGGCATAATAAAAGTTATAAATTTTATAAAAAAGCTGGCTACACCTCTGCTCAAATAGTGAACTTCAAACTTTTGGGCAGCACTCAGTGTGAATAAGAGCTAATTGTATATAGCATTATCTTAGTGAATGGACACAATCCCCCTTTGTGATGTCTAAGGTTTCTACTTACGATTTGATCTTGTCTTTGTGTATGAGAGAAAAGAGTAAGCATGTCAACACTGAGGATTACAAACCCATCTAGAGTCGTGACAACACATTCCTCGTATAGGAATGGAAAACCAATGCTTGGACCTTTATAATCCAATCCCAAAAGTGGGAGAAGCTAGCAAGCTTCCTCTCTACTCACTCAATCTATCTCTTTCTCTCTCTAAACAATAAGAAAATAGGCATTTGTTTACCTTTAGTGGCGAATATCTCCTAGCTAACGAAGGAATTTGCTTTCAAGTTCTTTCGTTGGAACATCAAATGCGAAGTTGGGAATATAGTTGCATAATCTGATTAAGCATTAGATAGTCGAAAGTCTTTATTTCCTTAGGTACAAGGTCAATGTATACACCATGTCTCGAATTTGGACTGATTCCATAAAATGCTAATATCTTTACATGTAAACTCATATGAGATTCCCACTTTTGGACTGATTCCATAAAATGCTAATATCTTTACATGTAAACTCATATGAGATTCCCACTTTTGGACCTTAGATATTCACATAATATAGAGCTTAACTTGATTTTTGGAAAAATTTTAAGCTTTTTGTATGTTTTCTTTAAAAATTTCAAGGTCTTTAAAGTGTTATAATATATGCCACTTTTTGCACCCACAATAACAATCACTTAAAATGCTCAATCTTCTAGATCAAAAGAGTGGTAGATAGTGAGACATTAGTAGAATGTGGTGGTTAGTCAAAATTTCAAATCCAATGGTTGGATTTTTAATGATCTCTTTTCCAAAATTCTTCCAGGCTATAAGAAGGCCTGCAAATATTAATAATCTAATTAGTAAAATTATATTTTTGATGATAATCATCTAAAACCTACAGAGACTAGTGTACTTGTAATGGTGCATATATGGAAAAGAAAAGGATCACTGTAAGTATGGAAAGATCAAATTTTTATCATTTCATCATTTTTTAATTTTACTTAATAAGACTAATTTCTATTAATTAAGTTATATTGGGTTAATTTGAGTGCATGTGTATTTTCTATTAGTTTCTTGATCTCATTTGAAGTACCTTGCTCTCCCCAAATTTTCTCTCCAAGCATTGTCCTAGTCCAACATATACTGGATAAAACTAGACACCCTGATCTCATAACAACCCCACATCAAAATAGAGGATTTATAGAAAAGGGATAAAAACTCTTTATCATGCAGCACTAGAAAATTTTTGTCCTAAAACACACCTTAAACATCCCTTTGATAATGAGACAATAAGTACAAGATGTGCTTGTAGTAGTTGTATATATGTCCCAGAGTTGGGCCGATGGCAAAATTGAAGGCTAATAATTTCTACACTTCATTTTCATGATAAATATGCAACCTCAAGATCTCTTTACTTTGTTGAGTTCTTTGATGCATGTAGCCAATGTGTGGATGATCTTTCACATGGCTTAGATATGCAGGTCTTCAAAATCTTTGTGCTTGATGCTCATCAGTTCGAGCATCCATTGTTCGGTTAAGGCTTCACGGAGGAAGGTAGTAAAAAAGGAATATGATCTTTTCTCAACTTTGAGTTCACACAGAGGTCATCCATAAAGACCTCTAAGATTTTTTATAGGAAATCCTTGTATATATGCTGGGGACATCAGTCATTGAAACTAGCTAGTGGTTTGTAAGACTAAATGACATTTCTTTATGTGTAAAAGCCATATTCTCTATAGTGGTGAAGGCGATCTTGTATTGGTGTTTGGGATCTATAGATACTTGGTTATACCCAAAAATTTATCCAAGAAGCTGTAAGCTTTTTTCTGTACAATAGGTAGTGGTGAAAGATACTGATTCAATTTTATCAAACAAATATCTGCCAACCACTTGTATCTAAGAGACATTTCAAATGGATAGACAACACTACATTAAGAAGTATGTTGAGGATTCATAGACCGTACCTTGCAAATAACGCACAAATTGAATCATTGTCGGAGACCAATCAATATCAGTGTGAGAAACTCGTTCCCATGTATAATTAGGCCTCTATACTTCAACTTGTTTGGACTCATTTAGGAACTTATAAATTAATGCAGATTAAATTACTAATCATTGTAATGGGAGATTTTAACATTGACCAACAAAACCTGCATCGAAATGTGTAAAAGATTACCAGCAACAAGAAATTCGCTAAAACTGATACTTTCCTTGAATACATCACGAAGAACAACACTAATTAGATGATGTACAAAACCCCTGTAAACTACCCTTGCAAATTGCTTAATGAGAGGCCCAATGTCCTCTTAAGTGTTGAGCTGGTTTAGTGATTTCCTTACGATCCCAATCTGGAGGATTTTGCTTCTCCTGTAGGTGCTCCACACACAAAGCATTGCTTTAATGCCAGTAAGCATAGGTAATGTGGAGGAGGGCACCATCACCACCAGCACCACCATCATCGACCTTGTCCAAGAACGTGAGGAGGTTCCGGCCATGTTTATCATGAGGGACTACTCCAAGAAACTCCTCATAATGTCCATGCGTAATGAGAAGCCAATATTGAATTTTGATAAACATAGACTGATCATAATCGGTAATTTACACATGCTGATCCTAATTGCTTACTTCTGATTTGCTCCATCATTCCCTAGGCCGACAAAGTGCACCATCATGTAGCTCCTTATTTTTGGCTATGCTTCTTTGATCCTAGTCCCTTTCTCTTGATGATAGCTAAACATCAGCTTAAGTTCGTTGCACCGCCTCGATCGCGGCAACCTCCTCGTTGTAGACTTGTTCACAAATCATAGTGAGCATAATCAAGTCCGTAGACTTCTCAACTTCAAACTTACCCATATTGTAATTTGGCACTTCAATTGCCACTTCGACATTGTTTCTTGCTTTTGTACTTGTGTGGAGAAAAGCTCCAAAAGCTTCTTCAAAAACACTAGTCGGCTAACCCATGCTTCACAGTCCTTCGACTTCCAAAATTCAAATTTTATCCCAAGTTTCCCCAACTTCCTCAAATCACTTCCTCTTTTTCCCAAACCTCCAAATTTGTACCACGTAAGAGTTTTGTGAAACTCTTCCTTAAGATAATATAGAGATATGTGTGTATGTTGAAGTGTATAAGCTCAAATATAAGAGTGTTTGAACCTAAGGTTAATAAATACAATATCAAGTAATATTTAAGAAAAAAGAACATGGAACAAACTCTAATAGTTTAGAGTTAAAATTTTCAAATACTTTATTGTAAAAAGTGTACTTTAAGATTTAAAAAAAAAGCTATTTGTAAAACTAATTGTTTTTTAATCTTGTATATAAGGCTTGAGCCGAAACATAATAGATAAAGTTCAAGTTTTTGAGCTTTGAAAAGTCTTTTCAACATCCTTGGAGAGTAAGCTTTTTATATTTAAAGTTTTTCTAAAATAAAAGGCTTCGAGTGTAAGGTAGCAACATCGCAAGCTAGCAAGGACGTGAAAGAGGTGCTAGCAAGGCTATGGTAGAAGAATCTCTGGTGAGCATAGGTAGTCACTTGTTTTAGTAGCCAACAGAAGCATCGACGGTTGCATTCACCATTATCTAACTACATACAATGGGCTTGACCAATTTTCGGTCTGAATTTCCCTTTATTCTTAATATTGCGCCAACAATCCTTGGTTATATGGCCAGGTTTAGCACAAGTTTTGCAGAAGTCTCTTCTATAGAGGAGGCACCACTACACGGTTATGGTGTGCAGTGACCATGGAGAGCAACAACATCGATGATGATACTATTGTTCTTCTTCCACCCCCATCATCATCATCATCAGTTAGTTGCTGCTTCCTCGTCTTCTGTTGAAATATGTAGCTATGAAGAATCGAAATCGAAAGTAAAAAATGAACCCAATCTTTGCATCGGCTGCTTAAGGCCTCCGCCTGCAAGCGGTATCTTCGAAGGCCTGCCATACCGCCTCTACATTCCTTGCCTTATAAGCTACGACGATTGGAAGCTCCAACATAAGCGAGCCTTTATACCATGCGTTGAAGCTCGCTGCCAAGAAACCCTAAGTCTAGATGCCTGCACGCCCTTTCTACTATCATCACTCATCGATGCGTGGGAGACGCTGCGCCTCGATGAACACCATATACGAGAGAGAGAGAGAGAGTATACACTCTGCCCTTTCGAAGATTGCTAAGCCTTGGTCGTCAAGGGAGGTTTTTCCTTCTCCTGTACGTTGCTTTGTTCTTTTGATGGCCCAATTAATGTCATGAACAACACTCTCCTTGCATAAAATCTCCTCTTCATGTACATTTGAAGAGGTAGGTCTCCTCCCACCAATTGGTCGCCTACCTGATGATGTACTCCGGCCTATGACTATCATGCTCCATCACTGCAACAAGAGTTGCAAAGCCTCTTCTCCTTCTAATTTGGGTTTTCTCCATTGATGATGGCCTTTGCATTTTTTAGATGTCTGAAGCCCACGGCCTCTTCTATAACACTGTAGGCAACATCAACTAGTCTCTTTGTCGACACATTGCTTGAATCTCCTGACATAATCCTCTCCCTTAGTTTGTCTAGTATAGGTCCTATTCCCAAATGTTTGCTAGACATGTAGGCATTGTAGTGTGCACTTTGAAGCACAGACATTGCTAGGTCTGAAGTAGTGGCCTCAGATAAGCTTATATGTTTAGCATATCCATGAGCAACCCTCGTACTTAAATGCTTTGTCTATGATAAATTCATAGAAGGAACAAATCCTGTGTCCTTATGTTGTTGCATGAATGATCTGCCCCATTGGGAAACCTGTATATCCCACCATGCCAACCATATGTCAAGGGCAGACAACTTACCATCTTTTACATGCATAGGTGTCCACCACTTCTTTAAAGCATATTTACAAATCTCTGCACTAGCATCGGATGTCGCTCTCTTGCAGTTTCTACACAACTGCTTATGCTCTTCTTGAAAAGGAGGCCTAATGCATTTTCTTGTATGCTCTATCATGCTCATTTCCCAATGAAAACCACATGTTCTCTCTTTACCCTCCATCACATTATCAGGTCCACCACTATACACTATTTTAACTGCAAGATAATTTGCACCTGCTCTATTTTTTAATATTTGAGCTGCTAGAACTTTAATAAAGCCTCTAAATTCTGGCAAAGGGAATCCATTTTTTAATATTTGAGCTGCTAGAACTTTATTTGTGCACTAGTGTCTTTGAGCTTAAATTCACATGTAGCAATTGTGAGAAGCTCTCTGATGAAAGGGTCATATGTTGAAATTAGAGCAATGTGATGAGCTATGGTGGATCAAATACTAGAATCAATATCATTAATAAAGTGATTAGCAAATAATTAAGATGTAATTAGCAAATAGCTTAATGTAGGCATGGATAATAACAAACCAACAAATTCTCATTAGGCCAATGCCTCAATTTATAGAGTTTACATCCAAGCAAATAATTAAGATATAATTAGTGAATAATTAAGATATAATTAGTGAGTAATTAAGATGTAATTAGTGAGTAATTAGCAAATAGCTTAATGTAGGCATGGATAATAAAAAACCAGCAAATTCTCATAAGGCCAATGCCGCAATTTATAGAGTTTACATCCAAGCATCAAATCCCACTGATTTCTCTTTCATTCACTCCACCTGTTCACTTTTCCCAGAATATCTCCACACTTCCTAAATATTCTCATGCTACCCTTTATTCTCTCCCAGTAGATTCTTCTCACCTTTTCACAGGTTCTTTCACATTTACACATCCTCTTTTACAGCCTCTAACCAAGGGCTTGTTCCCGTACACACTCTATTCACTTGTATATTTCAACACCTCCCCTCAAGTGAATACTCCTAGAACACCTAGACCCTATACCATGTTTCCCTCCTTACTTGATAGTTTGCGACTAGTGTCTAGCACACCTCCCCTCAAGTTATCTTAGCACACCTGGACCCTATACCAAGTTTCTATCTTACTTGATAGTCTACGACCAGTGCCTCAGTGCGCATTGCCTAGGACGTCGCTGCAACGTCCAGCTAGCCATATGCGAGTGGGATGGGTGCCATTAATCGCACAATCTACAATTCTACGTGCACACACCTCATTGGCATCCCGTACGAGGCTCTGGTCGAAGGGCGAACAATAGGCTCTGGTGTTTTTGGCACAGTAAAAGAGTATACAGTTAGAGGTATATCATTTTTGCCAGAGCACAGTACTTTTTGCAGAAAGCACTATAAAGGAGAAGGTAGCGCCAAGTTTGAGGGCTTCCAGGCAGAGCAGGGCATGCAGGTTCTACACCCATCAATTGTCAGGTGTATTGCCTTCACAAAAGAATCTCCTTGGATCACTATTTTTCCATACTATAATGGCGGCTCGCTTGGTGATACTCTTCTGAAGGTCCCCTTCAGATTCACTGAGTTCACCAGAGCAATTTTCCGTTTGGATAGAGGATGGAGAAAACCCCCGCCCGATAATATTTCTTTAAGTCATCTAGAACTTTCTAAAATAAAACAAATAGTAATAACCATGCCACATATTATGCATGCCCTGGTGGAAGGCCTAGCGGCAGCACATTTGGCAGGAATTGTACATATCGACCTACATCCATTCAATGTAGTGTTGGATTTTACAAAAGAGTTGAAGCCATGCATAGGTATTATCGATTGGGGGTTACTGCTGAGAGTGCCCAAAAAACGGATGTCTCTCAATTTTGTATTTGAAGCAGACAAGAACCCTGAGAAGGTGGCAGAGGCGGTCTCCTAAGCAGACAGAGAGCGAAATGAACAGCCGTGGATAGTCCTAGAAATTTTTGATCTGTTTTTGGCAGATGCATACACTCCTACATTTGCTGTTTTTACTTTAGGGTATTTATTACAAATTTTATATGACTTTTGGCAGAAACTACTAGAGTTGTGGATGGATAATAGTTCCTACGACAAAGTTACCATGGATACTATTATTTATAGAGTCAAAAATTGGATGTGTCTACCTAATCGCGACGAGTCAAAATCTGTTTTGTAAGTAGTGGAATTTTTTAGATCACTAAATACTGACCCGGCGAGGGCACAACGTCCTCTTGTAGAGCTATCGGTGTCATTCACCCAAATTTTGTAATTTAACAGTATTAGGAGATTTAGTTTCAAGAATGGCTCTTTGTTTGTCTCTCTTCAAAATTTGATATGTGCGCACTGTTTGAAATATTTTCTCATTAAGTCTTTGCAATCTCTCTCTCCTCTTGTGGTGTTTAAGTTTATGTTTCTCTTCAAAATTTGATGTGCGCGAAATATTCTTTCAGTCAAGTGGATATTTCTCATTGAGTCTTTGGAATTCATATCTCATCTCGTGGTGTTGTTAAACTTTAAGTTTTTGAGGGTAATAGTCAATTTATCTTAGGTTGATCTTTATAGTTCATTAAAATCCTAAAGTCATTTACGTTCATGCAGATATGGCAGAAGCACAAGCAAATGAGCATCAAGAGTTAGCCAAGAAGGCATATGAGCGAATGAAGGCCCTTGCACATGGACTAACAGCCCGCGAAGCTATGAGAATAGCATGCAGGTTGTCAAAATGGACAAATCCTACTTATGCCCAATGGAAAGACATAAATAAACGCGTAACCACAGAGATGATCAAGGAAATATGGCCATGTCTAGATGGCGAGATTAAGAAGGGAAGATGGAAGGTTTTGCGTTGCACTCATAATGATATCAAAATTAATGCCGAGCGCATTTTCTTGGAGGTGTACGGTCGTCCTCTCCATAACGCCGACGCTCCACTCTATTTTGCTAAGATGCTATATGCACAATTTATCCTAGAAACTCCAGTGGACTTCACCTCCAGAGAGGCCACTGTCAGCACCCACCACGACATACGTGAAGAGACAATGACATTCACAAGGGAGGAACTTGCTCTCATGGTGGAGGGCACTGGATTGGAGTTAAACAAGGTCAAAGAAAGCTTAGGGGCATAGCTAGCACAGAAGGAGAAAGAAGCTGTACGATTATCTCAAGCGTCAACTCCTCCCCCGGCCAATAGAGGGATTTAAGAGCAGCTCACAAAGATCAACCAAGATGTACAGACCCTCTTTTCGCGTATAGCTCCTGTGCGCCAAGGGAACCACATCTCTCATTTTTTGGTACATCCTGATCTTGTGGGAGTTTCTGCTGAGGCTACTAGTTCCTCCACCCCCAATGTCCTGTATATTACAAAGTATTCGATGTGTCGAGCGGCCAGTATATACTGCCCTGTGGACACTACTACCACTTAATATGTTAAGTGAGGCACATGCAAAGTATTTCCACATGTGCATTGTGTAGTGTCCCAATAAATCAAGATATTTATACAGTGTTCAGCATGGCTAGCTAATATAAACCACCAGCACCTTTAGATGCAACTCCTAGTGCAATTCGCAATTTATTTCAAGATGAAAGCTAAGAAAGACATAAATCCTAATTTTGTATTGATAATTTCTCCAAATACAATCATTTGTACAAGTATTTTTTATGAAATTAATGAAATGGCTTCTTCCTCTATGTCAGTATCTTGCTCCAAATGACGTTTACCCTCTCGTCTGCTAAATTAAGCTCATCTAAGTCAATGTTCAAATTGTCTTCTATCTCAAGGCTAGTGCACGATGTACGTCCAACATCAAAGTTCTCGTCTACTACATCATCACAATCGTACATCCATCTGGGCATATCTTCTTCATACTCTTTGCTTTCAATGTCTCGCAAGATCTTTTCATTGCAATACATGTAAACAAGTTTATCTGCTCGATCTGTAAGAAGTCGATTGCGAATAGTACTGTGAATATATTTGTACATGCTCCAATTTCTTTCTGAGCCTGAGTTTGAAGAGCACTGACTTAGAACCTTCATCACAAGGTTGTGCAATAAAGCATAGTGCTCACCACCATTCATCATCCACCACTTCCATGCAGGCTGCTCTCTAGCCATTTGTTGAACAAGGGAGTTGGAAAATAAACCCTCTTTCAATCGAAATGAGGTCATCTCCTTTATGCACTTTACACGATCATCAACATTATTATAAAAAGTGTTTACCACTTTATAAAAATCTTGAACCACCTCAACGTTGGACATCAAATCCATATTCCAGTATTCAAGATCTAGCATGTAAGCAGCACTGTGTAGTGGTGAATGCGCTCCAATCCATCTAGCATGGAAGTACTTCAATAGGACTTTTCTTTGTCTACTACTGGAGAATGGTACACGCAATTGCTTTTCCACTACTGAATGCTCTAATTTCTCAGGACACTCCACAGTCCGCTGGACAGTCCACCATTGCATCCATGCTTTCCCGAGATTAGGCGCTCTTTGATCAAGATTTCGTATGGCATACATAATAGGCATCATTACATGGTATGCATCCATCACACTGTTCCACCAACTTCTTCTCATAAGCGCTGCCTTCAAGACTTTGATTTTCTCTTCCACTTTTTTAGGTTGAGTGCTCTCCCAGTCTCATGAAATGTCATACATGTAAATGTTTCGCAAACTGCATCTTTATTTCGAAGAAGAGACTCAAAAGTGTAAAAGTGAGTGCAAAACCTAGTCTCCGCTGGAAGCTTTAACATAACTGACATGCAAGGTCGAAAAATATCTAACTCTCTGTCTCTTGAGCATGAATCTCACAAGCTGGCGAGTAGTGTCGACGATTGAGGCAAACCATTTGGTATCATCACTTTTCTACCAATCTTTTAATACAAGATTCAAACTATGAGTATTACAGCCTACCGAAAAAACATGTGGATAGTTTCGCTTTAGGATTTTGGATGCATTCTTGCAATTCTTTGCATTGTCCATGACGATTTGGACTACATTTTTGGCACCCACTTCCTCTATCACACAGAGCCAATGACTTGAGCAATGTAAGCCCCAGTTTTGATTGAACCAGCAGAATCCACGGCATGGATGAAAGTCTCACCTCTAGGTGAAATAACCATTATATTAATTAAATTTGGTTTTCTTTGTACATTGGACCATCCATCACTTACTATAGTACATCCAGAAAGCTCTATATTGCTAAGAATTATTCTTTCTACACCTTCTTTTACTTGCGCATAACATTTCTCTAATAAATCATTTTGCATAGCATGGTACGTAGGCGGTGAAAACCCTGGTCCAAACTCACCAATTTTCTTCCATGCTCTCTTCCAATGCTCACTGTCCACCATCATCATAGCACTCCCAGAAAAGTAAATTGCTTCAGCAAGGGCGAGTTGTGCATCATCGAGCCGACCTTGATGTAGGCTTTCTTGCAATGAAGTTTGATGCATGGGTATATTTCCTATGTCAAAGTTCCACTTTTGCAAGAAGATGCACTGGTGTAGATTACTTTCTAGTTGCACATTGACGTTTGGAGTACAAGCAGGCGATGTAGCCGGAGTTTGATGATTAGAACAACAGTGTTCTTGCTGCCTCGATACATTAACGGTAGGAGGGTAATGTTTTCTTGCATCTTTCTTTTGAATTTCTTCTCTTATGCGTTTGGCCACTACAGGTGCAGAGGGTTGGATACATGACTTTTTCTTTGCTCTGCCTAAAAAGTGTTCTCTTAGTCGAGGCACCCCACCTGATTTTACTACGTGGCATAGCTTACACTCCCAATCTATGAATCAATCACCGACGTTAATTGCATATTGCCACTCTATCCCAGGTGCCTTTTTTTTCCTACTTTTTGGAATTTGGACTCTATTGGAGGTATCACTAGATCCAACATTGTCCCTCATCTCAAATAACCTATTTAAGCAAGCATATAACAATGAATACACAAATGAAAAAACAACAAAGTCACTCACGTATTACAAAACATACATCAGCAGACAAACTACTTTGAAACTATCTTGACAAACACAAAAGATCATCACATAACACAAAACTACTTCGAAACTATCTTGCAAGGTCTGACTACAAAAACAATGAGGCTTGCAATCATAACTATGGATGAAACTCTCCATATATGAATGCTAACATTGGAAATAACAACTATTGTAATGCCCGCAATTAGAGTTTGTATGAAGGTCACTGCATGCATACAATGCACATTGCACCCCCAATGAAGGATGATCATCATATACATAGTTTATTGTTTTAACTTTACAAAATAAAGATATCCATGACGATTCATGCTAAATGCAAAGGATGACTGAAAGTTTTTAGACCATGAATTATTTTATTTAGATACTTACATAACCATAAATATTAATCCTTGCTAAACCTTTAGCATCATGACAAGACGAATGCATAAATGTGTGTTCTAAGATTAAGATACATATAATTGATACCATGCATACAATGCACATTACACCCCCAATGAAGGATGCCTTTTGTATCCAATTAAGGATACTTTACACAATCAAAGATCTATGCTTGCCCAATACTCTAGTATAGGACAATAGACCCTTGTCTACTCTAAACTATATCAAGTATCAAGAACCAATACAAGCCCCTAAGCAGGACTCTTGGCTCCATCAAACCATTCATAAAGCATAATGAGGTAGATCACCTACGTAGCTCAAATGCAAAGCTGAATGACTCCAACTTTGTCCCTAAATCTCCGCAAGTATTAGCTACGAACCACACCCTCCCCCCAATTCAAAGAACTAAGGACGAGTGGCTCAATAGCCTTAGGAGTGCCTACAAGGAAAGACGACAGCCCCTAAGATAAGGACGTTCTTCCCAAGAGGACACTTCTAGCAACTCCAGAGCTCTACAAGTACTTTGAGGAGAGATATCACGCCCCCAAAACAAGGACTATCTCCCCAAAAGTTGCATGATGGGTGTCCGACAATGTTTATAAACATGACAGAACCCCGCCGGGTTTCCTTCGTTTTCTCGACGGGCCCGTCGGGATATCTCAATATCTCGGTGGGCCCACCGGGAAAACGAAAGAAACCCGGCGGGGTTACGGGACTAATACGTTTTGGCAGGTCATTGCTCAGGTCATGTGAATATACAATGTGATCACAAGTTTTAATATGTTAATAATAGGTTTTGTTAACGTGATCACGAAATTGTGAAGACGTTAATGAAATCCCTAGCTGGTGCCATGAGCTTGTCTGTTCAGGTCTTCTTGCTCCATGTCAGCAACATGTTCAAACATTTTGTTGACAGTTCTTTTGGGCTTTTTCTATTTATCTTGTGTCATTATGCAATGCAAACCCAAATTTATGCGGGAGGTCTTACCTCTTGCCTTATTCTGGACAAGGACAGTGTCTGATCCCATATCTACACTGATATAATGTGTCCAATACATAATGCATATGGCATTCATTCTTATGCACATTCCCAAATGCAACTCTGGCTGTGAATAATCTTGATTTTGGGTGAGATTTATAGGCATTAACCAAGGGTTAAATGCAAAATGATGATTATCATAATTTTATCAGCACAAGGCTACCAGAAATTACATTAAATCAAGGATAACCAATTTGTACGGAATGGTTGGAGTATCAAACCAACTCTGAATTGCAATCTGAAGTTATAGAGATCTGTATTACATACCTAATGGTTAATTTGAAGCCTCAATTGTACCAAAATATAGTGATTAGCATTGATTAATCAATGATTAGTAAATTAATCCACTGTTTTGTGTGCAAAAAACAGAGTATGCGGGAGTCCAGATCTGGGGCCTTAGATTTCAAATGAGCTCAAATGCTTTCAAAGCCATCAATAGCAATGAGTCTAGTAGAGGATTAAGCTAATAAACACAAGATGTGATCAAATATTGAATGCTTAATCTCTATTTTACCAAAGTCACCTACATATTTGATGAAGAGCTTGGATCTCACTGTAGATTTGATGAAATTGAATTCTGACTTCACTAGCTTGTAGAGCATACTGTAAAACCCTCGGGGCTAAGAGGAATTAGGTCAATTTGATTTGATGAAGTAGAACTTTCATATTACCTCCAAAAAAATAGCGCCTACAAATCAGCGTAGAACTCCTGCATTTCTTGGCGGTTTGCGCTTTTGATTAGCTTGGCTGGAGGAGTACTGAAGTAGCTAAGTATGGCTAGAAGCAATAGGCCTAATTTTGAGTATGCAAGGAGCTAGAGCTCCTTGCACCAGCTGGGGGTATAGAGGCTAGTTGAAAACTAACTAAAATTTTAATTAATTTCTAATTATCTACTAATTCTAATTAATTAGATAATGGGCTCATAAACCTGATGGATTCCAGGCATGGCTCTGATACCATGTTGAAATTAGAGCAATGTGATGAGCTATGGTGGATCAAATACTAGAATCAACATCATTAACAAAGTGATTAGCAAATAATTAAGATGTAATTAGTGAGTAATTAGTGATGTAATTAGTGATGTAATTAGTGAGTAATTAGTGAGTAATTAGTGAGTAATTAGCAAATAGCTTAATGTAGGCATGGATAATAAAAAACCAGCAAATTCTCATTAGGCCAATGCCTCAATTTATAGAGTTTACATCCAAGCATTAAATCCCACTGATTTCTCCTTGATTCACTTTACCTCTTTACTTTTCCCAGAATATCTCCACACTTCCTAAATCTTCTCATGCTACCCTTTATTCTCTCCCAGTAGATTCTTCTCACCTTTTCACAGGTTCTTTCACATTTACACATCCTCTTTTATAGCCTCTAACTAAGGGCTTGTTCTCGCACACACCTTCTCGCACACACCCTATTCACTTGTATATTTCAACATCATACACATGGGCACCCATGGTAGACCATCCCTTAACTCGATGGACATGGTCAAAGTGCAATCATTGCTTCCCCAAGCTACCATTCTATTAACAAAGTCAAGCCCTAAACTTGGACTAGCAGTAGACATCTTGAAGACATGAGGTTGCTGATCATCTGAGAGATGTCTAGGAAAAAGGATACTCTGTAGAAATGGATATTTGCACTGCCTTTTCAAATCTAGCAATGAATCAACCCCACAGTCTACTCCTTCTAATCCATATCTAGCTAATTGCATAGATCTTTGAATCCTTCTTGTTTGTGATAATGGTGTGATTGTATATCAAGAACCTATTGAACACCAAGCTCATCCAACTCCTCAGTTGCTTCCTCATTACCAACAATCAACATGTCCATGAAAATATCTTTGGCAACACCAACTTCAATATTTTTGCAAGACATGAAAGGGCTCTTTCTTGCACGGTCTGATACAATTTCATCTACTTTTTTTTCTTTTAAACATCGACTGCTCCCCTCATCAACAAGATGCTCATGAACTCCCACATGCACTACACATCTTGAAGTATGTTCACGATCATGCAGAATGCAATTTTAAATGAAAGCTTTACATTGCGCAACATAGTTTGGTATCTCATCACTCACAATGAATGCATACCAGGGAACCACACTCTCTATCAATTAGACCCACTGGACATGTTTTTCTCAATTTTCCTTTCCATTGCATTTCATTGCATAGTTTTGTCTGATCGATATAAGGACAATCTAAATTGCAACACCTCAAGTAGCCTGCACACCTAGTTATTCGAACCATTCCATTGAGAGAGTCTTGCGAGCTTGTAGAGTATAGTGTCCAGGCATGACCATTAGACTTTTGATCCATCCCAAACATTGTAGAACCTGAGGAGATGGCAGAAGCTCAAACACAATGTAGCCATTACAGTGTTGGGGCAACTCTGAAACCTGCTCTATAGTGGTGGCACTCAAGAAAGCAGCATGTAATGAACTATTAAGTGGGAGATTTTCAAGCAAGCTAATCACACTCACACCGTCCCTCAATTTGGCAAAAGGTTTAGCCTCCTATGTTGTTACTATAGTGAACACACCACCATAATTTGGCTCCACCTTGAATCTAAATTCTCTGGCTTCCAGCTCAAGTGGTCGATGAATGATCCCTACATCTTGAAGTCTTGTCTCCTCTTGGAGGAAAATGTCACTACGTTGCAAACCAAAGAAATCAGTGAGTTGTAGAAGTGAAACCTCACAAACAGTGATATAATTTCCAAAGTGTGAGAACCATGGTTGATAACAAGGAAGGATGGCATTGTGATTTGAGAAATGAGAAACACAGAGAGAGAAGAGCAATGCTAAGGTAAGGATGGCTAGGAGAACGAAACACAATGAAGAGCAACCAAGGAAAAGAGATGGTGTCCAGAAGTGCTGATATGGCATAGTCCAACTTGAATGTCGCAAAGGGATATGGTGGCCAAATAATGACAACAAATGCCATATTCTGAATTGAATGCTCAATTAAGAAGTGGCATCTAGTTCACATCTGGTTCACATATAATTTGCAAGGCATAAACAATTATGTTTTAGTATACGCCATCTAATGTAGTGAGGGTTGTGAGGAGATCGTGCTCCATAACATTTTTTGATTCT
Organism: Cibotium barometz; assembly: GCF_041138505.1. NCBI lineage: Eukaryota > Viridiplantae > Streptophyta > Polypodiopsida > Cyatheales > Cibotiaceae > Cibotium > Cibotium barometz. The sequence goes on from NC_141091.1 coordinate 9,090,078, forward strand.
ACAAGTCATAGAATATTTAAGTGGATGAGAAAGGGTTTTCTCAACCCCTCAATAAGGGATAGAATGGCTTTGCCATTTATGGCCCGTTAATTGCCATTTATGGCAGCTATACTAAATGGATTACTATGGACCACCATTAATTACCATGAACCCAATATAGATCACATCGGGTCTTTGGGAATAATGTTTACTAATTGTTACATTCTAGCCAATTCTACTTAACACTTGTAAGTTAGTCTTTAGTAGTAGCCTAGGTTAGTAGTAAGTAGTTAGTAGTTATTAGTTCTAGTTCAGTAGTTAGTATTCAGTTTGGTTTAGTAGTAGTCTTTAGTCTAGATTAGTAGTTAGTAATTCTAGCTTAGTAGTTAGTCTTTAGTTTAGTTTAGTAGTAGTCTTTATTCTAGATTAGTATAGTTAGGAGTTCTAGTTTAGTAGTTAGCATTCAATTTAGTTTAGTAGTAGTCTTTAGTCTAGATTAGTATAGTTAGGAGTTTTAGTTTAGTAGTTAGTCTTCAGTAGTAGTAGTAGTCTTTAGTCTAGATTAGTAGTTTAGTTAGTCTTTAAACTTGAGTTAGCCTTTAGTTTAGTTACTCTTTAGTCTAGATTAGTAGCCTCAATTAGTGGTTTAGTTAGTCTTTAATCATGAGTTGGTCTTTAGTTTAGTTAGTCTTCAGTCTAGATTAGTAGTCTTAGTTAGTAGGTTAGTAGTCTTTTCTCCTCCCTCCCCTTACTCCCTCCCAACGTCTTATTCACTTAAACCCTAAACCCTTACTTCTCCCATACCCTCCCTTACTCCTCCACTCTCCATATCCTCCCTTACTCCTCCATTCCTCCCTCACCCTCCCCCCTTGACCTCCACTCCACATTGTAGTAGCATTGGGGTCGCAGCACGGGGGAGACCACATTGCAGCTCAGCGTTGGGTCACAACACATCGAGCATCTGCCAGGTCGCTCTAGGTTGGTCCTCATCTAATGTGCCAAAAAAGGGCAAAGAGGGCTCCCCAGAGGTTGCGGTAATGCGGCCTTTTGGGAGCCGTCTCTCCCATTTTTTTCGCCCATCAAAGGGAACTGATGGGGCACTCCACATTGTAGTAGCATTGGGGTCGCAGCACAGGGGAGACCACATTGCAGCTCAGCGTTGGGTCACAACACATCGAGCGTCTGCCAGGTCGCTCTAGGTTGGTCCTCATCTAATGTGCCAAAAAAGGGCAAAGAGGGCTCCCCAGAGGTTGCGGTAATGTGGCCTTTTGGGAGCCGTCTCTCCCTTTTTTTCGCCCATCAAAGGGAACTGATGGGGCTGGTCTCTCACAACTTTGAAGAGCCATCAAAAATGAGAAAAGGGGGCTATCGTGACCTCCCAAGAGCCCCCTTTTCTCGTTTTTGATGGCTCTTCAAAGTTGTGAGAGCCCGCACCTCCCCCCCCAGTCCCCTGAAATGCTCTTCTTAGCTCTTCTTGCTTCTTTGTGTTATGGCTTTTCTTGATTCTTTGTGTTATGGCTCTTCTTGGCTTCAAAGATGGCAGTGGGTTGCAGGGTCACACAACAGCATTTAGGGTCGTAGTCATCAAGCTCCGCACTGGGTCACATCAAATCAAGGATCGAGGCTCGCAACATGGTCACAGCACATCCAGGGTCGAGGGTCACCAAGCATCCAGGTTGGTTTATGAATCGTCTTTTTCTTCATTCTAATGTGCCAAAAAAGGGCAGAGAGGGCTCCCTGGAGGCCGCGATATCATGGCCTTCTAGAAGGGCAGAGAGGGCTCCCTGGAGGCTGCCATATCACGGCCTTCTAGAAGCCCTCTCTGCCCATTTTTTAAACCCACCAAAGGGCACGTTAATGGTTGCCTTTTGGTTCTTTGGCCATCACTTCATGGCATTGATGGATCATCTCTCAACACTTTGAAGAGCCATAAAAAATGAGCAAAGAGGGATCCTGGGAGGCCGCAATATCATGGCCGCTCGGGAGCCCTTGCAAATTTGCTCATTTTTTGATGGCCCTTCAAAGTGTTGAGAAACCAGCCACCATCAATGCCATGAAGTGATGGACATATCTATGATAAGAGATTGATTATATGATAAGTTGACACTGATCGATGTCATGGAAAAAAAGTCTTTGTTGATGGTGAGTGTGGTGAAGACTAGTAAAGGAGAACAACCCTCTTTTGCATTTTGGCATTATGAATGCTTTAGTTTTTTGGTTGTGTCCTTGATAAATATTTTGGTTTTGTAAATGACTTTATGCTCAATCATCAATGCAAAGCCTCATAAGTAATCCAAGTTATGTGGCTACATTCTCTCCAATTTATTTAATATCACTTATTCCTATTATGAGCTTGTTCCTCTTAATCTATAATAAAAATTTAGATATCATCAATGTGAAATCCAAATAGTGTTATGGAGAGAGTGGGCAAGCTTGTTTAACCTGAATGATGCTACTGATATCACATGAAAAGATTTAAATGTCTAGATCTAGCCCATCATGATTCATATAATGCCATTACACCCCACAACCTATGTTGTAAAATGAAGTTTCTATCTTTTTTAAAATTTCACCCTAATTCTAAGGCCCAATATAAATATCTCCTAAAATATTCACCCATTTAATTGGGGAGCCCTCTTTGCCCATTTAATTTGGGAGCCCTACGAAGCCATCAGAGCCTTGGCAACCCTGGCTTCTCTTAGCAACCTTCAAAGAGACTAACATAAGATTTTTTTCATATGTAATTCTTTTGTACAGATGGATATGGGTGAAAGTACAAATCTTACTTCAAAGACTAGAGGGCATTTCAAAGACAAAGCCTCAACACCTCAAAAGAAGATTGGGAGAAAGAGAAAGCCTCCAATTGGTGCAGACACTAAGGAGGGTGACCATGGTAGGGATAGATCCGAGATGGAGGCTCCTACAGGCATAGAGGACACATCTAAAAATATCCATGATTTAGATGGAGGGGGGAGATGAGACAGACTCTTTTATTGAGGACATTATCTTGGATCTTTTGGGAGGGGGTGACATCATTTCTAGATGTAGGGTACTCAGTTCAGATGAGTGCCCTAGGATCCCCTTGTGTAGACTCATTACATATCCTAGAGTAAGGGGATTGAGAAGTGATGTTGCTGCACTTAAGAGTGCGTTCAAGTATTAGGGATACCTCCCAGAAAAGGGTGCATTTATAATTTCTATCTACACAGGCCATGGGGAGGAGACCCAAGTTACACCAGCAATGAGGGAGTCTTGGTCACCCATGTGGAGGGAGGTGGATGAACAATTCGAGAAGGAGTTAGAAGCTAAGTAGGAGTTCTAGTACCTTTCTAGGAAGATGTTGTATGTGTGGGAGGGAAACCATAGAACCATGGCATGGATGTCAGTGATTGCAGAGTCTCGTACCACCAAAGAGACTCGAGCACAGCATATTTGGGTCATCTGCACTTTGATAGACCCACGGAAGAAAAGTGAAATTGCGCTACTTGCAAGGCTACAGAGGATGAACTCATCAGCCTTTTTTTCTTTTGCCTTTCTTGTTTGTGTCTACTTTAATTTTGATTCATTTAATCTTGAGAATTTATGTTTGTAGATTAAATGAGCAAGTGGTTATCAAACAAAGCCCGAGGGATGAACTCAGGAATGCTAATAACATTTGTGAGTGCGACGCTAAAGTTTTCATGAGATCCTTGACTCCCCAAGAGCATGAGGTCATAAACAATGCAAGAACCAGGGAGATGAAAGGAACTATGAGTTGGTACCCTTTAAGTAGAGGGTACAAGGTTTGTATTTCATGTGAGAGCAACGTCCCTTTTCTTGCCTCTTGTTTGTTTGGGGTATTGACTCATATTTTTTAGACGTACATTCTGTTTGCTTTGTCAATGTGTTGCATGTTGAGTTTACTGGAGACATCAAGAAAGCACTGGAGAGGATAAAGGCTACAGTACCCGTGGAGGAGAGAGCAGGTGTAGAGAAGAAGTAGATTGATGCAGTAGTGCAGTGGAAAATATCTGATTGGATGGGCAGGGTATAGTATCTTCACTCAATGTTTGACATTTTTAAGTGCTGTTGAGTGTGAGAAGTTTGAGCCTACTTACTATTGAGCTAATGTTGTGTAGGTTTGAAATTGCCTTGACCGACAGCTTGGAGATGTCTAGAAATCAAAATTATTTTCCTTGAATTTTGAGAGTGTAGATAAGGTCATCACTCTAGAGAAAATTAAGTGCATTGCACTTTCTCCCCTTAAGATGAAGAAAAAAGTTCCACTATCTCTCTTCGTTGGAGGCTAGTGCTATCATGAGGAATATGTAGTACATGCCTTCAACATATATTCCTTATAGAGGGTGAGCTTTGTATTTGGCATCTTTGTGTAGCATTGATAAAATAGTTTTTATTGAATTCAATCTTACAATGCATTTATTTATTGCAACTAAAGGTGGTTGGCTAGAGGGATTTTCTTGGGAAAGATATAAAATAACACCCTTGCAATGCTTGAGGAGCTTAAGACTATAGAAAATATAGGGCGGTTGTTTACTCTACCTCCAGACTACACTCTCACTCAGTATTATGAAGACATCAAGTTGGAGGGGAGAAAGTATATGTTCACCTCTCTGAAGATAAGAGAGAGTACTGAACTAAGAGGTGTTGGGAAGGCTCAGAATTTAGCTGCCAAGAAGACAGAGCTTGATTAGCAGCAGGCAGCACATAGGGTTGTCTTTAGGTAAGCACTTCATTCATTTTTTTTGCTAATGTCCATTTAAGTTTCATTATCATTATGTTATGCATAAACTAAATAGTTTTTTTTTTGGTTGGAATGACCTAGATATCTCATGTACTTGAAGAGTGAAGGCAAGATTGATGACCTTCCTTGATATTTCAAGGGGTGGATAGAGATTGCAACCCCTGCAACATCCATGTGTCCAGTCTCTAGGCATGGCCACTCCTAGTGGGAGTTGGCCAATTTCTCTTGGTGGTAGGATTTTTCTGGTGGAAATGTGCTGACACGAGAGCTTGATCTCTATAAATGATATTCTACCACCAAGAAGACCGATAATCCTGCCAAGGGTCAAGATACTCTCGGAAGGTTGAGATCAATGGACATGAATTAGGGAGGGAGGTATGTTAACCACTTTGGTTAACATCATTTTTCAAGCATGATTACGCTTCTTGTAATCTACAATTTTTTAACCACATTCAGCGCTTTTTGATAAAAAGATATATGGGATGACCAAGCTTAGGACTTGTGTAACACCAATCATAGAGTGAGCTAGGTATACATAGAGCTAGAAAGCCAATTTTGGGCCCCCAATTGTAAATGGGCATGGCCGGCCATTGTAAAAAGTGAGCTCATGTATATAAATGATTTTATGGAATATGAAAAGGAAAAATCCCATTTATCACATTGGAGTCTTGCCTTCTCTCTCCCACACACTCTTTTGTGGATATGGGTGTAAGCTTGTGTTTTGGAATGCTTGCTTGATTGATTGTTGTGGATGCATGCAGTGGGTGGTGTTAGGCTAGTCATCTCTTCTCTGCTCCCTTCTCTTCTCTCTCATTGAAGATCCCTCTTGCATGCCCTTGGCATTGAGTGGAGGTAGAGCTCTCCATAGCTCCCTTCTTTATTGCTCCTTATGTAGCTTGTGCATCTCCACTTGAGTGACACAAGTGGTGGCGGAGTGAGCCCCTGGCGGGCTCACATAAGGGAGTTAACCTTCATTAGGGTTGGCTAAATTCAAATCTCTGAATCCATGCTTGCATGGTTTCATTCTCTTTTCTCTCCCTCTCTTGTGTGCAAGGTAGTATGTTTTGGTAAACAAGGAGAAGAAGAAGGAGAAGAGAGATAAGGAGGAAAATAATAATAAGAAGAAGAAGAAGAGGAGGAGGAGAGAGAAGGAAAAAGAAGAAGATGAGAGAGAAGAAGAGAAAGAAGAGGGAGAAGAAGAAGAAGAAAAGAGATAAGGAGAAGAAGAAGAAAGTAAGAAGAGAGAGAAAGAAATTCAGAAATTATAAAAAAGTGATTATTGTTATTTTCTCATTTTTTGGACTTAAAGGTTTTAAACATTTTCTCAGCTTCGCAAGGACTCTCGATTTAGGTTACTTCGATGATTTCTATCATGGAGCCACATTGAACTTTCGACAATTATCAACTCACTTATGCACGATAAGTCCTCATCTTCATCGAATGCTTATATTTTTAGTTATTTATGAATTATTTTAAATTCTCTATTTTTCTTAATTTTTCATTTTTGCAGTCAAGAATACATCAACGTAAGACACTCTTACTTTTGCATTCTATTTCACATTAGTAAGTTTTATTTAATATTTATTTATTTTTGTAGCAACTTTTCTTTTATATATATATCAATTCACGCTGTCTTCTCATTTTTCTCTCTAATTTTTAATGAGGTATTCTCAATATAGAACATCATTGCAATTGAATCAATGTAAGGTGCGACCTTCTTACTCTTGACCTAACCTTATGATTACCAAGTTTCATATTTATTATTCAAATTTATTTTTAACTTCAAGTGTAAAGTAATCTTTTCATCATCATCTCATTTGACATTAAGCTAACTATACAGATTTAGACTTGTTTATTTAAATTGTCTTAAAACCTATTAGTCTTGTTTGAATTTAAATTTTGTGAAGTAACATATTCAATTGATTATCTTTACAAGAAATTTTACTTAAGACTTTTTGTAAATTTCAAGGAGAGTTCTTATGCATCAAAAGTAGAACTTCTTGGAGGAAGTGGCCCTTCCATCTTGAACTATACTTTATGAATTTTTCACTATAAACTAGTCTTGTGGTATGGGACACGAGATTAGTCATGTGTGATGTATTTGAATGCATACTTATATCCAAATTTGTGTAGTATAATTTCTAGTGGTAGGGGACACTAGATTTTATTACGCATAGAAGTCCTTGATACAATGTCTCTTTTACATGTCTATGATGAATACTTGGTGATATTTATATGTGATGGATAACTTATTGCAAAATTAAGTGTTGAGAGGGATTCTATATGTGACGGATATTCTATCCTAACTCTTGGCTATCTTGGGTGACCTAAGTATAATTAAAGAATTAATTGTGAGAATAAATCTGATTAATTCTTGAGACGGTGACTCAAGTGTAGTTTAAGAATTAAGAGAAAATCCAATTAAAGTCTTTAGAGGGTGACACAAGTTGGTTGTGAGTGAATCCAACAAGTTGTGACATGTGTGAGACATGTGGTCTAAGTTTGATCAACTCTAAGACACGTGTGATGCATGTAAAGGTTGTGTGAGTTTCATTTGTGAGTGAATCCAATTAGCTCTAAGACATGTGTGATGCGTGTAAAGACATTGTGAGTGAATCCAATGTAGGAACGATTAATGTGTTTAATCACCCATGTGTGTTGATATTTACAACCGAGGACGGTTGTCTTCTCAACCGGGAGGCCTATCACAAGAGTGAGATTTTTCTGATATTTTATTATCAAATTTTTGGAAAAGAAAATCTTATGGAGCAAGCAATAGCTAAAATATCCATGTAACCTATTTTTGAAGTTAAAAAATCTATAAATACTCAAGCGAGAATGCTTTTGGCACACACTTTGGGGGGGTAGTTGGGACCCAATTTGGTGTCTCTCTCCCATGTTTGTATTTTTTGTTTGGAACGCTTCCCGATGTCTGTAGTTTTTTATCTCATTTGGTAGGTCTATTTTTTCTCTTTAATGTAGAAATTATATTAGTATTAGCATCTGTTAATCCCAAAATGGATAGTCCACGTTCAATTATGCAATGTTGTTTGTCATCATGCATGCCTTTGTGGGTTTCCTACAAGCACTAGATTTTTTGTAGTAGTTGAGGGAAGGAAGTGTGAGGCACCCTCACCTTCCTATAGATGTGTTGAACTTGGGCAAGGTCCTTCTAGGAGTTTACCATCACTTGGAAGGACAATTAAGCACTCAAACATGGGCATGAAGTTAGGATTTCCTAATTGGGTAGCATGTGTGTATGGGTTGCTATATTAAGTTTGATTCTCCTTTAGCTTTCACTTGCACTTGGCTATCATAAAATGTGTTAGTATGGTGCCAAGATGTTTACAACTCAATAGTGTGATAAGCTCTAATTTTAGATTGGAGATTAATCATGCTTTTTTATCGACAACCATATAAATAAAATCAAGGCCATCCTATAAATTACACACTTTAATGCATGGCCCAAAGGTTTGCATGCAATTTCACAAATACATCAAGAGCATTGTACACCTCTAGCTACATAGTGGAGAAAATCTTTTGCAATCCAAGAGGCTATGAAGATGAGAGATACTTCATGGCCCTTCCATGGAACTTGGAATGAGAATTTCTTTTCTTATAGAGAAAACCTATACATCGTGGGCATTTGAGGAACATTTTAAAAATCCCTATGTATCATGGGTATTAAGTAGTATTTTGAGAATCCCTTATCTATGAATTTTGAGTATTTAAACTCACCTTTTTTTTAAATAAACTTATAATTAAAAAAAACCCATTAAAAAAACCCCTTATAAGTTTTCTTCTATACATTTTGAAGAAAAATTCCTTCGAGTGCACTTACATGATAGATTACATATTCTTAAGAGGAACCCCCTCTTGATTAAGTGGAGAGTCAACACCAAACTTTGCTCAACTAGGATAACAACTTCTTGGAACTTATAGGTTTGTTTGTTAAGACGTTTTAATGTGTGTTCTCTTCTGTGGCCCTCCCCCCACTGTAATAAAAATGCTGGAGTCCTGCTTGAAGATGCTTGTTTGATGCTCTACACATAAGCCAAAATAAATTTATGAGCAAGTAGTGAAGTCTGCATGGTGCAAATAATTGGGTTTTACATGGCATCATAGATATCCAACCTTAAATCTACAGGCTGGGTCAATGATGGTACCATCTAATGTAAGTGTTCACGATGTCTACATGTGTGGCATCTAACGTCCTTGAACAAGGAGCCCAACGATCAAACAAGTTTCCCTCTCTCTTTGTGCTTGCATTTTTTACTTATGGTTAGTGTAGATGAAGGCATTGAGGGATGAGATAATCTTACCTACTATACTAATGAGCTAACCTTACCAAGACTAACATGAAATTCAATTGCACTATGCTGAACATGAGTATGTATGTTGGCATTATATCCCCTATTTCCTTTTGTCTTTTAGTCCCTTCATAGTCCAAGTTAGCCCTTCCATAAGCAAGATGAATTAGGTCCCACTTTAGGAGACCATTTGTCCATATCCATTTGTGCTTGTACTAAAAGTAGGGATGCAAAGTCTAGTAATAAAAATAAACTTTTTTTCTAAACGAGTGAAAAGAAGGTTCACTTTTTCAAACCCAACTGGTTTTTATTGAAAAAATGTATATAAGATTAAAATCAGTTTTATAACTAAAACTTCAAAAATTTTAATCTTTAAACTCAAGGCTAAGCAAAATTATAACTGTTTTTTCTCCATTTGAGCACCAGTGAGAGAGAGGGGCATCAGTTAAGGTGCATGGCCACCGATCAACATCCAATATCATGGCTAGCACTACATTCTCCATGCACTGTAACCGTCATTTCTGCTTCTGTTGTACTACTTGTTGTTACTAAGGCTGTGCACGCGCACGAGCATGAACATGTAGACAAAAAGCAACAATGGATGTAATCTTAATAGTAGAGATTTATGCTTTAAGCGTGAGTAACCATACATAAATATGATTGTTATTATCATTTAAATGTAATATTATTGCGCCCTATTCGAGGAGTAGGTCGAATTATCGAGCAACTGCATTCGAGTGAGCCTTGATTTCGAGTGATGCTTTTGAGAAACGTTGTGTAAAACTCTATTTGCAATTGATTTTTACATATTGTCTTCACATAAACAAAAACATAGGATGATCATTGGTTCTTTCCATTCTCTCATGGAAGTTTTGAATACGTATTCAATAAAGATTAATCCTCAAAATGAACAAAAGCAAGTCATTATGGGATAGAACATGTACTCCATATTTCATGTACTCAATATAATAACACTTCATGATGCTAGTTCTGGCTCAATACTCCATGTACTCAATATTCCAAGATTCAAACATCCTTAAAACACCTCAACCTCTGTCTTCACACTCGTCATCCACTATTTGACTATGAATGCGAGAATGTTCCTTGCTCTATTGATCACATCGCTTTTTTATCACCATGGCTCTGGCCATTCCTTCGGCATACGTAGGCAGAACACTACAAGCGACAAAATTCAAAGAAGAATAAGTTCATATTGGAAAGCGAGGAATACAATGACCAAGAATATAATGATGATAAGTTAACCATGTATCTTATACCACAATTACAAGGAAAATCAACGAGAGTTTAGGGAAAAAATATGCCATGACAAGAGCTATTTTTTAATCCACCATAAATAAAGCATGTCACTAGACAATGTACATAGTACTGCAAAATGAAAGTAAAGTGTCTCACTAGTCATCGAAGGGATTAGAAGTGGGATTTGTTGAATAATCATCCTACCCAACCTCTTTGTCATGCTCAAACCAAATGATGCCTATGGCCTCCATTTGTATATGGCAGTGCTAGTAAAGTATGAGGAGGCCCTTGACAAAGTATGGTGGCAACTCGTCATCATGGGTGGAGGGATCTATAGGGCAGCGTACACTATCTCCCACTTGGTGTGGTGGAGGTAGAATGGAGGGCATTGGTTGTTTGTTGGGGGTAGGGGTAAGGGTAAAAACCATCTGGGATGGCGAGGTCTCTATGTTTGGTTTGGTCATTTGGCTGCTCAGAGTGGAGGAGATGGGACTTGTTGATCAAGCTAGCTCGGAGGGGATGGATAGGGAAATGAAACAAGATTGTGGGGTGGGTGAAAGAAATCTATCTCCCTGAAAGACGAATGTGGCTAGGAGGGCTATGCTATAGAGCGGAAGTTTGGTTAGGATGTAGGAATAGGTGGCTTGGGTGAGGGGTTAGTTAAGGAATATATCATGTTGTAATAGGTTGAGGTGAATGGTTTTGAAATGGAGGTCAAGGTGTTGGGAGGGGCTCTAGGGAGAAATGGCGAGAAGTGGGAGCACCGTGGCACTGTCCATGAGTGCGTGTTGACCTTTTTTTCGATTATGCTGGGGACAGGGCCAAATGGGGTGGTGGGTGGGGGTGAGCTTCTACGACATCTAGCTACATTGTTTTTTGATAGAGAACCTCCTCTACGACCTCCTGGTATTGCTAGAAGTCGACGTTCATTTTTTTAAGGCTTTCTTTGGCCTACGTTTCCCTTTGGCAAAGGTCTCGTGTTGCGGCCCGAGTGAGGGGGGAGAGTTCATTGAGGGTCCATTGCTTTGCTTTCTATGCTACCTGTAGCTGTCTTTGAAGCTATGAAGAAAAGGAGGATAGGTTGCTTTTCAATACCTACTCTTTATCATCTAAGGCATGTTGGAGGGTGATATTGTTAATGGTGGCAGTATAGAGAGCCCACTGGCTTTGTTGTTCCTATGAATTTGCAAGCAACATTTGTTGCTGCATTACCGTTGCCATCTCCTATTGCCGATACATACAGTTTGTCATCTATGTGATTAGCTCGCGAGCTAAATGGGAGAAGCCCTAGGAAAAGTCTGGCACTTCTCCATGCGATGCATGGAATACTTCAAAATGTGCTTCATGTTAGTGGAAGCTCCCAATTCGCGCCCAGTGGAGGGTTTTCAAGGTATTTCTCTGAGAGACGAGGCAGGCGAAGAGGGAACAACTTCTAAGTAATGATGAGGGAAAGGAGAGGAACGTGTGGGTGGTGGGGCTTTGTATAAATTTTGGTCAAAAAATGCCTTCCCCTATGCTTCAGCAGCTTTGCGGTGGGCATCCACGGCAAGCTCCTCGCAAGATTGGGGTGGAGTTTGTTGTTGCGGAATGGGTTCGGGGTGATGTTGCTTTGGGGGTGTAATGGTGGGAGAGGATTGAAGGGGAGGGAGAGAGGATGGCATGGCATCGGGCCCTTCGAGCTAAAATGCCTTGGAGAGTTCTTCCCATCTGGAAGCATGCTACAAAACCTTGGTAAGTAGGTAGGTGATTGCGAGCTTTCCTTGGGGGTTGGCACAGATAAAATGCAACTCTCTATGTAAATATTCTGCCCAATTAATGGGGGTGCCTTGGTGGTCCCTTGCCATTGTGGAGAGGTTGTACCTTTGTCCACAGGGTTGTGAGAATGAATGACAAGGTTGGCATGCCAAGGTCCTCTTGAGTGATGTCTCCCCACTCCACCCCATGGTGGTGGTTCCTTGCAAGGTGACGCATGTCAAGCATGTGGCATTGGTAAGGCGCATGTACGGCGTCCATCCCTGGGAGGGGGAGGGCTCCTCCTCGGACCATGGCCATTATTATCCATCACCTAACCTATGTCTTCATTAGCATCATATGTCTCTGTAAAGTAGAGACAGTTTTAGAGATCAAGGCCCCAAGGCTCCAAGATGGGCATGCCACCGAGCCCGATCTACTCTAGGTGGGCGACAATGGCTAGTGGGCCAACTACAAAGCGCCAAGCCATTACGCTAAGCATGAGGCCTTAAGCATAAAACTATGCATGAGGCCTTATGCATGAGAGCTTATGCATAAAGATTATGCACAAAAGGGTGAGCAAAAGATTAGTAAAGCTTACGCATAAAGCGATGCATGAGGCATTATGTTTAAAGTACTCTGCCTTAAGCATAAATCTTAAGGCATAAAGCTTATGCATAAAGCTATACATGAGGCCTTATGCATAAAGCTATGCATGAGGCCTTAAGCATAAAACTATGCATGAGACCTTATGTGCATGAGAGCTTATGCCTAAAGCTTATGAATGAGGCCTTATGCATAAGGCTTATGCGCAAACCTACAAAACAAATCCCCAGCACCCAAGGGTGTAATAATAATAGAGGAAAGATATGAAAGCACTTACCTCTTTTTCATGATGTTGAAAGAGAGGAATAGAGGACCTACAAAACCAACAAAAGGGTGAGAAAAAGATCAGTAAAGCATAAGGCACAAAGCTTATGGCATAAGGCTTATGCATAAAGCTTAAAGCATAAGGCTTATGCAAAAGGCATAAAGCTTAAGCATAAGGCCTTAAGCATAAAGCATAAAGCTTATGCATAAAGCTTAAAGTATAAGGCATAAAGCCTATGCATACGGCTTATGCATAAAGCATAAAGCTTAAGCATAAGGCCTTAAGGAATGAGGCCTTATGCATAAAGCATGCATGAGCATTATGTATAAAGCTTATGGAAAAATCTATAAAACAAATCCCCAGCACCCAATGGTGCAATAATAATAGAGGAAAGATATGAAAGCACTTACCTCTTTTTCGTGATGTTGAAAGAGAGGATTAGAGGACCTATAAAACCAATAAAAGGGTGAGCAAAAGATTAGTAATGCATACATACAAAGCAAGAAAATATTAAGAAGATTAGGAATGCACACATACAAAAGATTAATAATCAATTTTTAAGAAAATATAATAAACAAACCAAGAGGCCTACCTTGGTTATTTGTGATTTTTGAGGTAAAAATCTATAAAATAGCCAAAAACAAAAGTGAGCTATATAAATACTTAATTGTCTTTTACAAAAGAAAAATAGGGTTCAAGAAGAAGAGCAAGAGTAAGAGAAAGAGAAAGAGCAAGAGCAAGAAGAAAAACAAGAAGAAAAGAAGCAAGAAGAAGCAAGAAGAGAAAGAGATTCACCACACAACCTTAAGGTATGTACCAAGGTAAACTCTTTCTCCACAGTCCTTTGTAAAGCAGATTTGCAGCCTGGTGATGAAGCTTGACAGGGTGAGAGAGGTTTAGAAGCTTGAGAGGGTGAGAGAGGATTAGAAATAAGGCGGGATGATTTTTGGAAGAACTATGTTTTGCCAAAATACTGGCAAAACACTCTCGGGTTTAATTTTTGGTCTTTTTCGCACAGAATGCGTGTCTATTAATGCGTCTGTACATACATATAAAAGCGCATCTATTAACATGTCTATTCTGCAAAGTAGACGTGTTTATAGGAATGCAAATAAACGTTTTTTTTTTGCACGCCTATATAAGAAGAAATTATTTTTTATATTAATGTATTTGATTGTTTTTCCAGTAGGCTTTTGTCGAAGATGCTTCCAAAGGAGAATAAATTGCCAACCTCAAGAGACCAAGCAAGGTGCTTTGTGACATCTCTTGGAGGCTTGGATTATACTCACATCCATTCATGTATCAATGATTGTGTTCTCTTCCGTGGGATACATGAGGTGGCTCAAGAGTGTCCTATTTGTGGCGAGCCAAGATATCGAGAGGACCTTAAAGGTCTACATGTGCCGCATAAGGTGTTGCGACATTTTCCCATCATTCCTCGTATCCAACACATGTTCAAGTGCAAATCTATTACGAAGCTCATGTCATGGCATTCCTCTCATCGATCCAATGATGGAAAGATGAGAATTCCCGCAGACACTCCTGCATGAAAGCACATTGAGGAAATGTGGCCAAGCTTCAAGGAAGAGCCTAGACATTTGAGACTTGGATTGGGTATGGATGGTTCTAATCCTTTTGGAATCAAGAGCACCTCATATAGTATATGGCCACTTGTTATGGTGGCGAGCGTTCAGGTGAGTCAAGTGCGTTACTATTCATGATGATTCTTTATTATCATTGTATTATTTTTGGACATGTTTGAATGTGTATGTTGTTTAAGTCTCTCCACATCTGGATACCATGCATGTCCTATTTGTGGTCCATCATTGGTGGCATCTAGGCCTAAGAGCTTGAAGAAAGTGATATATGAGAATCATCATCAATTTCTCCCTCATCATCATCCTAAATTTTTTTGCTCTTGGATGGGAGTCCCTCCACATCCACTAAGCATGGGGGATTGGAAGGCATTATGGAATGGAGTGGAAAGTCCTCCTCCCCCCTGGCATGAATAGGTAATATATCTTTGACATAGAATTCCAATACAAGCTTTGATTTGAAAAGATAATCCTCTTAATATTTGTTGTTATTTGATAAGGTACTCTATCTTCTTTTGCCTACCATATTAGACGAGCCTCAAAATCATCCATCTTCTTGATCCAGTGCACATTTTCAAGAATGTCGCCTCTAACATTTGGGAGCACTTGAGAGGAACATGGGACTCCTTCTTGTAAGAGAGGATCTACAAATCATAGAGAGGATGCAAAGAGCTTGGCCACGAGAGGGACCAAATGGGAAGACAATTCTACCTCCAGCACCTTGGACAAAGGAGGAGGAGAAGTTGGTGAAAGATGCCATTACTACATTTTGTACTCGAACAGGGTGCATGAGGTGTTTAAAATGTGCCTTCACAAAGACAAATAAGAGAGGTGTTGAGCAATTATATGGCTTGAAGTCCCACGATTGACACAAGATGCTTCAAGTAAGTGAAACATTGAAGTTGTATATATATAACTTGTTCAATCATGATGTACCTAATCATGGTGTATAAATGTTTATAGTTTATTCTTCCTACAAGCATTTCCAACAATTGTGCATCCCACAAAATGCAAGAGACTATTTATAAGATGGGGGAGCTTGTGAAGTTTGTACCCCAAAATAGCCAACTTTCTACATCCTTAAAAAAAATATTTATTGTTTTGCATTGTAGATATTTGAGCTCAAAGGAAATCAATCCATGTACACTTGACTATACAAGGGTCATGGCTGTGGAAGTGGTTTGTTTGGTGGAGGAGACATTCCTCAGTCAATTCTCACAAGAAAATACTCACAAGACAACTACATCTTATGATTCATTCAATTGATCGGATTGCCATATGTGGCACTGTGCATGCTCGATGGATGTTATTTCTTAAGCGTTTTATGAAGACCTTGAAGGATTTTGTAAGGAAAAATGCAAAGCCAGAAGGTAGTATGGCTGAGGGTTGGTTGGTACAAGAATCACTTGTTTATATCTCCAGAATACGTTGCCAAAGTGGATCCCTCTCTCCCTCGCCTATGGAGCAATGAAGAAGACTTGAGGATCACCTCTCATGTTCCTAAAGGAAAGGGAAAGACCAAAGTCATGGATACAGAGATGCATAGTAAGCTTAATACCTTTTGTGTGCTTAATTTGTGATGTGATGAGAAGATGGCTGGGAAAGTATGAGGATGAAAAGGCAAGATGATAAAGTGAAAGGTTGGAATTTCGTAAGTGCCATGGATGTAGTGTGCCATACGCCGAGCACCTACGATCACTTCCCAAAGATCTTGATGTAGATTGGATACATGAGGAGATGGAGAGAGTGGCGCAAGATGAAAACATGCATATCACATTCGAGGAGTGGGAGTATGCTCGAGGATTCTTCAAAAAGGTAAACAAACTTATGTTCTCAATCATATTTTAGTATGTTAAACTTGCAAAAATTTATTTTTAGGTATTTATAAATTTTTTGTCTTGTTATAGTACACAATGTTTAATGCTTTATGGTCGGAGGGTAAACATTTTCCCACACAAAGGATTGATGAGAAGAGGAACACCCAAGATTCTGGGGTGATTGCAAGCTTTGAGGGATCCAATAGAGACATGGATGATTATTGTGGATTGATCCAAAATATCATTAAACTTGACTTTCAAAGCTTCTTTGTATATATTTTGGATGTCAAGTGGTTTAAGGATGTGGTGGAAAGAGGTCCTAATGCAACAATCAAGCATCATGCAAGTGGCTTTGTGACCACTGACTCTATAAAGTTTTGGCAAGGAAAGGATGGGACTCTAGTGCTACCACAACATTGTGAACAAGTACATATAATTATTGGTAATTACAATATATGCATTTATAGATAGTAGAGATGTAGAGATGTAATTTTTTTGTATGATGTACCTTTGTGCTTGAATATATGCATTTACAGATAGTAGAGAAGTAATTACAATATATGCATTTACAGATAGTAGAGAAGTAATTTTTTTGTATGATGTACCTTTGTGCTTGAATAGGTTGTGTATCAACCAATAATTGACAATAAGAGATGGTGGCATGTAATCCCAATCTCACCATGTTCAAGAGCCATTTATAGTACATTCACCCACAATGAGCATGTGGAGGAGCATGTCAACTCAACTAAGGAGGGAGATAGCTTAGAAAACATTGATAATGATTGTGCCATTTGAGATGATGATCGTGCTATTAGAGATGATGATATTGCCTCTCAAAGTGATGATTCTAGTAGTGGGATGGATCTCTTTGTACATTTGGATATAGGCATGGACATTGAGATAGATACTTTAGCAAGGGTTTACCCTCATTGAAGATGAGGTTGAACTCTAGTTCTTCATTGTACTTTTATAATGGCTATGGTCTTCCTTTTGGTTGTTTGTTATTGGTGATTGATTGATTGAGATTACATGTATAGATTTATTGTGATATGTTGCTTTTTGTGGCATTACTTAATCATTCACCTTTGGACTGGTGTTCATGGAGGTTCAAGATTTAAAAAAAAAGCTTCACTTTGATGAGAAGATGTGGGGATTGAATCATTGTCCTTTGGATTGTTTTTCATAGCATTACTTGATACACCTAAGTCTTTGCATGTATCCATCCCTTTAACCACATTAATCAATTTATACCTATTTCTTTTCTCTTTCGTTAGCATATTTTTACTTGCAAATATACTTTCTAGATATTCATTTGTATATAAATGCACCAAAAAATCATGCATATTATCAAAATCTTGTGCACATAGTTCAGCAAATGATATTTTTGGGGATTGAAGATTTTGATTTTCTTTGCAAGGTCCACTATTGCAACTGCATAGGAAATTGTTGCAGACTGCATCTATAAGTGCGTCTATAATCACGTCCATGCTTGCATCTAATTTCAAAGGAACTAGATGCGCTTATAGATGGATTTATAGATGCGAGTATAGATGCAGACATAACTTACACGTCTATAAGAGTGTCTAGTTTCAAAGGAACTAGACGCGCTTATAGGCTCATTTTTTATAGATGCGAGTATAGATGCCCCCGTAACTTGTGTGTCTATGCAACGCATCTATGCTCGCTTTATGTTGTAGTGAAGGCACAAAGTACAAAACAACGTTTGTATCCTTCCATACCTCCTTGAGCAAGAGACACTCGGATGCATCATCAATAGAACCATGGCTCGCCATATCGTAATTAAGTCCACCACTTTGGTCTTTCCTTGAGAAATATCATCATCATTACCTAGAGGTAGCAAGGATGTGACACCTTTCCATGCTTGTGCACCATCTACGGCGGTGGTCTTTTGCTTGACATGCAATTTCAGATTAGGGTTCTTGTGCTTTGTGGCCCACCTTGCCTCTCTGTTCTCTCTCTAAATATTTGTTCCCCTCTTATTTCCCTAATATTTCTAATCGTTTAATGCCCTAGTTTTAACACCATCCATCGATAGAAGACCATGTTATGTAATACCATACCTACTTAAAAATGACCAATCCATAGCGAGAGGGGGGAGATGAATGGAGGCCATGAGAGAAAAAGATTCCACAATTAAGCCCTAAAGAGGTTGATTCCATTGAAATTTCAAAAGTCCCAAAATACTACAAGACATGTTAAATTATAGTAGGTTCTCCTCTCGGGGGGGTCACTCATATAAATATGTAAGTATCACGTGGGTTCAACAGAAGGACATTTTAAATATTTAAAACTTACAAAAATATATTTACAGAGGGGATTTATTTATTGTATTTTAAAAAAAATTACATATTTGAATAGGAAAGGATACATTATATTCACTAAAACATTCACAGATAAGGGACTTTTTAAATAGGCCTTGAACGCACGTGATATAGAGGATTTACATATAGTGACCCCCCCGAGGTTCTCCTACAAGATAAGGCATTACAGAGCTTCAAGTCTGATAGGATAGGTGGGTGGATGAACATATTCTTGTTCTCGCTTAATCCAAGAACATGCAAAGAAATGGAGTACAAGTGCTTGCATGTAAAGAAATGGAGTACAAGTGCTTGCATCATGTAAGATACAGCTTCTTCTTGGATTCTCTATCTGCAAAATGTGGACATGTACAACAAGGTTTGTCTTTCACATGCACGTCATATTTTCCCACATGTGCATCATCCCAGTGCAATTCGATATTTAAAACTTCATGTTTGTGCTTGATCCTCTACATTTCTTCCATTGAAAGATCCATGCCCCCTTTGTGCAATGAATTCCGGGGGTGCTAGCAACAGCGGAAGTAGCACTTCTTGCGCAAGGAAGAACCTCTCACTTAGGGCCTCGCCCACACAGATATCAGGACAAGAGACTAATCCCTCGGTTCCTCCAAAACCAAACCCGAAAAAATTTCTCTCGCCTAGCAAACATAGGCGTTTCCTCCAGGATATTTTTATTCTAACGTAGTCAAGAGCCTAAACTAACCAAATTGATCCGATCGAAGCCATAAGTCACATGGTCAGATCAAGGAAAAGACTTGCACTTAGATCATAGAGTCCAACGCGATTATTCGGGATTTACTTCAACTATCCTAACTTAACAGAATTGAGTCTCATTTTAGGAATCCATCAGTCTATCCTACAATCCCATGGGTTAGCCAACCGCCCAACCACTGTACTGATAGGATCAATTTAGGAATTTAGTTAGGTTTTGCCCATCAGTCTAGCCTACAATCCCATGGGTTAGCTAACCGCCCAACCATTGTACTGATAGGATTCATTTAGGAATTTGGTTATGTTTTGCCCAGGGTACTAGGGAAAAGAGTTCCTAGGCCCCCTAGCCGACGCTTCAAGCAAAGTTCAAGATAGTCACACCACTTACACACCCAATATAAAATTGCCTTTTTCACAGATTCAGCTGTCTTTAAAACAATCTTTTAATGAGACCATAGTATCACTGATCATAATCCTCCAAAATATCTAGCTTGAATTCTAATTACCTAATATTAATTGAATAATTAAACTAATTATACAAAACTTAACAATGTTGAACAAAAACAACAATTGCATGAAACTCAAGGGCAAAGATTGAACACCTACTTGTGTCTCCCGCATCTAATGATGATGTTAATGCTCCTCATTCTCCGTTGATCTCCATGGCAAGTGAAAATCACATCAAAAATTAAACTAATTGTACAAAAATTAACAATGTTGAACAAAAACCAAAATTGCACGAAATTTAAGGGTAGCAAAGATTGAGCACCTACTTGTGTCTCCGGCATTCGATAAAGACTTTGATGCTCCTCATGCTCTGTTGATCTCCATGGCAAGTGTAAACCACATCAAACAATCAATCAAAAAAACATAACAAACAAGAAACTTCCTGTGGATTTGCACTCCAACGAGGCAAGTGATGGCTTTAGCAAATGAAATGTATGAAGGACCCTAAGATAAATGCTATCCCCCCGGTAGTGAGGCTAAAGATGTTAACCAAAACATACTACCTTCTTGCACACAAGAGAGGGAGAGAAGAAGAGAATGAAATCATGCCAGGGTTTATTCGGAGATGTGCATTTAGCCAACCCTAATGAGGGTTAACTCCCCAATGTGAGGCTGCTAGGGGCTCACTCCACCACCACTTGTGTCACGCAAGTGGAGATGCATAAGCTAGGTAACGTGCAATGAAGAAGGGAGCTATGGAGAGCTCTACCTCCACTCAATGCCAAGTTCATGCAAGAGGGATCTTCAATGCGAGAGAAGAGAAGGGAGAAGAGAAGAGAATACTAGTGTAACACCACCAACTTTGGCATCCACAATAATCAAGCAGGCAAGCATTCAAAAACATAAGCTTACAAGCATCAACACAAGAGAGTTAGAGAGTTAGAGAGAGAGAAGGCAAGACTCCAATGTGATAAATGGGATTGTCTCTCATTAGAAAAAATTTGGACTTAAATTGGGGCCTTTAAGGATTTGTACACATTCTCTCTATAAAAATAGGCTCATGGTAGAAATTTTGTAAATCAACTCAAAATTAAGCAGAGTTTGAACATTTGGAAACTACTATTCAAGATCTTTCTAATGATATATAGCATGATGGATAATTTTTCATATTCAAGAAGTCCCCAAATTTGGTGATAATGTGGCACATTACATGCCATGTCATCACCAAAATTTGGAGGTTTCTTGAATATGCAAATTTTTTCATCATGCTATATATCATTGGAAAGGTCTTGAAGAGTAGATTCCAAATGTTTAAACTCCACTCACTTTTGAGTTGATTTACAATTTTTTCTTACCATGAGTCCATTTTTGTAGGGAGAGAATATGTGCCCAATTTGAGTCTAAATTTTTCCAAATGTTTCATATTCCATAAAATCACTCATATACATGAGCTCACTTTTTACAATATTTACAATTAGGGGCCCAAAATTGGCCTTCTAGCTCTATGTACATCTAGCTCACTATGAGCGACGTTACATAAGCTGTAAGCTTGGTCATCCTATATATCTTTTTATTAACAAGCGCTTAGCGTGGTTACCAAATTGTAGATTACAAGAAGCGTAACCACGCTTGAAAAATGATGTTAACCAGAGTGGTTAGCAGTCCTTCTCTCTCCTCTTCTCCTTCTTTTTCTTCTTGTTCTTCTTCTTTCCTCTTTTTTTCTTCTTCTTGTTCTTCTTCTTCCCTCTCTTTTTCTTCTTCTTCTTCTTCTTCTTCTTCTTCTTCTTCTTCTTCTTCTTCTTCTTCTTCTTCTGCGGCTCAACAAACATTGCCACATAGCGGTCATTTTATCCCACATACTATTTTCACGGCCTAACAAGAAGAAAACATTACACAACATATGCTTATCTCTGAAGGAGACATTCACAAAGCACAATTCTCCCTCTCGCCACAGCAGTAAGGTTCGTCGTCTCACCATCTTGCATTGCGTTGTGTGTTGGTACTCTTAATCGGTCAACCGGTGTCCTATTCGCATAGGCATCGGTTCGCAGCTGCTACTGCGCACTAATATACATAGCTATGAGCCTTCTTGATGGTGCTCTGTTGTACCCGAAAAAATTTATCCAAGAAGTGGTAAGCTTCTTGCTAGCCTTTCAAGCACATGTTGACTATAATGCAATAGGTAGTGGTCAAAGACAGTATGATTGAATTTTATTAAAGAAATACCTCCGAAGTGCAAGAACCACTTGCACCTAAGAGACATATTTAATGGATTGACAACATTACATTAAGAAGTATATTGAGGATTCATTGCACACACAATGCAAGGCCCAACGATACATCTATCTACATAGACTGTACCTTGCAAATAACACACAAATTGAAGCATTGCTGGAGACCAATCTAACATCAGTGTGAGAAACTCATTCCCGTCTACAATTAGGCCCCGATTTTGGTTTCATTAGCAACTTATAAAATAATGCAAATTAAATTACTAATCATTGTAATGGGATAGTTTAACATTGACCAACAAAACCATCGAAATGTGTAATTTAAAGACACCAGAAATTCGCTACAACCAATACTTTCCCCAAATACATCAAGAAGAACCAAACCCTGCAAACTACCCTTGCAAAATACTTCATGAGAGGTCCAATGTCCTCTCAAGTGTTGAGTTCGGGAGGCAGCTTGGCTTGGTGATTTCCTTCTGAAGGTGATTGCAAATACTAGTTGATTGTGATCGTTGGAGATTATGATAGTGTCCCCTTTCTAGAGGTTTTTGCTTCTCCGCAGGTGCTCCACCCTCGTCTTTTGAGATCACAGGCGTTGCTTTAATGCCAGTAAGCGTAGGCGAGCTGGAGGAGGGCACCATCACCACCATCATCGACCTTGTCCAAGAATGTTAGGAGGATCCCATGTCTGTCATGGGGGACTACTCCAAGAAAGTCCTTGTAATGTCCATGGGGAATGAGAAGCTAATATCAAATTTTGATAAACGCAGACTGATCATAATCGGTAAACACAGGCTGATCATAATTGCTTACTTTTGATTTGCGCCATCATGCGCCAGGCCGACGTATGGCATCATCATGCAGCTCCTGACGTTTGGCCATGGCTCAACATCAGCATCCTTTAACATCATCGTCCTTTAATAAGGGCATGTTGTTCAAATCCAAATCAAGCAGCTCCTTGTGCTGAACAACATAATTGGATGCCGGAGTTGCTGCACGACCATAATTGGTAGTAGCTAATCCTGCCTGAAGCTGCTTCTCATCGACATCCGCGATTATATTGTGTCTCATATCGTATTGCTCATCAAGGTGAGCACTGCATATTGCAGAAGATGTTGCCCTTGATCGCTTTCTCCTGCAGTAGGGCACCAAAGCTTTACCAGGATAGTGATGAATATTGTCCGGGCCTCGACCTCGTGCGGCAGCCTCCTCGTTGAAGACTTGTTCACAAATCGTAGCGAGCATAATCAAGTCCGCAAACGTATGATGAGCTTCACTCTCACCCATACTGTTTGTCACTTCGATTGCCACTTCGACTCTAACCCTGATTGTTGCCCGCTTTTGTACTTGTCGAGAAAAGCTCCAAAAGCTTCTTAAAAAACAAAACGAAAAAGCAAAAAAGCAAACGCAAAAGCAAAAAAACAAATTAAAACTTCTTGGTACGTCGGATTTTAAAGGTTCGCTGATCCGCCTTTGCACGAGTCGGATGGGGCGTAGTTAATCCAATAATACTACATCTTTAAATGATAATAACAATCATATTTGGGTATGGTTACTCGAGCCTAAACATAATTCATGACCAAAAATATTTGTACTCTCTACTATTAAGATTAGAGCCATTGTTGCCTTTTGTCTACATGTTCATACCCCTGCATGCGCGCTCATCTTGCCCAGCCTTAGTAACAACAATTAGTACAACAGCGAGGGTTGTAGCGCAGGGAGAATGCAGTTTTGTTCTCCTCCAGCTTGTATGCGCTGGGCATGCAGGCCTCCCAGTTCGTGGACTTCGCCCCGGAGAGTGGTTAGTTTGCATCAGTGTCAGATAAAAAACCGTCCTTTGATGTAATTTTTACTGCTCAAATTGAGAAAAAAACCCGTCCTTTAATTTTTTACTGCTCAAATTGAGAAGAACTGGTTATAATTTTACCTTGAATAGGGGCATACAATGACTAAAAAATCAAATTCATTAATTTAAAGATTCAATTTTTTTGAAGTTTCAATTATAAAATTGATTAATCTACGCATTTTTTCCTTAAAAACCAGTTGGTTGGGCTTGCAGGTGATCCTTTTTTTCACTGGTTAGCAAAAAAGTTAAGTTTATTTCTAACACTGGTTTCCATCCCTACTTTTAGTACAAGCACAAATGGATATGGAAAAATGGTCTCCTAAAGTGGGACCTGATTCATCTTGCTCATGGAAGGGGCAACTTGGACTATGAGGGGGCTGAAAGACAAAAAAAGAAGAAGTAATATATTGCCAACATAGATATTCATGTTCAGCATAATGCATTTGAACGTCATGTTAGTCTTTGTAAGGTTGACTGATTAGTCTAGTAGGTAAGATTACCTCATCCTCAATGCATCTTTCCATGCATCTCCTCAAGTGGATCCTGATTCATCTTGCTCATGGAAGGGACAACTTGGACTATGAATGGGCTAAAAGACAAAAGATATTCATGTTCAATGTAATGCAATTGAACGTCATGTTAGTCTTGGTAAGGTTAGCTCATTAGTCTTGTAGGTAAGATTAACTCATTCCCTGATGAATGCATCTTCCATGCATCTACACTAACCATAAGTAAAAAACACAAACACAAATACAAAGAGAGAGAGAGAGAGAGAGAGAGAGAGAGAGAGGAAAATTGTTTGATTGTTGTGCTCCTCGATCAAGGACGTTGGATGCCGTGCATGAACACTTACATTAGATGGTACCATCATTGACCTAGCCCATAGATTTAAGGTTGGATATATATGATGCCCTGTTGAACAAAATTATTTGCACCATGTACAAGTTATCTTGGTGTAATTTTCATAAAGATTAATAATTGTAGAATCTACACACTTTCTTTATGAAAATTACACCAAGATCTGCACAGCAATCTTCAATATCTTCCAAACTACGAAGATCCCTAGAAACTAGGCAAATATAGAAGGAAACTAAGTTTTTTGAATAGATTTGATGAAAGGAAACACTAATCAAGAGGATTTAGCAAGAAATTTCAAAGAAATTTGCTTTGCATATAGCCCAAAACTTAAAATCCAAAAAT
This sequence comes from Cibotium barometz, assembly GCF_041138505.1. Lineage (NCBI taxonomy): Eukaryota > Viridiplantae > Streptophyta > Polypodiopsida > Cyatheales > Cibotiaceae > Cibotium > Cibotium barometz. The sequence goes on from NC_141091.1 coordinate 9,115,153, forward strand.
CAAGAAAATCAAGAATCTCTCAAATCTGTGCATTAGGAATTAGGGTTTCTAAAATCTCTGATTAGCATATATTCAAAAATGATTACCATTAATCCCATTGCTATTTCACTCAAAACAAAATCAAAAGAAAATCTAAAAATTATTTAAGCACTAATCATTCCCTAATTAAAACATCAAGATCTCAACCTAAGAGCTCAAATACCAATGTAATGAAGGGATCATAACCAAGATTAGACATGGAAAATGGATCCAAGACATATCCATGAGAAGCCATATGTTACCCACATATGAAAGGTCATAAGCTAGCTCCCATGAAAGCCCCAACCATGTGTGGGGGAATTTTTCTCATGGGCTTTTTCTAGTGTGCAATTTTTTGGAATCTGCTCCAGATCCCCAAAAGATTCCCTCTCCCTCCATCAAGAGAGAGAAGGGCGAAGAGGCTTGGAGGGAGAGTCATGACATAATTATTTGAGAGGAAGAGGGCGAGAGAGAGTGAGAGTGAGTGAAAGAGAGAAACACATGACAACATTACATCATCTAGATTAAGGTTATTGCTTCAAAGTGAAAATAAAACCAAGTTCATTTACATACAACTTCCAAATACAACTCTTCAGTCACAGATGTTATACACCAACATCTTTACTTCTATGGGCCTTGCTTGTCCTCTAGGTTGAAGCACTAGCGACTATAGATGTGTTTTGATAACATGGTTCAAAATATTACGGGTGCGTTTATAATCACGTCTAAAATCACATCTACAGACATGCATCTATAAGCATGTCTATATGCACATCTATATGCGCGTCTCTACTAATATAAACATTCATATAGATGCATAAATAGATGCCTTTATAGCCTTTGTTATAGACGTGCTCTGGAACTTTAAAAAAAATCCAGAGAGCTAACTGTGTGGATGTACAGTTGCATTTTCTACACCTGCAGCTGCATTTTTTGCACAGGCAACTCTCTCGTTTAAGGTTTTGCTTACTTGTAAATAGACGAATCAAGGTCAGCAAAGATATCAACATAAAAACGTCATTTAAAGATAGATATGCACAAAAAGATTTGTGAATACACTTCAAATATTGATTAAAGAAGATGAGAAATTACATTTTATATCCAAAAAATTTTCCAAACATGATCGTAGCCACATAAGGCTTGAATAAAAACATAGATACATAAAGAAGATGAAAATTTTCATCTTATATCTAAGAAATTATCCATACATGATAGTAGCCACATGAGGCTTGAAAAAGAAACATAGTTGCATAAACCAAAACTATACATGAAGAAAAACTACAGGGAGGAGTCATCACTCTTTGAGTCATCTTGTCCTTCTTCTTGTCCACATTGTGCCTACACAAAGTGAAGATATATATATAAATAAAAATAGAAAGTATTATAAAGGTGAAAACATGTTTTTTAAATAAAAATAAAAAGTATTACCTGCATTGGTGTTCTACTTGCTCGATTGTATTGTTCAACGGAGATGATCCCTTCATCGTGAAGGTAATCCCATGTATCTCCTCTGCTGGCGACGATGGTAGCCAGTCTCTATTGGGGTAGGATCTCTACTCACAATGTCATGCTACATCACAAGACAAACATTATAACACAACTCAAATAGAGAGAATACAAAGAAAAGACATGAAGTTGTACTATACATACAAAATTGGCCTCCCATGATGCACGACCTCCAGATCCGAAGTGTGACAATCCATATTGCTCCATTTGTATTTGCGCGCTTCTCTTTGTTGCTGGTTCACTACTCCTTCTATGACCTCCTTTTTGGCTTTCTTCCACTCACCCTTATGAGCAGTAGTAGATGGCTTGCCGTGTCCATTTTGATCGGTATCTATTCGGGCTTTCTCCTCTTTTGCATGTCTCCTTACTAGAGACCTCCTATTCTTAAGTATGTATTTGATTTTTTTTGCGCCCATCTAATGTTAAACCTTTGGTTGTGAGGATTAGGATACTTCTTGCAGACAGCTTTAATGCAATCATCCAATAGGCTCTCCCTTTGCTGCTTGAAATGTATAAAGCAGTCTTTATAGTGTGCAAAAACTACTTGGCCCAAGTAGTTTACCACCTACTTGGCCCAAGTAGTTTACCACCTCCTTCCCACGAGAGTCATCAACTATGCCACCCACATATCATAATATGATATATCACCATGATGTGGTGGTGACTCTCAAGAACTATCGCCATGATGTGGTGGTGACTCTCAAGAACTATCGCCACCCCCAAAGCACTGCCCTAGGCATCCTCTATCTCCTCTACCTCCACTCTCAGTGTGCAAGTAGTGCGGCGTGAGGTACGTTCACCCCACTATCTCCATGACATTCCTCCCTATACGACGGACGACTGTCACTCTCATGAAAGCCATGATGACTGTGAGGTGTCACATCTCCTGAAGGTGCAGGTGTAGGAGATGCATAAGCATTAAATGGGGCTGACGGATGAGGGGTGAATATAAAGGCAGGTGAAGTGCCTAGCAAGGGTAAAGTGCCTGGCAAGGGACTTTGTTGGGGTCGAACTTGATGGTAAAGGGGTGCCTGCTACTGCTGTATAGGCTGCCAACTACTCGAGGGTGGGAGTATAGCCAAAGATGCCCTCTACCTCCCTAGCAAGTCGTTCGTTGAGACTCCATGAGAGCCTCAACCTATGGGTCTGTGGGACAAGAGGATGGGGACCCATGCCACATCTATACAAATAAAGAAAATATTAAAAAAATATTATGAAATGAATACTTCCTGGCTCTTTAAGTCAATTGACCCCGGGAATCATCTCATTCTTCAAAACACAAAAAATAAACAAATATTAAGAAAGCATGTAAGCCGTTATATGCAAGCCCCGTATGCATAAGGCCTTAAGCATGAGGCGGCTTTATGCATAAAGCAGTATGCATAAGGCCTTAAGCATAAAGCTATACATGAGGCCTTATGCATAAAGCTATGCATGAGGCCTTAAAGCTATGCATGAGGCCTTATGTATAAAGCTACGCATGAGGCCTTAAGCATAAAGCTATGCATGAGGCCATAAGCATGAGGCTTATGCATAAAACTCTGCATGAGGCCTTATGCATAAAGCTTATGCATGAGGTTTATGCATAAAGCACTATGCATAAGGCCTTCAGCATAAAACTATGCATGAGGCCTTATGCATAAAGCTATGCATGAGGCCTTAAGCATGAGGCTTTAAGCATAAAACTATGCATGAGGCTTTATGCATAAAGCTTATGTATGAGGCTTATGCATAAAGCACTATGCATAAGGCCTTATGCATAATTTTATGCATGAGGCCTTATGCATAAAGCACTATGCATAAGGCCTTATCCATAGTTTTATGCATGAGGCCTTATGCATAGTTTTATACATGAGGCCTTATGCATAAAGCACTATGCATAAGACCTTAAGTATGCATGAGCATTATGCATAAAGCTTATGTGAAAACCTACAAAACAAATCCCAAGCACCCACCAATAATAGAGGAAAGAGAGAAAAGATATGAAAGCACTTACCTCTTTTTCATGATGTTGAAAGAGAGGATTAGAGGACCTACAAAACCAACAAAAGGGTGAGTAAAATATTAGTAAAGCTTATACATAAATCTATGCATGATGTGTTATGTTTAAATTACTATGCATAAGCTTAAAACACTATGCATTATGTTTAAAGCACTATGCGTTATGCAAGCCGTTACGCTAAGCATGAGGCCTTATGCATGAGAGCATATGCATAAAGATTATGCGCAAAAGGGTGAGCACAAAAGATTAGTAAAGCTTATGCATAAAGCAATGCATGAGGCATTATGTTTAAAGTACTATGCATAAGCTTAAGTACTATGCCTTAAGCATAAATTTTAAGAAGGCCTAAAGCTTATGCATAAAGCTATGCATGAGGCCTTAAGCATAAAACTATGCATGAGGCATTATGCATGAGAGTTTATGCCTAAAGCTTATGCATGAGGCCTTATGCATAAGGATTATGCGCAAAACTACAAAACAAATCCCCAGCACCCAAGGGTGTAATAATAGAGGAAAGAGAGGAAAGATATGAAAGCACTTACCTCTTTTTCATGATGTTGAAAGAGAGGATTAGAGAACCTTCATAAACATAAAGCATAAAGCTTATGCATAAGGCTTATGCATAAAGCTTAAAGCTTAAGGCATAAAGCTTAAGCATAAGGCCTTAAGCATAAATCATAAAGCTATGCATGAGGGCTTATGCATAAAGCTATGCATAAGGCCTTATGCATAAAGCTTAGCATGAGGCTTAAAGCTTAGCATGAGGCCTTATGCATAAAGCTTAACATGAGGCTTAAAGCTTAGCATGAGGCTTATGCATAAAGCTTAAAGCATAAGGCTTATGCGCATAAGGCATAAAACTTAAGCATAAGGCCTTAAGCATAAAGCATAAAGCTTATGCATAAGGCTTATGCATAAAGCTTAAAGCATAAGGTATAAAGCCCATGCATAAGGCTTATGCATAAAGCATAAAGCTTAAGCATAAGGCCCTAACCATGAGGCCTTATGCATAAAGCATGCATGAGCATTATGCATAAGGCCTTAACCAACCATGAGGCCTTATGCGCATAAAGCATGCATGAGCATTATGCAAAAAGCTTATGGGAGAATCTATAAAACAAATCCCCAGCACCCAAGGGTGCAATATTAATAGAGGAAAGATATGAAAGCACTTACCTCTTTTTCGTGATGTTGAAAGAGAGGATTAGAGGACCTACAAAACCAACAAAAGGGTGAGCAAGAGATTAGTAATGTATACATACAAACCAAGAAAATATTAAGAAGATTAGGAATGCATACATACAAAAGATTAATAATCAATTTTCAAGAAAATATAATAAACAAACTAAGAGGCCTACCTTGGTTATTTGTGATTTTTGAGGTAAAATTCTGTAAAATAGCCAAAAACAAAAGTGAGCTATATAAATACTTAATTGTCTTTTAGAAAAAAAAATAGGGTTCAAGAAGAAGAGCAAGAGTAAGAGAAAGAGAAAGAGTAAGAGCAAGAGCAAGAAGAAGAACAAGAAGAAAAGGAGCAAGAAGAAGAAGAAGAGAAAGAGATTCACCACACAACCTTAAGGTATGTACCAAGGTAAACTCTTTCTCCACAGTCCTTTGTAAAGCAGATTTGCAGCCTGGTGTGATGAAGCTTGAGAGGGTGAGAGAGGATTAGAAATAGGGCAGGATGCTTTTTGAAAGAACTATGTTTTGCCAAAATACTGGCAAAACACTGTCGCGTTTAATTTTTGGTCTTTTTCACCCAAAATGCATGTCTATTAATGCATCTGTACACGCATCTAAAAGCGCATCTATTATCACATCTATTTAGCAAAGTAGACGTGTTTATAGACACGCAAATAAATGTGAAACAGAATAGTTTTTAAACACACATAGAAAGATGAAAATTATTTATTATTTTTTGAATATGTAGGATGTCTTCATCAATCAGTTCTTCTAGTGAGATGATGAGTCCCTTCGTGTTCAAAATTGAGATCGTTAGTTGTAACAAAAAATAAAATGTATGTGTGATCGTTGTTGAGGATGTATGCATTGACAACATAGCATTACGATGAATCACATTTCAATGTATGGAAAATGGAAACCGGTGGGGTCAATCATAAGTATACTTTGCTTATATTGTAATAATTTAACTAAGAATGAGCATTTAATAGAGACTCACATTGAAATACCCGTGTGTAGGATAATGCACCGCACCCTTTCATGTTAACTCATAGCAGGCCAAGCGTCGTAGAGAAATGGCAGAGGCTTCACAAAACGTAGAAGTGGTGGAGGCTTGGAATGATGGAGATACAAGCCCACCACTCTTTCCTCATGAGATGGTGGAGGAAGAGGTTTTAAAAGATATGGTACATGCTCTATTTGCCAATGAGCGTAGTGAAAATGAAAAAGCCATGGAAAATGATCACCTTTATAATAAGGCTTCGACTCCACTTTTTGAGGGATGCACATATTCCATTCTACGCACTGCTCTCGAGTTGCTCAACTTGCAAACAATCTATGGATGGAGCAATGCAAGTTTGAATGCACTTCTTAAGTGAGTTTTCTACTTTCATAAATTGTCTACTTCAATTATAGATATATAAGAAGAAATTATTTTTTATATTAATGTATTTGATTGTTTTTTTGATAGGCTTTTGTCGAAGATTCTTCCAAAGGAGAATAAATTTCCAACCTCAAGAGACCAAGCAAGGCACTTTGTGACATCTATTGGAGGCTTGGATTATACTCACATCCATTCATGTATCAATGATTGTGTTCTCTTCCGTGGGATACATGTGGTGGCTCAAGACTGTCCTATTTGTGGCGAGCAAAGATATCGAGAGGCCCTTAAAGGTCTACATGTACCGCGTAAGGTGTTGGGACATTTTTCCCATCATTCCTCTCATCCAACACATGTTCAAGTGCAAATCTATTGCAAAGCTCATGTCATGGCATTCCTCTCGTCGATCCAATGATGGAAGGATGAGAATTCCCGCAGACACTCCTGCATGGAAGCACATCGAGGAAATGTGGCCAAGCTTCAAGGAAGAGCTTAGATGTTTGAGACTTGGATTGGGTATGGATGGTGTTAATTTACATCTCATCACATCTATTCACATCACATCACATTCATCCACATCACATCTCATCACATCCAATTACATCTATTCAGATCCTCATCACATCAAGTCACATCGATCCTCATCACATCTCATCCATTCACATCTACCTATATTCACATCACGTCATATCCATTCCCATCACATCTCATCCATTCACATCTACCTAGATCCACATCACATCACATCACATCTATCCATTCACATTACATCACGTCCATTTAGATATCATCATATCACATTCACATCCATTCACATCTCATCGCCTCGCATCCATTCACATCTCATCACATCCACTCATATCTCATCACACCCATTCACATCTCATCACACCCATTCACATCCACTCATATCTCATCACACCCATTCACATCCATCACACCCATTCACATCCGTCACATTCATTGCATCTACATCACATCACATACATTCCATCCACATTACATCGCGTCCATATCTATCCATCACATCTCATTCATTCCATCCACATTACATCATGTCCACATCTATCCACATCACATCTCATTCATTCATTCCATCCACCACATTACATCATGTCCACATCTATCCACATCATATATCATTTATTCCATCCACATTACATTACATCCACATCTATCCATATCTCATCACATCCATTCACATCTCATCACATTCATCCATATCCATCCATTCATTCACATTCACATCTATCCACATCCATCCATTCCTTCATATGCACATCTATCCATATCTATCCATTCGTTTTCACATGCACATCTATCCACATCCATCCATCCATTCACATGCACATCTATCCACATCTATCCATTCATTCACATGCACATCTATCCACGTCCATCCATTCATTCACATGCACATCTATCACTTCTCATCTCATTGTCATTCATTTACATCACATCACACCCATTCACATATCATCACATCTCATTCACATCACATCACATCCACATCCACATCCACATTCATCTACATCACATCATATCTTATCCACATCTGATCACATCCACTCATATCTGAACACATCGCATTCACATCTTATCACATCGCATTCACATCTTATCACATCATGTTTACATCTCCTCTTATCACATCGCATCCATTTACATCCCGTCACATTCATTTACATTCATTCGGCTCTACATCACATCTTATCACATCCACTTTTAGTATTGTTTTCTAGTTTCGATACCGATGGGACTTTTCTAAGTTTCTGCCAATTGCTTGGCCTAGTTAAAGGTACTTTTTCTCGATGGATATTTTCATATTCTTTCTCAAATTTTTGAAGTGAAATATATTCAATATTCTTCTTTTGATTAAAAGATTCATGGGATTTACAAAACTCAATTCTACCCATATTTCCCAATAAAATTAATAATGCTCAAAATTCCACTTTTGATAAATACTCATAATTTGAACTATGCCAAAAATTACTCTTTTATAATTTAATTATTGAATATCAAATATCATGGAAATTTCTCTTTTTGCATAAATATAAATTTATCAAAAATTTCTCTTTTACTATTTAATTACTTGGATATCAAATATCATGGGAATTCCTCTTTTTGCATAAAAATAAATTTACCAAAAATTTACTCTATTCTCATAATCAATTAATTATGCATAATTACAAAAAAATTATTTCTCATGAATATGATAAAAATATTTTTTTTTGCATAGAATGTCCAATCCTAGAATATGGTAGGAAGTCCTCTTTTAGCATTATGCAAAAGAATAAGATATGTATTATTTTCTGAAAATTTTACCATAGCTTCGCTGCTATTACTCATAATTCTCAAATTTTTCTAAAGAATAAAAACTTGTAATAGAAATATGATAGTAGTTTCTCTTTTATGCTTAAAATCAAATTATGAATTTAAATCATAATTTTAACCATAATCATAAACTTAAATATGATTATCCCACTACATTAAGCTAACTCCATTATTTCTCTTTTCTCAAATTGATAGGATAATCTATTTCTCATTTAGAATCAATCAAAGTATTTTTTAACTACTTATCGATAATCTAAAAGAAATAACCATTATTTTGTTAACACAAAACCATAAAAATACCATTTTCTTAATCTCTGGCTTATCAAGCCTAGAGTTTAGCTTTTAATTAAGAGACTATCATTGAGAAGCATCCTTTTTCAAAGGATTTAGCCATAAAGATGGCTATTCTTTTAGAGAGAGAGATTTACTTAAAGAAAGCATTACAAATAAGCATAAAGATTGACTTTCTCTTAATTAAGCATTAAGACTTTAAGAGAAAGCTTGATTTGAATTAAAACAATTATTTAGAAAGCTTCTCAATCTTGAGAGGGGTTGAGAAGAAGGAAGTCATTGAGATTAATTGGAAAAAACCATAAAATTTGATTTTACCTCCAAGTTTGGCTTGATTCTCTATTGGCAGCAGTGAAGCCCCCGACCAATTAATTGGTCCACCAAGAGGAGAAGAGCAACTCCAAGAGTTTTTGTAGAGAGAGAGCTCCAAGCTCCCAAGAGAGAGAAAAATTTAATAAATAATAGAAAATATGATTATTTTAATATAATACTGGCATGGTATAGCTCCAATATTTTTTTACAAAAGACTAAGGGTCTATTTATAGGTGAGGGAGGCCATTAACCAAGTCCAACTGGGTTCTAGAATTTTCGAGGTTCAGCTTGACTCAATTTGGACAAGATTTAGACCAATGTGGCTGCCTTTATGATTTGGTTTGATCCAAGAGAGAGGAGAGATAAAAATATCACAGTTTTTTTGAATTAAAAATCCTTTCACACGTGAACTAGGCGCCTACCTCAAGAGTCCCCCCTCTCCTTACACCAAGGTGTCAAAAATGCATCATTATTCCAAAATATCTCATAATTTTTAATTAATAAACCTTGTACTCAGTCAACTCTTCATCTTATGTGAGCATTTACTCATTTTTGGGTATTTTCTTTTATTATTTAGATTTATCTCATCTCATCACTTGGATTAATCCAATTGGCCCATTGGAACCTTAATCCAAAAAATTCTAAAAATGTAGACCCTTAGGCCTATGTCCCTTATACCATTTTCAATTAATTCCTAAAGCACATTGGAAAGTTCATTTTGAACTTCTGTTTCAGGGGAATCCATTTTAGACACTAGGAGGATTTTTATATCCAAAGATATCTAAATTTTGGATTATCTCTCTAATAGGGTAAAACAAGATCTCTCTCCTATTTCAGAGAGGGGAGTAATTTCAAGAACAGAAGGGGAGGTTCTTACACCTATAAACCTCAAAAGCTGAGGGAGGAATTTTACAACTATAGCTTTCATTTCAAAGTAGCATTTTTTTTTACGTTTCCTCTGACATCGACGTGAGGTACTTGAATCTTATACCATTTTTCATGTGTCATCCCCCTACCTCTATGTTAGTAGTGGACCCATATGGTTGTTCTTTATTACTTGTTGATTTAAAGGACCTTTGTAGCCCCACTACTCCTAGGTAGGGTGGAATAACACCTTCTGCATTCTTTCCCTCCACCCAGTATTCAACTTCCCATAATGAATATACCACCTCATCTGTGAGGTTAGCCTCCATAGAAATTGGCTATATCTTGGGTAGTTAATTGGGTTTTTGATCTATGTTGGTGTCCACAGTATAGCAATGAAGCACGTGATAAGGAAAACCCACATCCATTATCTAATGAGACCATTAGGGTGCTTACAATAGCCTTTGAAAGATGGTACAAACACACTCTTCGTAGAACCAACAATGTGTTGTCCACACCTCTTACCCCCACGAGGCATTCCGCTACATGTGACCTTGATGCCAATGCATGTCCTTCAGATTCCCACATTTCTCCATTCACCTTACGCTCAATAACATTGAATTTTATGACTTCCGCTATTCTTTCAGGAGTTATGATTGTATCATGCTCCTTAAAGGTGATCTTTCATGGCCTCCCCACATATTTGTGGTCTTATACATGCTCCTTAAAGGTGATCTTTCATGGCCTCCCAACATATTTGTGGTCTTATACATGCGTGTTATACTCGGAACAATCCATGGCCTCATCATCATTAGTATCAATGACCACAATCAATCGCTGGTCTCTTGTGACATGTCCTTTCTTTGTCAATGGCGGTGATGGGGGTAGGCACCTTATACATGAGTGTTCCTTCAATTGTTTGATTAATTGTTTGGACCAGGTGGGCTTGTAGATAATTGTTCTTTTTATTTTCTCCAAGCTTGGTCCTCCCCCCTTGAGAGTAAAATACTGCCTTAGTTCTTTGCAAACTATGCATTTGCCATATCAATATAGTACATGAATCATAAAGACAAATATTGCGTCTATATCCTCCCTTGCAAGCCAACTCCCATGCTTGATTTCTTCTAGGTTTGTTCTTGGGGTATTTGTACCATCATTACTTCTCTCTATGATTGCTGAAATATTCCTATCCATCATGTGACCATTGTGCTACCATTGACGTATCAATGGAGCCTCTAATCATGTAGCTTCACTGGTAGGAGCCATACACCACTTCTTGCACATTACTTTGGGCTCACCTTGAGATTTGTTGCACACATACTTTGTTGTGTGGGTAACCATGCGATGCTCCCAATGAAATAGGCAAGACCTCTCCCTATATGTGTCAAGATGTTATTTTTCCCACCATTAAACACATGTCGAATTGCTTCCAGTTACCTTGAGCCTCCTTTGCCATGAAACCAAAGAAATATACTCTTTCATAACCATGGTTTGCCATCACCTCATCAATGCACTCCTAAAATAAGCATTGGGCCTCCATATCCTCTCTTTCATTTCACGCCGCAATTGCTAGAAGATCTTGCATGCTATGTGAAAACTCAAGTCATTTATGATGTAACACACTTGAGCACCTCTAACTACATGTATATAGATATTTGTAATATGCTACCTTGGATCATACATAGGCATTTCGGGTGTGGTTGAACTAATTTGATGTCTATTGGGTGTAGTCAAACTATATCTAGGTATGTCATAGGTCACTAGAGCCAGTCTATTGCATTCGATTCACCAAATCCAACCCAAAAGCGGATCCAACAGTGGACATGTTGAAAACAAATCACTTCTCACATGTGGATCCTTGTCCTGGGAGCCTGCTTCAAAGAAAAAGTCATAAGTTCACTCTCATTTCAACTTCAGAAGTGTATCTAATCCAAAGCTCTCTTTAGAAGGCCCGTGTCGAGCTGTAGATAGTTACTGACCTTTAAAACCTAACAATTAAATTGTTCAGGTTTCATACTTCACTTATCTATATTGAATTAACTCATTTATAAAAATCTTAATGTCCAACTAATTTAATTTACCACTTTTCTTCCACCAGTGGTCCCATGTCCTTTGTAATGTTCATGAACTCTTGTTCCCTAATGAAATGTGAGGAACCACCTTCTTGCACTAGCGCTACCATTATGATTTATTTTTCCACACATTTGTACCTTTCTTGCCACAGTATTGTGATCTACTCCTAACACCCTAGACACCATTTGACTTGTCCTATCCGTTAACACCTTTGATGTCCTTGCTCGTACATTATGTTGATGTGGACACTGATGTGTATTATTATTGGGCTTATTATCTCATCGGAGGGCTCTACATAATAGATGTATCAATTGCATGTAGCAATGCACATTGTTGTTGACATTGAGCAGTAACGGCAAAGGAGCTTTCCACAGACGTTGTTTCACTCCTCTCCAGCCACATCGGTGCCTTTAGCATGCTTCTAGTAAAATGTGATGTGTTTGAGACCCTATGGTTTAGTGTCTTTAGCATGCTTCGGGTAAAATGTAATGTGTTTGAGAACCTATGGTTCTTTAAGCATGGACAAAGCTCATTCACACACTTTAAACTACCTAGGCAATGGCTTATGTGCCTGACATACTCCAAGGATGGCAATATTGGAGGTTTGTGGCTTTGACCACCATTGGGGATCATACTCATGCTCCCTGGATTCCATTCATGCACGTGATCCCATGGTTGGTGGGAACTTAAATGCAATATCACCTTTATTTTGCCTAGGAATCTCCAGGACCTTGATAACCTCTTTGACATTCAACAAAATCTTTGTTTATGTGTTTCCCTTCTTCATGCTCCAAAGGTATTCCTCCAAGATGCTCTCCATGGGGATAAGGTTGATGCATGAGTTTTGTTGTTATCTTGTAAGGGGTTACATATATCTATCACATTTTATTGAGTTAGAAGTCCTTCGGGGGACGCTATCCAAAATGGCTATTGGTTGTGGCTTTGAACTTAACAAAGCATCAACTATTATGGAGTAATTGGCTCAAAGAGAGTCCTTAAGTATATAGAAATCCTCCCCCTTATGATTAGCGGTAGGCTCTAGAGGGACACGCAACTCTTAGGACCCAATATTTACTATTGCTTGCAATCCGTAGAATGACATGGGGGCTACTTGTTCTGGTAAAGACAAGAGAAACATAGATTCTTCTTAGAAGATGGAAAGGAGATTGTGCAGCAGCTTATTATAAAGAGGAACAAACAGAAGTACACAAGAAAAAAAGAGAATGTCATAACAGGTACCAAGTACACATGAAATGAATAGTGATTAACACCCTTAAATAATGTAGCATTTTTTTATTTGACCATTCTAAATGTAATCAATATTTTTTAAACAATAATATTTTCTTAAAGAATAAAGAATTAATGGATATATATATACATACATATATATATATATAGTACATGTTCAGAATATTGAATAACCAAACCATAGTAATTTAGGAAAAAATAAAATTAAAAAAAGCCTTGGGTGCATATTGCAAAGTATAATCTATTACATTGCATTAATTACCATATTCAAAACTATAATTTGAATTAGTTAGCTATTTTAATATTGTTATTTTGAAACTTAATTGTTCATTTAGGTTAATATTAGAATTTACATTTTTCTCAATAACCATTTTTTATAAGTTTCAGATGGACAAACCATTCTAAATGTTCAAAGTAATAATGCAACAAGTGTTCCTTCTTAGGGATGGAAGTGCAAATGGTAAGAAATATTATCTATTTTTCAAGGGAATGAGAAAATATAAATATACATATAAATGTGATGTGTTTGAGACGCTATGGTTTAGTGTCTTTAGCATGCTTCCAGTAAAATGGGATGTGTTTGAGAACCTATGGTTCTTTAAGAATGGGCAAAGCTCATTCACACACTTTAAATCACCTAGGCAATGGCTTATGTGCCTGACATACTCCAAGGAAGGCAATGTTGGAGGTTTGCGACTATGACCACCATAGGGGATCATACTTATGCTCCCTTGATTCCATTCATGCACGTGATCTCATGGTTGATGGGAACTTAAATGCAATATCACCTTTATATTACCTTTATATTGCCTAGAAATGTCCAAGACCTTGATAACCTCTTTGACATTCAACAAAATCTTTGTGAATGGGTTTCCCCTCTTCATGCTTTAAAGGTATTCCGAGATGCTCTCAATAGGTAGTAGTCGATGAGGTTGATGCATGAGTTTTGTTGTTATCTTGTAAGGGGTTGCATAAATCTATCACATTTGATTGAGTTGGAAGTCCTCTGGGGGAGGCTATCTAAAATGGCTATTGGTTGTGGTTTTGAACTTAACAAAGCATCAACTATTACGGAGTAATTTGCTAAAAGAGAGTCCTTAAGTATATAGAACTCCTCCCCCTTATGATTAGCGGTAGGCTCTAGAGGGACACGCAACTCTTAGGACCCGATATTTACTATTGCTTGCAATCCATAGAATGACATGGGGGCTACTTGTTCTTGTAAAGACACGAGAAACATAGATTCTTCTTAGAAGATGGGAAGGAGATTGTGCAGCTTATTATAAAGAGAAACAAACAGAAGTGCACAAGAAAAAAAAAGAATGTCATAACAGGTACCAAGTACACATGAAATGAATGGTGACCCTTAAATAATTTTGTAATTTTTTATTTGACCATTCTAATGTAATCAATATTTTTTAAAAAAATATTTTCTTAAAAAATAAAAAATTAATGGATATATATATATATATGTATATAGTACATGTTGAGAATATTGAATAACCAAACCATAGTAATTTAGGAAAAAATAAAATTAAAAAAATCCTTCGGTCCATATTGCAAAGTATAATCTATTACATTGCATTTATTGCCATATTCAACACTATAATTTGAATTAGTTAGCTATTTTAATATTGTTATTTTTGAAACTTAATTGTTCATTTAGGTTAATATTAGAATTTACATTTTTCTCAATAACCACTTTTTATATGTTTTAGATGGACAAACCATTTTAAATGTTCAAAGCAATAATGAAACAAGTGTTCCTTCTTAGGGATGGAAGTGCAAATGGTAAGAAATATTATCTATTTTTTAAAATATAAATATACATATAAATGTGATGTGTTTGAGACGCTATGATTTAGTGTCTTTAGCATGCTTCCAGTAAAACGTGATGTGTTTGAGAACCTATGGTCCTTTAAGCATGGGCAAAGCTCATTCACACACTTTAAATTACCTAGGCAATGGATTATGTGCCTGACATACTCCAGGGAAGGCAATGTTGGAAGCTTGCGGCTTTGACCACCATTGAGGATATCTTTGTGAATGTGTTTTCCCTCTTCATGCTCCGAAGGTATTCCGAGATGCTCTCAACAGGTAGTAGTAGTCGATGAGGTTGATGCATGAGTTTTGTTGTTATCTTGTAAGGGGTTGCATAAATCTATCACATTTGATTGAGTTGGAAGTGGGGGAGGCTATCTAAAATGGCTATTGGTTGTGGTTTTGAACTTAACAAAGCATGAACTATTACGGAGTAATTGGGTGAAAGAGAGTCCTTAAGTGTATAGAACTCCCCCCTATTTATGGTTAGTGGTAGGCTCTAGAGGGACACGCAACTTTTAGGACCCAATATTTGCTATTGCTTGCAATCCATAGAATGACATGGGGTCTACTTTTTCTTGTAAAGACACGAGAAACATAGAGCCTTCTTAGAAGATGGGAAGGAGATTGTGTAGCTTATTATAAAGAGGAACAAAAAGAAGTACACACGAAAAAGAAAAGAATGTCACAAGAAGTTGCAAGTACACATAAAATGAATGGTGATTAACACCCTTAAATAATGTGCCATTTTTTATTTGACCATTCTAATGTAATCAATATTTTTTAAACAATATTAAATTATTAAAAAGTTTAAATTAATAGATATATATATATGTGTGTGTGTGTGTGTATAGTACATGTTGAGAATATTGAATAACCAAACCATAGTAATTTAGGAAAAAATAAAATTAAAAAAAGCCTTGGGTCCATATTGCAAAGTATAATCTTTTACATTGCATTTATTACCATATTCAAAACTATAATTTGAATTAGCTAGCTATTTTAATATTGTTATTTTTGAAACTTAATTGTTCATTTAGGTTAATATTAGAATTTACATTTTTCTCAATAACCACTTTTTATATGTTTTAGATGGACAAACCATTCTAAATGTTCAAAGTAATAATGAAACAAGTGTTCCTTCTTAGGGATGGAAGTGCAAATGGTAAGAAATATTATCTATTTTTTAAGGGAATGAGAAGATATAAATATACATATAAATGTGATGTGTTTGAGACGCTATGGTTTAGTGTCATAAAATGTGATGCGTTTGAGACGCTATGGTTTAGTGTCTTTAGCATGCTTCCAGTAAAATGTGGTGTGTTTGAAAACCTATGGTTCTTTAAGCATGGGCAAAGCTCATTCACACACTTTAAATCACCTCGGCAATGGCTTATGTGCCTGACATACTCCAGGGAAGGCAATATTGGAAGTTTGCAGCTTTGACCACCATTGAGGATCATACTTATGCTCCTTGGATTCCATTCATGCGCCTGATCCCATGGTTGGTGGGAAATTAAATGCAATATCACCTTTATATTTCCTTGGAATGTCCACGATCTTGATAACCTCTTTGACATTCAACAAAATCTTTGTGAATGTGTTTCCCCTCTTCATGCTCCAAAGGTATTCCGAGATGCTCTCAACAGGTAGTAGTCGATGAGGTTGATGCCTGAGTTTTGTTGTTATCTTGTAAGGGGTTGCATAAATCTCACATTTGATTGAGTTGGAAGTCCTCTAGGCGAGGCTATCTAAAATGGCTATTGGTTGTGGTTTTGAACTTAACAAAGCATGAACTATTACGGAGTAATTGGGTGAAAGAGAGTCCTTAAGTGTATACTCCTCCCCCTTTATGATTAGCGGTAGGCTCTAGAGAGACACGCAACTCTTACGACCCAATATTTACTATTGCTTGCAATCCATAGAATGACATGGGGGCTACTTGTTCTTGTAAAGACACGAGAAACATAGAGTCTTCTTAGAAGATGGGAAGAAGATTGTGCAGCTCAATATAAAGAGGAACAAAAAGAAGTACACAAGAAAAAAAAAGAATGTCACAAGAAGTAGCAAGTTCACATGAAATGAATGGTGATTAACACCCTTAAATAATGTGACCATTTTTTATTTGACCATTCTAATGTAATCAATATTTTTTAAACAATATTAATTTCTTAAAAAATTAAAATTAATGGATATATATATATATATATGTATATATATATGAGCTCCTCCCCCTTTATGATTAGCGGTAGGCTCTAGAGGGACACGCAACTCTTACGACCCAATATTTACTATTGCTTGCAATCCATAGAATGACATGGGGGCTACTTGTTCTTGTAAAGACACGAGAAACATAGAGTCTTCTTAGAAGATGGGAAGGAGATTGTGTAGCTCATTATAAAGAGGAACAAAAAGAAGTACACAAAAAAAAAGAATGTCAAGAAGTAGCAAGTACACATGAAATGAATGGTGATTAACACCCTTAAATAATGTGACCATTTTTTATTTGACCATTCTAATGTAATCAATATTTTTTAAACAATATTAATTTCTTGAAAAATTAAAATTAATGGATATATATATATATATGTATATATATATATATATGTATATATATATATGTGTGTGTGTGTGTATATATATATATATGTATATATATATATAGTACATGTTCAGAATATTGAATAACCAAACCATAGTAATTTAGGAAAAAATAAAATTAAGAAAAGCCTTGGGTACATATTGCAAAGTATAGTCTATTACATTGCGTTTATTACCATATTCAAAATATAATTTGAATTAGTTAGTTATTTTAATATTGTTATTTTTTGAATTTAATTGTTAATTTAAGTTGATAGTAGAATTTACTTTTTTCTCATCAATAACCACTTTTTATATGTTTTAGATGGACAAAACATTCTAAATGTTCAAAAGAATAATGAAACACGTCTTCCTTCTTAGGGATGGAAGTGCAAATGGTAAGAAATATTATCTATTTTTCAAGGGAATGAGAAAATATAAATATACATATAAATGTGATATGTTTGAGATGCTATGGTCTGGTATCTCTAGCATGCTTCCGGTAAAACGTGATGTGTTTGAGAACCTATGGTTCTTTAAGCATGAGCAAAGCTCATTCACACATTTTAAACTACCTACGCACTGGTGGCTTATGTGCCTGACATACTCTAGGGAAGGCAATGTTGGAAGTTTGTGGCTTTGACCACCATTGGGGATCATACCTATGCTCCCTGGATTCCATTCATGCGTGTGATCCCATGGTTGGTAGGAACTTACATGCAGTATC
Organism: Cibotium barometz; assembly: GCF_041138505.1. Lineage (NCBI taxonomy): Eukaryota > Viridiplantae > Streptophyta > Polypodiopsida > Cyatheales > Cibotiaceae > Cibotium > Cibotium barometz. Next base: position 9,133,489 of record NC_141091.1, read on the forward strand.
GCCTTTATATTGCCTAGGAGGAATCTCCAGGCCCTTGATAACCTCTTTGACATTCAACAAAATCTTTGTGAATGTGTTTTCCCTCTTCATGCTCCGAAGGTATTCTGAGATGCTCTCAACACGTAGTAGTCGATGAGGTTGATGCATGAGTTTTGTTGTTATCTTGGAAGTCCTCTAGGGGAGGCTATCTAAAATGGCTATTGGTGGTGGTTTTGAACTTAACAAAGCATGAACTGTTACGGAGTAATTCGGTGAAAGAGAGTCCTTAAGTGTATAGAACTCCTCCCCCTTTATGATTAGTGGTAGGCTCTAGAGGGACACGCAACTTTTAGGACCCAATAACTGCTATTGCTTGCAATCCATAGAATGACATGGGGCTACTTTTTATTGTAAAGACACGAGAAACATAGAGCCTTCTTAGAAGATGGGAAGGAGATTGTGCAGCTCATTTATAAAGAGGAACAAAAAGAAGTACACAAGAAAAAAAAAGACTGTCACAAGAAGTTGCAAGTACAAATAAAATGAATGGTGATTAACACCCTTAAATAAAGTGGCCATTTTTTATTTGACCATTCTAATGTAATCAATATTTTTTAAACAATAGTAATTTCTTAAAAAATTAAAATTAATAGATATATATATATATATATATATATGTAGTACATGTTGAGAATATTGAATAACCAAACCATAGTTATTTAGGAAAAAATAAAATTCAAAAAAGCCTTTGGTACATATTGCAAAGTATAGTCTATTACATTGCATTTATTACCATATTCAAAACTATATTTCAATTAATTAGTTATTTTAATATTGTTATTTTTGAAAGTTAATTGTTAATTTAAGTTGCTACTAGAATTTACTTTTTTCTCATCAATAACCACTTTTTATATGTTTTAGATGGACAAAACATATGTTTTAGATGGACAAAACATTCTAAATGTTCAAAGTAATAATAAAAAAAGTGTTCCTTCCTAGGGATGGAAGTGCAAATGGTAAGAAATATTATCTATTTTTCAAGGGAATGAGAAAATATAAATATACATATAAATGTGATGTGTTTGAGACGCTATGGTTTAGTGTCTTTAGTATGCTTCCGGTAAAACGTGATGTGTTTGAGAACCTATGGTTGTTTAAGCATGGGCAAAGCTCATTCGCACACTTTAAACTACCTAGGCAATGGCTTATATTCCTGACATACTCCAGGGAAGGTATTTTTGGAGATTTGCGGCTTTGACCACCATTGAGGATCATACTTATGCTCCTTGGATTCCATTCATGCGCGTGATCCCATGGTTGGTGGGAACTTAAATGTAATATCACCTTTATATTGCCTAGGAATCTCCAAGACCTTGATAATCTCTTTGACATTCAACAAAATATTTGTGAATGTGTTTCCCTTCTTCATGCTCCAAAGGTATTCCGAGATGCTCTCAACAAGTAGTGGATGAGGTTGATGCATGAGTTTTGTTGTTATCTTGTAAGGGGTTGCATAAATTTATCACATTTGATAGAGTTGGAAGTCCTCTAGGGGAGGTTATCTAAAATGGCTATTGGTTGTGATTTTGAACTTAACAAAGCATCAACTATTACGGAGTAATTGGCTGAAAGAGAGTCCTTAAGTATATGGACCTCCTCCCCCTTAATATGATTAGCGGTAGGCTCTAGAGGGACACGCAACTCTTAGGACCCAATATTTACTATTGCTTGCAATCCATAGAATGACATGGGGGCTACTTGTTCTTGTAAAGACACGAGAAACATAGATTCTTCTTAGAAGATGGGAAGGAGGTTGTGTAGCTCATTATAAAGAGGAACAAAAAGTACACAAGAAAAAAAAAGAATGTCACAACAGGTACCAAGTACACATGAAATGAATCATGATTAACACCCTTAAATAATGTGGCAATTTTTTATTTGACCATTCTAATGTGATCAATATTTTTTAAACAATATTAATTTATTAGAAAATTAAAATTAATGGATATATATATATAGTACATGTTGTGAATATTGAATAACCAAACCATAGTAATTTAGGAAAAAAAAATAAAAAAAAAGCCTTGGGTACATATTGCAAAGTATAGTCTAATAAATTGCATTTATTACCATATTCAAAACTATAATTTGAATTAGTTAGTTATTTTAATATTTTTGTGTTTGAAACTTAATTGTTAATTTAAGTTGATAATAGAATTTTCTTTTTTCTCATCAATAACCATTTTTTATATGTTTTACATGAAAAAAACATTCTAAATGTTCAAAGTAATAATGCAACAAGTGTTCCTTCGTAGGGATGGAAGTGCAAATGGTATGAAATATTATCTATTTTTTAAGGGAATGAGAAAATATAAATATACATATAAATGTGATGTGTTTGTGATGCTATGGTCTAGTATCTTTAGCATGTTTCCGGTAAAACGTGATGTGTTTGAGAACCTATGGTTCTTTAAGCATGGGCAAAGCTCATTCACACACTTTCAACTACCTAGGCAATCACTCCAGGGGAAGGCAATGTTGGAAGTTTGTGGCTTTGACCACCATTAGGGATCATACCTATGCTCCTTGGATTCCATTCATGCACGTGATCCCATGGTTGGTGGGAACTTAAATGCAATATCACCTTTATATTGCCTAGGAATCTCCAGGACCTTGATAACCTCTTTGACATTCAACAAAATATTTGTGAATGTGTTTCCCTTCTTCATGCTCCAAAGGTATTCCGAGATTCTCTCAACAAATAGTGGATGAGGTTGATGCATGAGTTTTGTTGTTATCTTGAGGGGTTGCATAAATCTATCACATTTGATTGAGTTGCAAGTCCTCTGGGAGGCTATCTAAAATGGCTAGTCATTGTGTTTTTGAACTTAACAAAGCATCAACTATTACGGAGTAATTGGCTAAAAGAGAGTTCTTAAGTATATAGAACTCCTCCCCCTTATGATTAGGCAGTAGGCTCTAGAGGGACACGCAACTCTTAGGACCCAATATTAGTATTGCTTGCAATACATAAAATGACATGGGGCTACATGTTCTTGTAAAGATTCTTCTTAGAAGATGGGAAGGAGATTGTGCAGCTCATTATAAAGAGGAGCAAAAAGAAGTACACAAGAAAAAAAAAAGAATGTCACAACAGGTACCAACAAGTACACATGAAATGAATCGTGAATTAACACCCTTAAATAATGTGGTAATTTTTTATTTGACCATTCTAATGTGATCGATATTTTTTAAACAATATTAATTTCTTAAAAAAATAAAATTATTGGATATATATATATATATAGTACATGTTGAGAATATTGAATAACCAAACCATAGTAATTTAGGAAAAAAATAAATAAAAAAAGCCTTGGGTACATATTGCAAAGTATAGTCTATCAAATTTCATTTATTACCATATTCAAAACTATAATTTGAATTAGTTAGTTATTTTAATATTGTTGTGTTTGAAACTTAATTGTTAATTTAAGTTGATAATAGAATTTACTTTTTTCTCATCAATAATCATTTTTTATATGTTTTAGATGGAAAAAACATTCTAAATGTTCAAAGTAATAATGAAACAAGTGTTCCTTCTTAGGGATGGAAGTGCAAATGGTAAGAAATATTATCTATTTTTCAAGGGAATGAGAAAATATAAATATACATATAAATGTGATGTGTTTTAGACGCTATGGTTTAGTGTCTTTAGCATGCTTCCAGTAAAACGTGATGTGTATGAGAACCTATGGTTCTTTAAGAATGGGTGTGAGATCCCCCTGTTCCCACCGAGCAACGGATTCGGGTACTAGCAGCGGAAGTAGCACTTCTCGCACGGGACAGGGGTCCCACATTCGGGGCCTCGTCCACGGATATCCGGACAAGAGACTAATCTGTCGGTTTTTCCAAAACCGAACCTGGAAAAAACTTCCCTTACCCGGAAAGCACGGGCGATTCCACCAAGATAATTTTTTACTCTAACGTAGTCAAGATCATTACTGATCACGCTGATCCAACTGCACCTATAAAGATACTCGGTCGGATCAAGGAAGAAACTTGCACTTGGATCATCGGGATCAACGCTTTTTTCCCCATCAAGAGGCACAGCCGTTGATTCCTATCCATAGAACAATTACTATCCGGGACTTACTTCATCTATCGTAATAACAGAAATTGAGTCTCGGTTTACGGATCCATCAGTCCAACCTAACCCCATCCGATCCCATGGGTTAGCCAACCGCCCAACCACTGTAGTGATGGGATCCAATTTGGAATTTGGTTAGGTTTTGTCCCGGGTACCAAGGAAAAGAGTTCCAAGGCCCCCTAGCCGGAATTTCATGCAAACATAAAACTAGCCACACCACTTACACACCCAATATGAAAATTACCTTTTTCTTAGCATCAGCTAACTTTAAAACAATCCTTTAATGAAACCATAGTACCACTGATCACAATCTCCCAATTTATCCAGTTGATTCATAATTTCCCATCATTCCTTCATCAGAGTATCTATGGCATCATTGGCAACTAGAACGCTCACCACCTGTCCACACAGAGGCCGTTTCCATAGTTCCTAGCCCATAATACTCGGCAATATAATCACTTATCAAGATGGACTCTCGTTGAAGATCAGCAAGATCAACCAACAGATCCATATAAAAGAGCCATGGACTCATCCGTTGAGGACCAGCAAGGTCAGTCAACCAGATCCATGCCCGGTTTCACAAAACAACTCTTACTCCTTGTTCCAATATCTTCCTCGACGCACGCGTGGGTATCCTAGGCGACCCAGAGCCCGAGCACCGTATGGTCAGCACCCTCTAGGATCCTTCGCAGGTGACCTAGCGCTTCACTCATAGGCCGCTTCCTTGGTCCCTCATCCACCGTATCGGAAGCTCACCATTTTAATCGAACCGAGGCTGGTCAAGACCTCGGTCGACCTTGCTACGCGAGACGTCCTCCATTGACTCTCCGTCAGCAGTTGCAACTTTATCAGTTAGGTCTCCACGACCTTAATCACAAGACGGTCAAAATGCTTCCCCAGCATTCTTGACATAAAACAGCCATTTACAAACAGCATTTACAAACAGTTTACAAATACAGTTTCTATATTAACTCTCATTTTTCCACATTATCCCTCATTAATCCACATTACTTATTCCACATTCCATGTATATGTGTACTCATCCAATCACCTCCTTTTCCATCTCTTCACTTCAGATTCCTTCACATCACATATCATATATTCACATCCATATCCACATCCATACATCCACATCCACATCCACATTCACATCCATACATCCACATCTACATGCTTATCTCCATTTTCACATCCTCATTTATACATCCACATCCCATATCCACATTTATACATACACATCCATACATCCATATCTACATCCACATACATACATACATCCACATCCACATTCCACATTCACATCTATACATCCACATCTACTTTCACATTCACATACATCCACATCCACATTCCCATACATCCACATCTATACATCCACATTCCACATTCACATCTACATTCACATTCACATACATCCACATCTACATTCACATTCACATACATCCACATCCACATTTCCATTCACATCTATACATCCACATCCATTCACATCTGTACATCCACATCTACATCCACATTTACATCTATGCATATACATCTTCATGCATATATCCATTTTCATGTTCATACATCCACACTCCCATCTCCATATCCACACATCCACATACATACATCCATTTTCACATTCCCATTTATATAACCCCATATACCTTCACATCTAATCTTTTACATCACATCCATTCTCGCCCTATCACAACCCATATACATCTTATCCTATCACATACACTTCTTACCTCATCCCCCCATACACATCTTAATTCATCTTATCACATCCTAACTTATTTCATAAGCATCTTATCACCTCTTATCACACCTCTTATCACATCCTATCACTTTCCATACGCATCTTATCAATTCTTATCACATCTCATACACCTCTTATCACATCTTATCACATTTCATATCTTTTTTTTTTTAAAAAGAGAATTCTTTTATTTGATATAAGATTTCTCTACACATTTATTTATACATAAATTCCATTTAAGGAGACTAACACTTTCGAAATTAAAATCAATCTTTTATGCATCTTCTTATGCATGATTTCAATTTGGTAGGGAATTATACTTTTAGAATAAAAGAATTTCTCTTATGCATCTAAGTTAAGCATAAAATCCATTTATGAGGAAAATCATACTTTTAGTATAAAAAGAATATCTTTTATGCATACCTATATGCATGAAATCCAATATGATAAAAGTAACACTTTTGATATAAAAATTTTTCCTTTATGCATACTTCTATGCATGAAAATTAAAAATGATAAAAGTAACACTTTTGATATAAAAATTTTCTTTTATGCATACTTTTATGTATGAAATAAAAATGATAAAAGTAACACTTTTGATATAAAAATTTATCCATTATGCATACTTCTATGCATGAAAATAAAAATGGTAAAAATAACACTTTTGATATAAAAATTTATCCTTTATGCATACTTCTATGCATAAAAGTAAAAATGATAAAAGTAACACTTTTGATATAAAAATTTATCCATTATGCATACTTCTATGCATGAAAATAAAAATGGTAAAAATAACACTTTTGATATAAAAATTTATCCTTTATGCATAATATTAAAATTCAATTTCTCCATGATTATAATGAAATTCTTTCAATTAATCTAGGATGATGATTCCTAGAATATGGTAGGAAGTCCTCTTTTTATGCTTTGAATGAAAATTTTTTTATGCATAATTTTTATAAAAATTTTGCCATAGCTCCGCTGCTATGACTGATAAATCTCAATTTTTCTAAGGGATAAAGCTTATCATTAAGAAAATAATTAAAATGATTCTCTAATTGGATCCTTAATCCATAATGGATTGAATCATCAATATACATAAACTAAAAGCATAAGAAAAAGCCATTAATTTGGCCTCAAGCATAGCTTAATCTTGGGTTAAGGAAAAGCTTTATGAAAAGCTTGATTTGGATTGAGAATGGGTCATGAGTATGACCATTTCTTGAGTGAGAGAGAGAATTTACATAAGAATCATTAGAATTTAAACATAAATGAAAATTAACTTCAATAGCATTTATTAAATTATGTAACTCTTCACTACTATTCAAACTTCAATAGCATTTAAAAAAAACCATACCAATTAAACTTCTCAAGCTTGAGAGGGGTTGAGAAGAGAGAAACATTGAGAAATTATAGAAAGATGAATATTCACTAATTACCTTACAACTTGCTTGATTCTTTGTTCACGGTAGAGGCCCCCAACCAATCAATTGGTTAAGTATGTTGATGGAGCCACTAATGGGGATTGAAGAAAGAGGGAAGCTCCAAAAACTAGTGAATTATTAAATGAATTCACAGTTCTTGGCTTAGGTGGAGTAGAGTAACGATGCATAAACACTATATATTTTTCAACAAGGGTGAGGCTTCTATTTATAGGAAAAATTGAGCTCCTAACCAAACAAACTGATTCTAGAATTTTCTAAATTAGTTTGGTCAATATTTGACCATTTTTAGGTCAGTTAAGCTAACTTTTTGGAACTAGACTTGAATGAGGAGAGAGGAGAGATGAAATATCTCAATTTTTATGAGTTTAAAACTCATTCAAGCATGTGAAATATGCACCTCCTTTAAAGAACTCCCCTTCCTTACATATGTGTCATAATGGAATCATTTTAATATTGCTCATAGTTTTTTTACTAATAAACCTTGTACATTTTCAACTCTTCATCTTATGTGAAATATGCACCTCCTTTAAAGAACTCCCCTTCCTTACATATGTGTCATAATGGAATCATTTTAATATTGCTCATAGTTTTTTACTAATAAACCTTGTACATTTTCAACTCTTCACCTCATGTGAGCATTTACTCATTTTTGGGTATTTTCTTTTTTACAAGTTGGATTTATCTCCTCCCTACACATGGATTGATGCTATTGGTCCATAGGAACCTTAATTGGACCATAGTCTAAAGATTTCTGAAAATCTAGACCCTTAGGCTAAGGTTCTTTATACCTATTTTCAATTAATTCTAATTGCACATTGGAAAATTCTTTTTGAATTTTTGTTTCAGGGGAACTCATCTGAATTAGAAGAGATATTTTTCTATCCAAAAATATTCAAAATCTGAATATTCTCTCTCTAGAATATTTTTCTCTCTCTAGGCTAAAACAGATAGAAACAAGGTCTTTATATTTCTGAAGAGGGATTGATTACAGGGAAAGATACTAGACATCAAAAAGGGGGTGGGGGAGGAATCTTACATTCTACCCCACTTAAAAAATGCGAGATGTCCTCATCTCGCAAACTGGGATAATTTCGCAAGATTCACGAATATGAGACTTAGAGAAAAATTTTAATCAAGATTAACCACCAAGATAAGTCTTAAAGAGAGCAAGATTCAAAATACGAACAAGATTTAAACTTTATTCATTCTCGGAACTTATACAGTAAAGATAGAGGAACTCTTTACACTTCCATAAGCCCGTCCATCATATGGTCACAAAAGCAGTCCTCACAAGCTGCACAAGTATAAGGTAACTCATCTATGGGAATGATTCTGTGGGTTATTGCTGCGCCTATCTCAGTGGTATGAGGTGTTCTAACAAAAGGACCTCTGAGAGGCAAGCCAAAAACGGGGTAAAGGCATATCTTCTCATGAGGAAGAAAACACGCCAGTAAGAAGACCCGCTCAGAAAACCCAGGATGTCTTGATCTCATGACGCAGTAGTATCGGGGACCCAAACCCAAAGCTTCAATAACCATGGCCAAGCGGACATTGTTACGGAAGTGCTGCTGACCCCAGGGTGTTACCCTAGTTATGTCTTGATAGGTCCGCCATTTGGTCTGCGCTACAGAAGTTCCCAAGTGAGGGAAAAGTGAGCGCTCATACTGTTCTATAAAATCCTTCTTCACAGACTCACTTGCGTCTTGAAGGTGAGGAATCATTATGGATAAAACTAATTCTTGTTGCCAAGCCATGAAGGAGATTAGGAAGAAAGGAGATCGATGGGAGTAAGATTACTGTGAGCGACAAGTAAAAGTTACGACTTATATAAAGGAAGGAGCTAGCGTAACTTAGAAGCCAACGGTAGCTTGCCACTGAAGTTTTACCGTCTTTCCATGATTTGGGTTTGGCACAATTTTCTATAGAAGGCATTAAGAACTTTGAGATGAGGAGATAAAAGAAGCTCGTAAGCTAAGTCACTTACTTTCTTTGAAGTCAGATAAGGCTCACAATATCTGGGGGATAACTTCTTAAACTCCCCAATAGATAAAGAACTTCTTTTGTGCCGTACTCGAATGAAGACCAAAACCTTGGTATCCAAAACACCGATTTTCACTTCTGAACTCATTGTTCTGAATCCTTAAAACAGCGTGACTCCTGAGAAGTATTCTAGGGAAAGGGTCTTCCTTTTTTTTAAACAGAATCTTTCTTTTATTTTTGAGAGGGAATAATTTTAAGATCAAAAAGGGAGATTCTTACTCCTGTATGCCTCGAAGGCTGGGGAGGAATCTTACATTCTACCCCACTTAAAAAGTGCGAGATGTCCTCATCTCGCAAGGTAGAGGACAACTCTTTTTCTTAACATCCAATTTTATTTTGGGGTTCTTTATATTCTGGTCAACCCAACAGAACACTGGGATAAATATCTCTTATATAGAACTCATCATTAATATTCAGATCATATCATTCATATCTTTAACATGATAATGGTCCACTAGACCGAAAAATTTCCTTCTGAACATTCCTCCACGGGAATTTCAGTCAAGCAAGTTCTCAATTTGTCATCCCTTAACTTGATCTACTGATCAAGTGTTAACAGTAACAATTTGACAGCACAACCCACTAATCTCATAGTGATTTGCTGAATTCATTATCATCATTCCAGTTATGAATATCATCACTGGGACTCGTCCCATTCATCCTCATTGTGGTTTCGCTCAGCTTATTACATTTCAACTAAATTTTGAAAATCATCATTTTTCAATCAGAATCCAAATCAATTCATCAATTCTCAAACAGAATTAAAAATCATATCAACCACATTCGAATTCGTCATCTGGATAGCATTAACGCTTATAATTTCAAGTCTTAGATTTACTCGTATATACTGTCAGTAAAGAGCTACAGTATACTCTCGGTATATACGGGTAGTCGTGGCTCTTGGAATTATAAGGTAAATACCATCATGTCTAGGCCTCAAGCAAGTCAGGGATTCTATATAATTGCGGTACTTCCATATGAAGACCCAATTACCAAATTACGAATTTCAGTTTGAATATCAAATTGTATGAATTATATCACACAATTACAACCTTTTTGTGCTTCTTGATAAATTTTTGATATATTTGTCTTCTCAGTTGATCTTTATTAACCAAATGCTCTGATACCAACTGTGAGATCCCCCTGTTCCCACCGAGCAACGGATTCGGGTACTAGCAGCGGAAGTAGCACTTCTCGCACGGGACAGGGGTCCCACATTCGGGGCCTCGTCCACGGATATCCGGACAAGAGACTAATCTGTCGGTTTTTCCAAAACCGAACCTGGAAAAAACTTCCCTTACCCGGAAAGCACGGGCGATTCCACCAAGATAATTTTTTACTCTAACGTAGTCAAGATCATTACTGATCACGCTGATCCAACTGCACCTATAAAGATACTCGGTCGGATCAAGGAAGAAACTTGCACTTGGATCATCGGGATCAACGCTTTTTTCCCCATCAAGAGGCACAGCCGTTGATTCCTATCCATAGAACAATTACTATCCGGGACTTACTTCATCTATCGTAATAACAGAAATTGAGTCTCGGTTTACGGATCCATCAGTCCAGCCTAACCCCATCCGATCCCATGGGTTAGCCAACCGCCCAACCACTGTAGTGATGGGATCCAATTTGGAATTTGGTTAGGTTTTGTCCCGGGTACCAAGGAAAAGAGTTCCAAGGCCCCCTAGCCGGAATTTCATGCAAACATAAAACTAGCCACACCACTTACACACCCAATATGAAAATTACCTTTTTCTTAGCATCAGCTAACTTTAAAACAATCCTTTAATGAAACCATAGTACCACTGATCACAATCTCCCAATTTATCCAGTTGATTCATAATTTCCCATCATTCCTTCATCAGAGTATCTATGGCATCATTGGCAACTAGAACGCTCACCACCTGTCCACACAGAGGCCGTTTCCATAGTTCCTAGCCCATAATACTCGGCAATATAATCACTTATCAAGATGGACTCTCGTTGAAGATCAGCAAGATCAACCAACAGATCCATATAAAAGAGCCATGGACTCATCCGTTGAGGACCAGCAAGGTCAGTCAACCAGATCCATGCCCGGTTTCACAAAACAACTCTTACTCCTTGTTCCAATATCTTCCTCGACGCACGCGTGGGTATCCTAGGCGACCCAGAGCCCGAGCACCGTATGGTCAGCACCCTCTAGGATCCTTCGCAGGTGACCTAGCGCTTCACTCATAGGCCGCTTCCTTGGTCCCTCATCCACCGTATCGGAAGCTCACCATTTTAATCGAACCGAGGCTGGTCAAGACCTCGGTCGACCTTGCTACGCGAGACGTCCTCCATTGACTCTCCGTCAGCAGTTGCAACTTTATCAGTTAGGTCTCCACGACCTTAATCACAAGACGGTCAAAATGCTTCCCCAGCATTCTTGACATAAAACAGCCATTTACAAACAGCATTTACAAACAGTTTACAAATACAGTTTCTATATTAACTCTCATTTTTCCACATTATCCCTCATTAATCCACATTACTTATTCCACATTCCATGTATATGTGTACTCATCCAATCACCTCCTTTTCCATCTCTTCACTTCAGATTCCTTCACATCACATATCATATATTCACATCCATATCCACATCCATACATCCACATCCACATCCACATTCACATCCATACATCCACATCTACATGCTTATCTCCATTTTCACATCCTCATTTATACATCCACATCCCATATCCACATTTATACATACACATCCATACATCCATATCTACATCCACATACATACATACATCCACATCCACATTCCACATTCACATCTATACATCCACATCTACTTTCACATTCACATACATCCACATCCACATTCCCATACATCCACATCTATACATCCACATTCCACATTCACATCTACATTCACATTCACATACATCCACATCTACATTCACATTCACATACATCCACATCCACATTTCCATTCACATCTATACATCCACATCCATTCACATCTGTACATCCACATCTACATCCACATTTACATCTATGCATATACATCTTCATGCATATATCCATTTTCATGTTCATACATCCACACTCCCATCTCCATATCCACACATCCACATACATACATCCATTTTCACATTCCCATTTATATAACCCCATATACCTTCACATCTAATCTTTTACATCACATCCATTCTCGCCCTATCACAACCCATATACATCTTATCCTATCACATACACTTCTTACCTCATCCCCCCATACACATCTTAATTCATCTTATCACATCCTAACTTATTTCATAAGCATCTTATCACCTCTTATCACACCTCTTATCACATCCTATCACTTTCCATACGCATCTTATCAATTCTTATCACATCTCATACACCTCTTATCACATCTTATCACATTTCATATCTTTTTTTTTTTAAAAAGAGAATTCTTTTATTTGATATAAGATTTCTCTACACATTTATTTATACATAAATTCCATTTAAGGAGACTAACACTTTCGAAATTAAAATCAATCTTTTATGCATCTTCTTATGCATGATTTCAATTTGGTAGGGAATTATACTTTTAGAATAAAAGAATTTCTCTTATGCATCTAAGTTAAGCATAAAATCCATTTATGAGGAAAATCATACTTTTAGTATAAAAAGAATATCTTTTATGCATACCTATATGCATGAAATCCAATATGATAAAAGTAACACTTTTGATATAAAAATTTTTCCTTTATGCTTACTTCTATGCATGAAAATTAAAAATGATAAAAGTAACACTTTTGATATAAAAATTTTCTTTTATGCATACTTTTATGTATGAAATAAAAATGATAAAAGTAACACTTTTGATATAAAAATTTATCCATTATGCATACTTCTATGCATGAAAATAAAAATGGTAAAAATAACACTTTTGATATAAAAATTTATCCTTTATGCATACTTCTATGCATAAAAGTAAAAATGATAAAAGTAACACTTTTGATATAAAAATTTATCCATTATGCATACTTCTATGCATGAAAATAAAAATGGTAAAAATAACACTTTTGATATAAAAATTTATCCTTTATGCATAATATTAAAATTCAATTTCTCCATGATTATAATGAAATTATTTCAATTAATCTAGGATGATGATTCCTAGAATATGGTAGGAAGTCCTCTTTTTATGCTTTGAATGAAAATTTTTTTATGCATAATTTTTATAAAAATTTTGCCATAGCTCCGCTGCTATGACTGATAAATCTCAATTTTTCTAAGGGATAAAGCTTATCATTAAGAAAATAATTAAAATGATTAATTAGATCCTTAATCCATAATGGATTGAATCATCAATATACATAAACTAAAAGCATAAGAAAAAGCCATTAATTTGGCCTCAAGCATAGCTTAATCTTGGGTTAAGGAAAAGCTTTATGAAAAGCTTGATTTGGATTGAGAATGGGTCATGAGTATGACCATTTCTTGAGTGAGAGAGAGAATTTACATAAGAATCATTAGAATTTAAACATAAATGAAAATTAACTTCAATAGCATTTATTAAATTATGTAACTCTTCACTACTATTCAAACTTCAATAGCATTTAAAAAAAACCATACCAATTAAACTTCTCAAGCTTGAGAGGGGTTGAGAAGAGAGAAACATTGAGAAATTATAGAAAGATGAATATTCACTAATTACCTTACAACTTGCTTGATTCTTTGTTCACGGTAGAGGCCCCCAACCAATCAATTGGTTAAGTATGTTGATGGAGCCACTAATGGGGATTGAAGAAAGAGGGAAGCTCCAAAAACTAGTGAATTATTAAATGAATTCACAGTTCTTGGCTTAGGTGGAGTAGAGTAACGATGCATAAACACTATATATTTTTCAACAAGGGTGAGGCTTCTATTTATAGGAAAAATTGAGCTCCTAACCAAACAAACTGATTCTAGAATTTTCTAAATTAGTTTGGTCAATATTTGACCATTTTTAGGTCAGTTAAGCTAACTTTTTGGAACTAGACTTGAATGAGGAGAGAGGAGAGATGAAATATCTCAATTTTTATGAGTTTAAAACTCATTCAAGCATGTGAAATATGCACCTCCTTTAAAGAACTCCCCTTCCTTACATATGTGTCATAATGGAATCATTTTAATATTGCTCATAGTTTTTTTACTAATAAACCTTGTACATTTTCAACTCTTCATCTTATGTGAAATATGCACCTCCTTTAAAGAACTCCCCTTCCTTACATATGTGTCATAATGGAATCATTTTAATATTGCTCATAGTTTTTTACTAATAAACCTTGTACATTTTCAACTCTTCACCTCATGTGAGCATTTACTCATTTTTGGGTATTTTCTTTTTTACAAGTTGGATTTATCTCCTCCCTACACATGGATTGATGCTATTGGTCCATAGGAACCTTAATTGGACCATAGTCTAAAGATTTCTGAAAATCTAGACCCTTAGGCTAAGGTTCTTTATACCTATTTTCAATTAATTCTAATTGCACATTGGAAAATTCTTTTTGAATTTTTGTTTCAGGGGAACTCATCTGAATTAGAAGAGATATTTTTCTATCCAAAAATATTCAAAATCTGAATATTCTCTCTCTAGAATATTTTTCTCTCTCTAGGCTAAAACAGATAGAAACAAGGTCTTTATATTTCTGAAGAGGGATTGATTACAGGGAAAGATACTAGACATCAAAAAGGGGGTGGGGGAGGAATCTTACAATGGGCAAAGCTCATTCACACACTTTAAACTACCTAGGCAATGGCTTACGTGCCTGACATACTCCAGGGAAGGCAATGTTGGAGGTTTGCAACTTTGACCACCATTGGGGATCATACTTATGCTCCTTGGATTCCATTCATGCACGTGATCCCATGGTTGGTGGTGGGAATTTCAATGTAATATCACCTTTATATTGCCTAGGAATCTCCGGGACCTTGATAATGTAACTCCTTTGGGGAAGGCTATCTAAAATGGCTATTGGCTTGTGATTTTGAGCTTAACAAAGAATTAAATATTACGGAGTAATTGGCTGAAAGAGAGTCCTTAAGTATATAGAACTCCTCCCCCTTATGATTAGCGGTAGGCTCTAGAGGGACACGCAACTCTTAGGACCCAATATTTACTATTGCTTGCAATCCATAGAATGACATGGGGTCTACTTGTTCTTGTAAAGACACGAGAAACATAGATTCTTCTTAGAAGATGGGAAGGAGATTGTGCAGGTCATTATAAAGAGGAACAAAAAGAAGTACAAACACAAGAAAAAAAAAAGAATGTCACAACAGGTACCAAGTACACATGAAATGAACGGTGATTAACACCCTTAAATAATGTGGCCATTCTTTATTTGACCATTCTAATATAATAAATATTTTTTAAATAATCTTAATTTCTTAAAAAATTAAAATTAATGGATATATATATATATATATATTTATAGTACATGTTGAGAATATTGAATAACCAAACCATAGTAATTTAGGAAAAAATAAAATTAAAAAAAGCATTGGGTACATATTGCAAAGTATAGTCTATTACATTGCATTTATTACCATATTCAAAACTATAATTTGAATTAGTTAGTTATTTTAGTATTATTATTTTTGAAACTTAATTGTTAATTTAAGTTAATAATAGAATTCACTTTTTTCTCATCAATAACCACTTTTTATATGTTTTAGATGGATAAAAAATTCTAAAGGTTCAAAATAATAATGAAACAAGTGTTCCTTCTTAGGGATGGAAGTACAAATGGTAAGAAATATTATCTATTTCAAGGGAATGAGAAAATAAAAAATGTGATGTGTTTGAGACACTATGGTTTAATGTCTTTAGCATGCTTCCAGTAAAACATGATGTGTTTGAGAACCTATGGTTCTTTAAGCATGGGCAAAGCTTATTCTTCACACACTTTAAACTACCTAGGCAATGGCTTATGTGCCTGACATACTCTAGGGAAGGCAATGTTGGAGGTTTGCGGCTATGACCACCATAGGGGATCATACTTATGCTCCCTGGATTCCATTCATGCGCGTGATCCCATGGTTGGTTGGAACTTAAATGTAATATCACCTTTATATTGCCTAGGAATCTCCAGGACCTTGATAACCTCTTTGACATTCAACAAAATCTTTGTGAATGTGTTTCCCTTCTTCATGCTCCAAAGGTATTCCGAGATGCTCTCAACAGGTAGTGGATGAGGTTGATGCATGAGTTTTGTTGTCATCTTGTAAGGGGTTGCATAAAGCTATCACATTTGATTGAGTTGCAGCAGGTCCTCTGGGGGAGGCTTTCTAAAATGGCTAATTGTTGTGGTTTTGAACTTAACAAAGCATCAACTATTACGGAGTAATTGGCTGAAAGAGAGTCCTTAAGTATATAGAACTCCTCCCCCTTATTTATGATTAGTGGTAGGCTCTAGAGGGACACGCAACTCTTAGGACCCAATATTTACTATTGCTTGCAATCCATAGAATGACAAAAATAGATTCTTCTTAGAAGATGGAAAGGTGATTGTGCAGCTCAATATAAAGAGGAACAAAAAGAAGTACACAAGAAAAAAAAAAAGAATTTCACAACAAGCACCAAGTACACATAAAATGAATGGTGATTAACACCCTTAAATAATGTGGCCATTTTTTATTTGACCATTCTAATGTAATCAATATTTTTTAAACAATAGTATTTTTTAAAAAATTAAAATTAATGGATATATATATATATATAGTACATGTTGAGAATATTGAATAACCAAACCATAGTAATTGAGGAAAAAATAAAACTAAAAAAAGCCTTGGGTGAATATTGCAAAGTATAATCTATTACATTGCATTTATTTACCATATTCAAAACTATAATTTGAATTAGTTAGTTTTTTTAATATTGTTATTTTTGAAACTTGATTGTTAATTTAAGTTTATAACTGAATTTACTTTTTTCTCATCAATAACCACTTTTTATGTTTTAGATGGACAAAACATTCTAAATTTTAAAATAATACTCAAAACAAGTGTTCCTTCTTAGGGATGGAAATGCAAATGGTAAGAAATATTATCTATTTTTCAAGGGAATGAGAAAATATAAATATACATATAAATGTCATGTGTTTTGAGACCCTATGGTTTAGTGTCTTTAGCATGGTTCCAGTAAAACGTGGTGTTTGAGAACCTCTGGTTCTTCAAGCATGGGCAAAGCTCATTCACACACTTTAAACTACGTAGGTGATGGCTTATGTCCATGACATACTCTAGGGAAGACCATGTTAGAGGTTTGCGGCTTTGACTACCACCCATTGGGGATCATACTTATGCTCCCTGGATTCCATTCATGCGCGTGATCCCATGGTTGGTGGGAACTTAAATGCAATATCACCTTTATTTTGCCTTGGAATCTCCAGGACCTTGATAACCTCTTTGACATTCAACAAAATCTTTGTGAATGTGAATGTGATTCCCTTCTTCCTTCTCCAAAGGTATTCCAAGATGCTCTCAACAGGTAGTGGATGAGGTTAATGCATGAGTTTTTTTGTTATGTTGTAAGGGGTTGCAAAAATCTATCGCGTTTAATTGAGTTGGAACTCCTTTGGGGAAGGCTATCTAAAATGGCTATTGGTTGTGATTTTGAGCTTAACAAAGAATCAAATATTAAGGAGTAATTGGATGAAAGAGAGTCCTTAAGTAATTGGCTGAAAGAGAGTCCTTAAGTATATAGAACTCCTCCCCCTTATGATTAGCAGTAGGCTCTAGAGGGACACGCAACTCTTAGGACCCAATATTTACTATTGCTTGCAATCCATAGAATGACATGGGGTCTACTTGTTCTTGTAAAGACACGAGAAACATAGATTCTTCTTAGAAGATGGGAAGGAGATTGTGCAGGTGATTATAAAGAGGAACAAAAAGAAGTACACAAGAAAAAAAAAGAATGTCACAGCAGGTAAATAGTACACATGAAATCAATGGTGATTAACACCCTTAAATAATGTGGCCATTCTTTATTTGACCATTCTATTGTAATAAATATTTTTTAAACAATAATAATTTCTTAAAAAATTAAATTAATGGATATATATATATATATATAGTACATGTTGAGAATATTGAATAACCAAACCATAGTAATTTAGAAAAAAATAAAATTAAAAAAAGCCTTGGGTACATATTGCAAAGTATAGTCTATTACATTGCATTTATTACCATATTCAAAACTATAATTTGAATTAGTTAGTTATTTTAGTATTATTATTTTTGAAACTTAATTGTTAATTTAAGTTAATAATAGAATTCACTTTTTTCTCATCAATAACCACTTTTTATATGTTTTAGATGGATAAAAAATTCTAAAGGTTCAAAATAATAATGAAACAAGTGTTCCTTCTTAGGGATGGAAGTACAAATGGTAAGAAATATTATCTATTTCAAGGGAATGAGAAAATAAAAAATGTGATGTGTTTGAGACACTATGGTTTAATGTCTTTAGCATGCTTCCAGTAAAACATGATGTGTTTGAGAACCTATGGTTCTTTAAGCATGGGCAAAGCTTATTCTTCACACACTTTAAACTACCTAGGCAATGGCTTATGTGCCTGACATACTCTAGGGAAGGTAATGTTGGAGGTTTGCGGCTATGACCACCATAGGGGATCATACTTATGCTCCCTGGATTCCATTCATGCGCGTGATCCCATGGTTGGTTGGAACTTAAATGTAATATCACCTTTATATTGCCTAGGAATCTCCAGGACCTTGATAACCTCTTTGACATTCAACAAAATCTTTGTGAATGTGTTTCCCTTCTTCATGCTCCAAAGGTATTCCGAGATGCTCTCAACAGGTAGTGGATGAGGTTGATGCATGAGTTTTGTTGTTATCTTGTAAGGGGTTGCATAAATCTATCACCTTTGATTGAGTTGCAAGTCCTCTGTGGGGGGGGAGGCTATCTAAAATAGCTAATTGGTTTGGTTTTGAACATAACAAAGCATTAACTATTACGGAGTAATTGGCGGAAAGAGAGTTATTAAGTATATAGAGCTCCTCCCCCTTATTTATGATTAGCGGTAGGCTCTAGAGGGACAAGCAACTCTTAGGACTCAATATTTACTATTGCTTGCAATCCATAGAATGACATGGGGGCTACTTGTTCTTGTAAAGACACCAGAAACATAGATTCTTCTTAGAAGATGGAAAGGTGATTGTGCAGCTCAATATAAAGAGGAACAAAAAGAAGTACACAAGAAAAAAAAAGAATTTTACAACAAGCACCAAGTACACATAAAATGAATGGTTATTAACACCCATAAATAATGTGGCCATTTTTTATTTGACCATTCTAATGTAATCAGTATTTTTTAAACAATATTAATTTCTTAAAAATTAAAATTAATGGATATATATATATATATATAGTACATGTTGAGAATATTGAATAACCAAACCATAGTAATTTAGGAAAAAATAAAATTAAAAAACTCCTTGGGTGAATATTGCAAAGTATAATCTATTACATTGCATTTATTACCATATTCAAAACTATAATTTGAATTAGTTAGTTATTTTAATATTGTTATTTTTGAAACTTGATTGTTAATTTAAGTTGATAATTGAATTTACTTTTTTCTCATCAATAACCACTTTTTATGTTTTAGATGTAGAAAACATTCTAAATTTTAAAATAATACTCAAAACAAGTGTTCCTTCTTAGGGATAAAAATGCAAATGGTAAGAAATATTATCTATTTTTCAAGGGAATGAGAAAATATAAATATACATATAAATGTGATGTGTTTGAGACCCTATGGTTTAGTGTCTTTAGCATGCTTCCAGTAAAACATGATGTGTTTGAGAACCTCTGGTTCTTCAAGCATGGGAAAAGCTCATTCACACACTTTAAACTAGCTAGGCGATGGCTTATGTACATGAAATACTCTAGGGAAGGCCATGTTAGAGGTTTGTGGCTCTGACTACCACCCATTGGGGATCATACTTATTCTCCCTGGATTCCATTCATGCGCGTGATCCCATGGTTGGTGGGAACTTAAATGCAATATCACCTTTATTTTGCCTAGGAATCTCCAGGACCTTGATAACCTCTTTGACATTCAACAAAATCTTTGTGAATGTGATTCCCTTATTCCTTCTCCAAAGTTATTCCAAGATGCTCTCAAGAGGCAGTGGATGAGGTTAATGCATGAGTTTTTTTGTTATGTTGTAAGGGGTTGCATAAATCTATCACATTTGATTGAGTTGGAAGTCCGGGGGGAGGCTATCTAAAATGGCTATTGGTTGTGTTTTTGAACTTAACAAACCATCAACTATTATGGAGTAATTGGCTAAAAGAGAGTCCTTAAGGGTATAGAGCTCCTCCCCCTTATGATTATAGCGGTAAGCTCTAGAGGGACACGCACGTAATCAATATTTTTAAACAATATTAAATTCTTAAAGAGTTTAAATTATTGGATATATATATATATATATAGTACATGTTGAGAATATTGAATAACCAAACCATAGTAATTTAGGAAAAATAAAATTAAAAAACGCCTTGGGTGCATATTGCAAAGTATAATCTATTACATTGCATTAATTACCATATTCAAAACTATAATTTAAATTATTTAGTTATTTTAATATTGTTATTTTTGAAACTTAATTGGTAATTTAAGTTGATAATAGAATTTACTTTTTTCTCATCAATAACCACTTTTTATATGTTTTAGATGGACAAAACATTCTAAATGTTCAAAGTAATAATGAAACAAGTGTTTCTTCTTAGGGATGGAAGTGCAAATGGTAAGAAATATTATCTATTTTTCAAGGGAATGAGTAAATATAAATATACATATAAATGTATATATATATATATATATATGGAAATGTATATACATATACATATATATACATATATATATGTATATATATACATATGTATATATATGTATACATATACATATATATATGTATATGTATACGGCCCATCTTACGAAATCTTAACCTAGCCACCCTACAGGCCTCCTCTCCCTCACATGCCTCACATGCCTCACATGCCTCACACGCCTCATGCCTCCTCTCCCTCACACCCATCCCGTCCCTTAAATCAGCCCTCACACCACCTTCTCTCTCCCTCATATGTCCCTCTCCCTCCCTCCAATCGCCCCTCTCTCTCCTTCTCTCCCTTGAATCACCCCTCACATGATCCTCGCTCTCCCTCAAATCAGCCATCTCTCTCCCCCTCACACGCCCCTCTCTCTCTCTCTCCCTTGAATCACCCCTCTCTCCCTCACATGCTCTCTCTCCCCACATCCCCAAACAAAAGACCTCCCCATACATGTTTATAGTCTAAGGGCTTCACTAAAATTCCAAACGAGATTGTAGCATCCAGGATGTGGGCATTATGCTAAGTTTCGACATGAACCAAGGTAACCATTACATCTACATTACAGTTGGGTGTGAGGCCTACTCGTGCAACGCCCACCAAAAATCGTGTTGCCAAGAGTGGTGCCACGATTGCCAAAGAAGAGGAGTTCATAAAGGGGAGTTTCGGGCAAGTGGTTTATCAACACATCTCCATGAATTGGGTGGAGGAAAACTTGGTTGTTGATAATCATCACCGCCTTCCTATAGTGCCTCTATGTTGCCTCCTTTCCAACCTTACAATTCGTACAAAAAAGGATTTCATTGAAGGGTTGATTAAAATCATGGAAGAGATCACGTACCAGTTGACAATGGTGGTGTTCATTGTCTCTAAGGGTTTTCTTGGCCAAAAGCCCCTTCCATTCGATCATCAAAGTTTAGTTGGTCACAACCTCTCATTGTCCTGAGTTTGACACAATACTAGAGAAGATGGAAGGTTGGTAACACATGGTTGGGAAGATGCTTGTTGTCTGAGATGGTAACCGCCATCGACTCAAAGCATCATGGCAATAATGAGGAAAAACCAATCAAGCTGAAAGAGAGAAGGTTTGAGAGATGATTTCTAGAATGGACGGATTCATGCAGGAGAAAGAGGTTGAGTTCCTATTAGAGCTGCGCATGATAAACAAGTGGATTGTATCTTGGTATTTTGTGATTTAAATGAATAAAAATCTTATATTTCATCATTGAATTCATTTATTATGCATGTTGAATTGCTAGGGTCACTACCGTTCATGTGTCCAACTTAGGCACACAATATATTTTTGATGTAACGTGTGGGACTTGCCAATCTAGAGTCATTGTTATCAAAGTTTAGTGACATGGATCGTGCATGGGTTGAAAAAGCTCTTAGGCATCGGGAGCCTAATAGATTGAAGTGGTTGAATCTCCCCATGGCACTCCTCTCTCAATTGGTGTTCAAGGTATAACACCATATTCTCATTTCCAAAGATGTTTCTAAAACATAAATGCATTCCATTCTGAGCTCGATACCACATACAAAGCCATGGTCAGTGGCTTGCCTAAGCGAGGGAGTAGAGAATACATTCAAAATATAGAAATATTCAATAAGAATTATAAATATGCCCTAAAGGACATGGAGGCGCTATTTACAAAGAGGGGACATGAGTTGGCACAAATTGCCGACCCCGACTGTGGTAAAACATTTTTCAAGAAGGTGATCTCCTAGGTTGGGGAGAAAAGGCAAGAAGATTCACTATTAGAGGAGGATAGGGTAGGAGAGGTAGAAGTGATAGATTAGAGATAAACCTACAAAACTCAAAGTACCAAGTTTAGGGCATTCAAAAGATAATAAAAATGATGTCATGGCGATAAAAAGAAGCGAGATACTTTTTGCAGGCCATGCTGCTGTGGTGGTGAGTAGTGTTTTCTTAGCAGTATGATAGTGTTTTTCTGTTGCTATTGAGTATAATTTTTTTGCTGCTCAAGAACGGGTTTTGTAGTGAAAAAATGTTGCTGAGCAGTGCTTTTATGCTACTCAATAGCATTAATAGCCCCAACATTTCCTTTCCAAAAGTGCTACAAAAACACTGATAAAAAATGCTCTTGTGCTCCGGATGTGCTTTAGTGTTCTCAAAATAAGATCGTGTCAAGACCTAAGAGTCATGTGTGTGTGTGTGTAGTATGGGGATCCCACAATTAATACATTGGTGCTTAAGACTAATCTATGTGAATCAAATAATGGGAGTTTGCTAACTTATGAGAAGGCTATAAGCATAAAATTAGCCTGTATGATCCTTGTGTCACATGTATAATTAATGAAACCTTGCAATACACTCAACAACTAGTTTTCATGGAGGAAAAATACATTAGCAGTGGACCTAATCTTCAAATGCTAACAACAGATAGAATTTTGTAAAGGGATAAGACTAGGCCATCACCTACTGCAAATGTTGCCACTTCACGAATAGTAGGTAATGTAGTCATGGGAACTTCAATGTTTACATATAGGATCAAATTTAAGGGGGAGAAGAAGAGTAGGCCATCACCTACTACTAATGTTGCCACTTCACAAAGAGTTGGTAATGTAGTAATGGGAACTTCAATGTTTATAGATTGGATCAAATTTAAGGGGGAGAAGTAGAATATTTGAGCAAAGAGAACTCTTCACCAAGAAGAGAAAAATGCTTCTAATTGTAATCATAGGCCTGAATTTATCTTTGTGAGTGATAGGAGACCGGATAGACTCTGTAAAGGTAAAGGATGTGGCATTCTTCTTGAAGGAGTTTCCATCATTTGAATTGGTAATACTACAGTAGCAACCCTCATGTTCATGTGGTGCATTTATGGAAAGAGTAAACAACAAGAAGACATGTCTTTCTTGCAAGCATATATATTTTGTGTTTTTGATGTTGCTTGGGCAAGATGTGAATAACCATATGTACATTCACCACCATCAAGCAAAAATAGCTCAACATATTGTGAAGGCGATGCTCACAAAAGCTATAAGGAGTTCCCCTACTACTCCATATCAGGCTAGACTTCCATTATCTCTTTTGGTGTTGTACTCTTTTCTGGTTGACCAAGAATCCATGGTATGTCACTCTCTTAATGGTAGAAATATGAGTGTATGGTAGAAATTTTAACTTTTTGGTTTCAAATTTTTCTAGAGCTAACACTATAATGTTACTTGCTCTTGCCTCCATATTATCCTTGGTATATTTTAAATGTTACATGATATATAAATGTTCTTGTCAGAAAAGATAGACCGTAGTTTAGTAAATATGTGAATGTCATTTGTGCCATCTTGCTTGTTCACACACTAGTAAATTATTGACAACCCAATCTACTCACTCACTTATTCTCACTCCACATATGTACTCTTATTTAAAAAGACACATATGGACTTAGGCAAAGATTGCATTGAGATGACAAATGATAAATACATAGCTTGGCCATCTCTAGATCTAGTCTTTGATCTAGGAAGATTCAGATAGCTCTATGAAAGGGGAAGAAGAAGAGGACAAGTATAAAAAGTAGTAAGGTGAGAAGCAAGCTAACAAAGAGCACAAAGAGGATGAAGGCAAGGATGGCCAAGGATGAGGAGATCAAAGACCAGATCTAGAGACAGAGAAATACTCAAAGGGCTAACAAGACAAGTAACACCAACCAAGGCCACCAGTGCTACTGATAGGCCTACATAGGAACTGCCAAAGCCTAAAGAACACATAGAGAAACTA
The DNA here is from genome assembly GCF_041138505.1 of Cibotium barometz. Classification (NCBI taxonomy): domain Eukaryota; kingdom Viridiplantae; phylum Streptophyta; class Polypodiopsida; order Cyatheales; family Cibotiaceae; genus Cibotium; species Cibotium barometz. The sequence continues at coordinate 9,158,464 of NC_141091.1, forward strand.
AAGGAAGGTGAATAGCATATGCAAGCACACCACTTTGATATCCCATATATACCATCTCCTACAAGCCCAAAAAGCAAGCACCATAAGCCTCACCATAACCTAGACAAAGAAACATTTAGGATACCTAAGGCATTTCTGATGGTGGTTGATACTAAGGAAGATCCACGACCACAACCCACAATCCCATGGCACACTTTACTCTAGTCAATCCAGTAATATTACATCTTTAAACGATAATAACAATCATATTTTTATAATACTTACTCGAGCCTCAAGCATAATTCGTTGCCAAAAATAATTGTAGTGATCTCTCTACTATTAAGATTAGAGCCATTGTTTCTTTTTGTCTACATGTTCATGTTCCTGCGCATTAGGAACAACAAGAGAGGGTTGTTGCAGTGCATGAAGACTGCAATGTTGTTCTCCTCCCTCCAACTTGATTGTTGTGCTCCATCAAGGACGTTGGATGCCATGCATGTAGACACTGTGAACACTTACATTAGATGGTACCATCATTGACCTAGCCCATAGATGGTACCATCATATTAGTCTTGGTAAGATTAGCTCATTAGTCTAGCACAGGTAAGATTGGCTCATCCCTCAATGCATTCTTTCCATGCATCTACACTAACCACAAGTAAAGAAATACAAATACAAAGAGAGAGAGAAAGAGAGAGAGAGAGAGAGAGACAAAGGAAACTTGTTTGATCTGTGTGTGTGTGTGTGTGTGTGTGTGTGTGTGTGTGTGTGTGTGAGAGAGAGAGAGAGAGAGAGAGAGAGAGAGAGAGAGAGAGAGAGAGGAAACTTGTTTGATCATTGTGCTGCTTGATCAAGGACATTGGATGCCACACATGAACACTCACATTAGATGGTACCATCATTGACCTGACCAAAGATTTAAGGTTGGAGATATATGATGCCATGTAAAACCCAATTATTTGCACCATGTACAAGTTCAGTGATTGCTCATAATGTTTTCTTGTGTGCAGAGCATCAAACAAACACCTTCAAGAAGGACTCTGCCATCATTGTTGTAGTGGAGGGAGGGTTAGGAAGGAGAACACACATTAAAATGTCTTGACAAAAGAACCTATACTCCGGGAAGCTTGTTATCCTAGTTGAGCAAAGTTTGTTCTTGACTCCACTGAATAAAGAGCGGGTTCCTCTTAAGAATATGGTAGTGTATCATGTAAGTTCCCTAGAAGGATTTGTTTCTTCAAAATGTTATGATAAATCTATAGAAATAAACTTACAAAGGGGTTTTTTTAATGGTTTTTTAAAATCATGTATTTATATAGAACAAGGGGTGAGTTTTTAAAAATACTCAAAATTCAGATAAAGGATTTTCAAAATACTGCTTAATACCCATGATATAAAGAAGATCTCTAAAATACTCCTTAAATATCAACAATATATAGGTTTTCTATAGAGTGAATCCCTCCAAGCATAAGAAAAGAAATTCTCATTGCAAGTTGCATAGAAGGGCCATGCAACTATTATGGATTTTGGTCATTCAATATTGGATTTTTGAATGTAACAAAGCATCAACTATTATGGTTTGGTCATTCAATATTGTCAATGTGTACTATATATATATATATATATATATATATATAGTACACATTGACAATATTGAATGACCAAACCATAGTAATTTAGAAAAAAAAAGCCTTGGGTGCATATTGCAAAGTATAGTCTATTACATTGCATTTATTACCATATTCCAAACTATAATTTGAATTAGTTAGTTATTTTAATATTGTTGTTTTTGAAATTTAATTGTTCATACAAGTTGATAATAGAATTCACTTTTTTCTCATCAATAACCACTTTTTATATGTTTTAGATGGACAAGAGATTGTCAAATTTCAAAGTAATAATGAAACAAGTGTTCCTTCTTAGGGATGGAAGTGTAAATAGTAAGAAATATTATCTATTTTGCAAGGGAATGAGGAAATATATATATAGACATAGTAATGTATATATATATGCAAATGTATATACATATACATATGTGTGTGTGTGTGTGTGTGTGTACACTGGTGCACCATGTGTACTACCCCTACAGAGGTAGTTCATGTGGAACACATGTGTAATGCCTTGAAAGGACCTTGCATGTGGCATGCTACGTGTAATGCCCGAATTTGGGCATGACACGTGGCATGGCCACGTGCACTACGTCACATGTGTAATGCTCGAGTTCGAGCATTACATGTGGCATGTCCACATGCACTGTATTACACGTGGTCATGCAACATGTAATGCCCGAACTTGAGCATTACACATGGCACGCCACCTATAATGCCTGAATTCAGGAATTACACTTGGCATGACCACATGTACTGCCCTAGTGCATGGTTATTACACGTGACATCAATATTTGGGCGTTACGCCTCGCATTGACATGGTTCTCCCTGATGTCGTGTCAATGCCACATCATTGCCATGTGTATTTCTTGAGTTTGGGCAATACACGTGGCAATGTTATGTGTGTTCCACTTGCAACACGCATGGCACCTGCCCTAGGGTGCCACATGGACAACACACGTGTGGTGCTTGCTCTCGATGGCATAGTGGCTAGTTGCCGTGTCTTACAACATCTAAACCTAGCCACCCTACAGGCCTCCTCTCCCTCACACGCCTCACATGCCTTACACGCCTCACGCCTCCTTTCCCTCACACCCCTCCTCTCCCTCAAAATCGGCCCTTACACTACCCTCTCTCTCCCTCACACATCCCTCTCCCTCCCTCCAATCGCCCCTCTCTCCCCCTCAGCAAATGGGCCCTCTCTCTCCCTCCAATCACCCCTCACATGCCCCTCTCTTTCCCTCACATTAGCCATCTCTCTCCCTTGAATCACCCCTCTCTCTCCCCACATCCCCCCAAAAATGCCTCCCCAGACATGTTTATAGTCCAAGGGCTTCACTAAAAATCCAAACAAGATTGTAGTATCACATGATGTGGACATACCGCTAAGTTGCCACATCAAGCAAGGTAACCAATACATCTAGATTACAATTGGGTGTGAGGCCTGCTCCTGTAACACCCACCAAAAATCGTGTTGCCACCAGCACTAGTGCCATGATTGCTGAAGAAGAGGAGTTCATAAAGGAGAGTTTCAGGCAAGTGGTTTATCAACACATCTCCACAAATTGGGTGGAGGATCACCTGGTTGATAAACATCACTCCCTTACTAGAGTACCTCTATGTGACTCCTTGCCAACCCTACAATCCATACGAATAAGGATTTCATTGCAGAGTTGTTTAAAATCATGGAAGAGAGCATGTACCAATTGACAATGGTGGTGTTAATTATTTCTAAGGGTTTCCCTAAGTGTAGTTGGTCACAACCTCTCATTGTCCCGAGTTTGACAGGATACTAGAGAAGACAGAAGGTTGGTAACACGTGGTTGGGAAGATGTTTGTTGTCTAAGATGGTAACCACCATCAACTTAAAGCATCATGGCAAGAATGGGGAAAAACCAATTGAGCTGAAAGAGAGAAGGTTCCAAAGGTGATTTGCAGGGTGGTCGAATTTATGCAGGAGAAAGAGATTGAGTTTCTATTGGTGTTTCTATTGGTGTTGCGCATGATAAACAAGTGGACTGTATCTTGTTATTTTGTGATTTAAATGACCAAGTGGATTGTATCTTGTTCTTTTTTGATTTAAATAAACAAACATCCTATAGTTCATCATTAGCCTCATTTATTATGCATGTTGAATTGCCACGGGGTCACTACCATTCATGTGCCCAACATAGGCACATGATATATTTTATGATGCAGCGCGTGGGCCTTGCCAATCTACAATCGTTGTTGTCAGAGTTTAGTGACATGGATTGTGCATGGGTCGAGAAATCTCTTACACATCGGGAGTGTAAGATCCCTGTTCCCACCGAGCAACGGATTCAGGGTACTGGCAGCGGAAGTAGCGCTTCTCGCGCGGGACAGGGGTCCCACACTCGGGGCCTCGCCCACGGATATCCGGATAAGAGACTAATCCGTCGGTTGTTCCAAAACCGAACCCGGAAAAACTTCCTCTACCGGAAAGTATGGGCGATTCCACCAGGATAACTTTTTACTCTAACGTAGTCAAGATCATTTCTGATCGAGATGATCCGATTACATCTATAAGATACTTAGTCAGTTCAAGGAAGAAACTTGCACTTGGATCATTGGGATCAACGCTTTTTTCCCCATTCAAGAGGCACAGCCGTTGATTCCTATCCATAGAATAGTTTCTGTCCGTGATTTATTTATTTATTTTTTTCTATCGTAAAAACAAAAGTTTGGGTCTCGATTTACGGATCCATCAGTCCAGCCTAACCCCATCCAGTCCCATGGGTTAGCCAACCGCCCAACCACTGTAGTGATGGGATCCAATTAAAAATTTGGTTAGATTTTGTCCCGGGTACCAAGGAAAAGAGTTCCAAGGCCCCCTAGCCGGATGTTCATGCAAAATAAAACTAGTCACACCACTCACACACCCAATATGAAATTGCCTTTTTCAACCAGATTCAACCAGTTTAAAACAATCCTTTAATAAAACCATAGTATCATTGATCATCATCTTCCAATTTATCCAATTGATTCTTAATTTCCCATCATTCCTTCATCAGAGTATCTATGGCATCATTGGCAACTAGAACGCTCAGGAGCCGTTTCGATAGTTCCTAGCCCATAATACTTGGCAATATAATCACTTAACATGATGGACTCTCGTTGAAGATCAGCAAGATCAACCAACAGATCCATATAAGGAGCCATGGACTCATCCATTGAAGACCAGCAAGGTCAATCAACCAGATCCATGCTCGATTTCAGAAAACAACTCCAACTCTGTTCCAATATCTTCCTCGACGCACGCGTGGGTATCCTAGGCAACCCAGAGCCCGAGCACCGTATGGTCAGCACCCTCTAGGATCCTTCGCAGGTAACCTAGCGCTTCACGCATAGGCCGCTTCCTTGGCCCCTCATCCACCGTACCGGAAGCTCACCATTTTAATCGCACCGAGGCTGGTCAAGACCTCGGCCGACCTTGCTACGCGAGACGTCCTTCATTGACTCCCCGTCAGCAGTTGCAACTTTCTCATCACGACCTTAATCACAAGACGGTCAAAATGCTCCCCCCAGCATTCTTGACATAAAACAATCATTTACAGACAGCATTTACAAACAGCATTTACAAACAGTTTACAATACAATTTCTATTTTAACTTTCATTTTTCCACATATCCCTCCTCAATCTACATTACTTATTCCATATTCCATTTATATGTATACTCATCCCATCACATCATTTCCATCTCATCACTTCAGATTCCCTCACATCACAATCGTATATTCACATCCATACATCCACAACTATATGCGTACATTCACATCTACATGCATACATCTACATCCCTATGCATACATCCACATTCACATTCACATTCACCTCCATACATCTACATCTACATGCATACATCCACTCCACATTCACATCCACATCTATACATCTACATCTACATGCATACATCCACCTCTACATCCACATCTACGTCTATACACCTACCTCTACATGCATACATCCACCTCTACATCCACATCTACGTCTATACACCTACATCTACATGCATACTTCCCCATCCACATCCACATCTATATCTATACATCTACATCTACACGTATACATATACATCTCCATTCACAACTACATCTACATGCATACATCCATATCTCCATTCCCATCTACATCTATACATCTACATCTACATGCATCCATCCACCTCCACATCCACAACTACATCTATACATCTACATCTACATGCATCCATCCACCTCCACATCCACAACTACATCTATACATCTACATCTACATGTATACATCCACATCTCCATTCACATCTACATCTATACCTCAACATCTACATGCATACATCCACATCTCCATTTACATCCTCATCTACACATCTATTTCTACATGCATACATCCACATCCCATGCATAATAAAATTCTTTTAATTAATCTAGGATGATAGTTCCTAGAATATGGTAGGAATTTCTCTTTTTATACTTTGAATGAATTTATTTTATGCGTAATTTCTATAAAAATTTTGCCATAGCTCCGCTACTATGACTGATAAATCTCAATTTTTTTCTAAGGGATAAAGCTCATTATTAAAGAAATAATTAGAATGGTCTCTAATTAGATCATCAATCCATAATGGTCTCTAATTGGATCATCAATCCATAATGGTCTCTAATTGGATCATTAAGAAAACAATTAGAATGGTCTCTAATTGGGTCATCAATCCATAATGGATTGAATCATCAATGTGCATAAACTAAAAGCATAGCAAAAAGCCATTAATTTGGCCTCAAGCATAGCTTAATCTTGGATTAAGGAAAGGCTTTATGAAAAGCTTCATTGGGATTGAGAATGGTTCATGAGTATGACCATTTCTTGAGTGAGAGAGAGAAATTACATAAAAACCATTAGAATTTTAAACATAAATGGAAATTAACTTCTATAGCATTTATTAAATTATGTAACTCTTCACTACTATTCACCAATTAACTTCAATAGCATTTAAAAAACCATACCAATTAAACTTCTCAAGCTTGAGAGGGGTTGAGAAGAGAGAATCATTGAGAAATTATAGAAAGATCAAAATTCAATATACTTACCTTATGATTTGCTTGATTCTTTATTCACGGTAGAGGCCCCCAACCAATCAATTGGTTTAGTATGTTGATGGAGCCACCAATGGGGATTGAAGAAAGAGAGAAGTATCAAAAACTAGTGAATTATTAAAGAATTCACAACTCTTGGCTTAGGTAGAGTAGAGTAACAATGCATAAGACATTATATATTTTGGCTTAGGTGGAGTAGAGTAACAAAGCATAAGACACTATATATTTTGGTTTAGGTGGAGTAGAGTAACAAAGCATAAGACACTATATATTTTAGCTTAGGTGGAGTAGAGTAACAAGGCATAAGACTCTATATTTTTTTCAACAAGGGGAGGCTTCTATTTATAGGAAAATTTGAGCTCCTAACCAAACAAACTGATTCTAGAATTTTCCAAGTCAGTTTGGTTGAATTTGGACTAGATTTGGACCTAGTTTGGTTACTTTTTGATTCGGTTTGGTTCCATTTTGATTTGGTTTGGTTCAAGAGAGATAAAAATATCACATTATTTTTGAGTTTAAAACTCATTCAAGCATGTGAAATATGCACCTCCTTTAAAGAATTCCCCTTCCTTACATATGTGTCAAAATTTTATTGCTCATAGTTTTTTACTAATAAACCTTGTACATTTTCAACTCTTCATCTTATGTGAAATATGCACCTCCTTTAAAGAACTCCTCTTCCTTACATATGTGTCATAGTTTTTTTACTAATAAACCTTGTACATTTTCAACTCTTCATCTTATGTGAAATATGCACCTCCTTTAAAGAACTCCCCTTCCTTACATAGGTGTTTATTTACTAATAAACCTTGTACATTTTCAACTCTTCATCTTATGTGAAATATGCACCCCTTTAAAGAACTCCCCTTCCTTACATATGTGTTTATTTACTAATAAACCTTGTACATTTTCAACTCTTCATCTTATGTGAGCATTTACTCATTTTTGGGTATCTTCTTTTACAAATTGGATTTATCTCCTCCCTACACATGGATTGATGCTATTGGCCCATAGGAACCTTAATTGGACCATAATCTAAAAATTTCTGAAAATCTAGACCCTTAGACTAAGGTTCTTTATACTTATTTCCAATTAATTCCAATTGCACATTGGAAAATTCTTTTTGAATTTCTGTTTCAGGGGAACTTATTTTAATAAGATGAGTTATTTTTCTATCCAAAAATATTCATAATCTGAATATTCTCTCTCTAGCATATTTTTCTCTCTCTAGGCTAAAACAGTTAGAACAAGGCCTTTATATTTCTGAAGAGGGATTGATTACAGGGGAAGATACTAGACATCAAAAAGGGGGTTGGGGGGAGGAATCTTACATTCTACCCCACTTAAAAAATGCGAGATGTCCTCATCTCGCAACTTGGGATAATTTCGTAAGGTGAACGAATATGAGACTTAGAGAAAAATTTTAATCACGATTAACCACCAAGAAAAGTCTTAAAGAGAGCAAGATTCAAAATAAGAACAAGATTTAAACTTTATTCATTCTCGGAACTTATACAGTAAAGATAGAGAAACTCTTTACACTTCCATAAGCCCGTCCATCATATGGTCACAAAAGCAGTCCTCACAAGCTGCACAAGTATAGGGTAACTCATCTATGGGAATGATTCTGCTGGTTATTGCCGCACCTATCTCAGTGGTATGAGGTGATCCAACAAAAGGACCTCTGAGAGGCAAGCCAAAAACGGGGTAAAGGCATATCTTCTCATGAGGAAGAAAACATGCCAGTAAGAAGACCCGCTCAGAAAACCCAAGATGCCTTGATCTCATGACACAGTAGTATCGGGGACCCAAACCCAAGGCTTCAATAACCATGGCCAAGCGGACATTGTTACGAAAGTGTTGCTGACCCCAGGGTGTTACCCTAGTTATGTTTTGATAGGTCCGCCATTTGGTCTGTGCTACAGAAGTTCCTAGGTGAGGAAAAAGTGAGCGCTCATACTGTTCTATAAAGTCTTTCTTCACAGACTCTCTTGCGTCTTGAAGGTGAGAATCATCAGGGATAAAACTAATTCCTGTTGCCAAGCCATGAAGGAGATTAAGAAAGAAAGGAGATTGATGGGAGTAAGATTACTGTGAGCGACAAGTAAAAGTTACGACTTATATAGAGGAAGGAGCTAGCGTAACCTAGAAGCCAACGGTAACTTGCCACTGAAGTTTTATCGTCTTTCCATGATTTGTGTTTGACACATTTTTCTATAGAAGGCATTAAGAATTTTGAGATGAGGAGATAAGAGAAGCTTGTAGGCTAAGTCACCTACTTTCATTGAATTCAGATATAAGGGTCACAATATCTGGGGATAACTTCTTATACTCCCCAAGAGATAAAGAACTTCTTTTGGGCCGTACTCGAATGAAAACCAAAACCTTGGTATCCAAAACACCGATTCTCACTTCTGAACTCATTGTTCTAAATCTTTAAAACGGGTGGGGCTTCTCGCGCGGGACAGGGGTCCCACACTCGGGGCCTCGCCCACGGATATCCGGATAAGAGACTAATCCGTCGGTTGTTCCAAAACCGAACCCGGAAAAACTTCCTCTACCGGAAAGTATGGGCGATTCCACCAGGATAACTTTTTACTCTAACGTAGTCAAGATCATTTCTGATCGAGATGATCCGATTACATCTATAAGATACTTAGTCAGTTCAAGGAAGAAACTTGCACTTGGATCATTGGGATCAACGCTTTTTTCCCCATTCAAGAGGCACAGCCGTTGATTCCTATCCATAGAATAGTTTCTGTCCGTGATTTATTTATTTATTTTTTTCTATCGTAAAAACAAAAGTTTGGGTCTCGATTTACGGATCCATCAGTCCAGCCTAACCCCATCCAGTCCCATGGGTTAGCCAACCGCCCAACCACTGTAGTGATGGGATCCAATTAAAAATTTGGTTAGATTTTGTCCCGGGTACCAAGGAAAAGAGTTCCAAGGCCCCCTAGCCGGATGTTCATGCAAAATAAAACTAGTCACACCACTCACACACCCAATATGAAATTGCCTTTTTCAACCAGATTCAACCAGTTTAAAACAATCCTTTAATAAAACCATAGTATCATTGATCATCATCTTCCAATTTATCCAATTGATTCTTAATTTCCCATCATTCCTTCATCAGAGTATCTATGGCATCATTGGCAACTAGAACGCTCAGGAGCCGTTTCGATAGTTCCTAGCCCATAATACTTGGCAATATAATCACTTAACATGATGGACTCTCGTTGAAGATCAGCAAGATCAACCAACAGATCCATATAAGGAGCCATGGACTCATCCATTGAAGACCAGCAAGGTCAATCAACCAGATCCATGCTCGATTTCAGAAAACAACTCCAACTCTGTTCCAATATCTTCCTCGACGCACGCGTGGGTATCCTAGGCAACCCAGAGCCCGAGCACCGTATGGTCAGCACCCTCTAGGATCCTTCGCAGGTAACCTAGCGCTTCACGCATAGGCCGCTTCCTTGGCCCCTCATCCACCGTACCGGAAGCTCACCATTTTAATCGCACCGAGGCTGGTCAAGACCTCGGCCGACCTTGCTACGCGAGACGTCCTTCATTGACTCCCCGTCAGCAGTTGCAACTTTCTCATCACGACCTTAATCACAAGACGGTCAAAATGCTCCCCCCAGCATTCTTGACATAAAACAATCATTTACAGACAGCATTTACAAACAGCATTTACAAACAGTTTACAATACAATTTCTATTTTAACTTTCATTTTTCCACATATCCCTCCTCAATCTACATTACTTATTCCATATTCCATTTATATGTATACTCATCCCATCACATCATTTCCATCTCATCACTTCAGATTCCCTCACATCACAATCGTATATTCACATCCATACATCCACAACTATATGCGTACATTCACATCTACATGCATACATCTACATCCCTATGCATACATCCACATTCACATTCACATTCACCTCCATACATCTACATCTACATGCATACATCCACTCCACATTCACATCCACATCTATACATCTACATCTACATGCATACATCCACCTCTACATCCACATCTACGTCTATACACCTACCTCTACATGCATACATCCACCTCTACATCCACATCTACGTCTATACACCTACATCTACATGCATACTTCCCCATCCACATCCACATCTATATCTATACATCTACATCTACACGTATACATATACATCTCCATTCACAACTACATCTACATGCATACATCCATATCTCCATTCCCATCTACATCTATACATCTACATCTACATGCATCCATCCACCTCCACATCCACAACTACATCTATACATCTACATCTACATGCATCCATCCACCTCCACATCCACAACTACATCTATACATCTACATCTACATGTATACATCCACATCTCCATTCACATCTACATCTATACCTCAACATCTACATGCATACATCCACATCTCCATTTACATCCTCATCTACACATCTATTTCTACATGCATACATCCACATCCCATGCATAATAAAATTCTTTTAATTAATCTAGGATGATAGTTCCTAGAATATGGTAGGAATTTCTCTTTTTATACTTTGAATGAATTTATTTTATGCGTAATTTCTATAAAAATTTTGCCATAGCTCCGCTACTATGACTGATAAATCTCAATTTTTTTCTAAGGGATAAAGCTCATTATTAAAGAAATAATTAGAATGGTCTCTAATTAGATCATCAATCCATAATGGTCTCTAATTGGATCATCAATCCATAATGGTCTCTAATTGGATCATTAAGAAAACAATTAGAATGGTCTCTAATTGGGTCATCAATCCATAATGGATTGAATCATCAATGTGCATAAACTAAAAGCATAGCAAAAAGCCATTAATTTGGCCTCAAGCATAGCTTAATCTTGGATTAAGGAAAGGCTTTATGAAAAGCTTCATTGGGATTGAGAATGGTTCATGAGTATGACCATTTCTTGAGTGAGAGAGAGAAATTACATAAAAACCATTAGAATTTTAAACATAAATGGAAATTAACTTCTATAGCATTTATTAAATTATGTAACTCTTCACTACTATTCACCAATTAACTTCAATAGCATTTAAAAAACCATACCAATTAAACTTCTCAAGCTTGAGAGGGGTTGAGAAGAGAGAATCATTGAGAAATTATAGAAAGATCAAAATTCAATATACTTACCTTATGATTTGCTTGATTCTTTATTCACGGTAGAGGCCCCCAACCAATCAATTGGTTTAGTATGTTGATGGAGCCACCAATGGGGATTGAAGAAAGAGAGAAGTATCAAAAACTAGTGAATTATTAAAGAATTCACAACTCTTGGCTTAGGTAGAGTAGAGTAACAATGCATAAGACATTATATATTTTGGCTTAGGTGGAGTAGAGTAACAAAGCATAAGACACTATATATTTTGGTTTAGGTGGAGTAGAGTAACAAAGCATAAGACACTATATATTTTAGCTTAGGTGGAGTAGAGTAACAAGGCATAAGACTCTATATTTTTTTCAACAAGGGGAGGCTTCTATTTATAGGAAAATTTGAGCTCCTAACCAAACAAACTGATTCTAGAATTTTCCAAGTCAGTTTGGTTGAATTTGGACTAGATTTGGACCTAGTTTGGTTACTTTTTGATTCGGTTTGGTTCCATTTTGATTTGGTTTGGTTCAAGAGAGATAAAAATATCACATTATTTTTGAGTTTAAAACTCATTCAAGCATGTGAAATATGCACCTCCTTTAAAGAATTCCCCTTCCTTACATATGTGTCAAAATTTTATTGCTCATAGTTTTTTACTAATAAACCTTGTACATTTTCAACTCTTCATCTTATGTGAAATATGCACCTCCTTTAAAGAACTCCTCTTCCTTACATATGTGTCATAGTTTTTTTACTAATAAACCTTGTACATTTTCAACTCTTCATCTTATGTGAAATATGCACCTCCTTTAAAGAACTCCCCTTCCTTACATAGGTGTTTATTTACTAATAAACCTTGTACATTTTCAACTCTTCATCTTATGTGAAATATGCACCCCTTTAAAGAACTCCCCTTCCTTACATATGTGTTTATTTACTAATAAACCTTGTACATTTTCAACTCTTCATCTTATGTGAGCATTTACTCATTTTTGGGTATCTTCTTTTACAAATTGGATTTATCTCCTCCCTACACATGGATTGATGCTATTGGCCCATAGGAACCTTAATTGGACCATAATCTAAAAATTTCTGAAAATCTAGACCCTTAGACTAAGGTTCTTTATACTTATTTCCAATTAATTCCAATTGCACATTGAAAAATTCTTTTTGAATTTCTGTTTCAGGGGAACTTATTTTAATAAGATGAGTTATTTTTCTATCCAAAAATATTCATAATCTGAATATTCTCTCTCTAGCATATTTTTCTCTCTCTAGGCTAAAACAGTTAGAACAAGGCCTTTATATTTCTGAAGAGGGATTGATTACAGGGGAAGATACTAGACATCAAAAAGGGGGTTGGGGGGAGGAATCTTACATTCTACCCCACTTAAAAAATGCGAGATGTCCTCATCTCGCAACTTGGGATAATTTCGTAAGGTGAACGAATATGAGACTTAGAGAAAAATTTTAATCACGATTAACCACCAAGAAAAGTCTTAAAGAGAGCAAGATTCAAAATAAGAACAAGATTTAAACTTTATTCATTCTCGGAACTTATACAGTAAAGATAGAGAAACTCTTTACACTTCCATAAGCCCGTCCATCATATGGTCACAAAAGCAGTCCTCACAAGCTGCACAAGTATAGGGTAACTCATCTATGGGAATGATTCTGCTGGTTATTGCCGCACCTATCTCAGTGGTATGAGGTGATCCAACAAAAGGACCTCTGAGAGGCAAGCCAAAAACGGGGTAAAGGCATATCTTCTCATGAGGAAGAAAACATGCCAGTAAGAAGACCCGCTCAGAAAACCCAAGATGCCTTGATCTCATGACACAGTAGTATCGGGGACCCAAACCCAAGGCTTCAATAACCATGGCCAAGCGGACATTGTTACGAAAGTGTTGCTGACCCCAGGGTGTTACCCTAGTTATGTTTTGATAGGTCCGCCATTTGGTCTGTGCTACAGAAGTTCCTAGGTGAGGAAAAAGTGAGCGCTCATACTGTTCTATAAAGTCTTTCTTCACAGACTCTCTTGCGTCTTGAAGGTGAGAATCATCAGGGATAAAACTAATTCCTGTTGCCAAGCCATGAAGGAGATTAAGAAAGAAAGGAGATTGATGGGAGTAAGATTACTGTGAGCGACAAGTAAAAGTTACGACTTATATAGAGGAAGGAGCTAGCGTAACCTAGAAGCCAACGGTAACTTGCCACTGAAGTTTTATCGTCTTTCCATGATTTGTGTTTGACACATTTTTCTATAGAAGGCATTAAGAATTTTGAGATGAGGAGATAAGAGAAGCTTGTAGGCTAAGTCACCTACTTTCATTGAATTCAGATATAAGGGTCACAATATCTGGGGATAACTTCTTATACTCCCCAAGAGATAAAGAACTTCTTTTGGGCCGTACTCGAATGAAAACCAAAACCTTGGTATCCAAAACACCGATTCTCACTTCTGAACTCATTGTTCTAAATCTTTAAAACGGGTGGGACTCCTGAGAAGTATTCTAGGGAAAGGGTCTTCCTTTTTTAAACAGAAACTTTCTTTTATTTTAGAGAGGGAATAATTATAAGATCAGAAGGAAGATTCTTACCCCTATATGCTTCGAATGTTGGGGAGGAATCTTACATTCTACCCCACTTAAAAAGTGCGAGATGTCCTCATCTCGCAAGGTAGAGGACAGCTCTTTTTCTTAAGATCCAATTTTATTCTGGGGTTCCTTATATTCTAGTCAACCCAACAGAACACTGGGATAAATATCCCTTATATAGAACTCATCATTAAATAACAATTCATTCAGATTATATCATTCATATCTTTAACATGATAATGGTCCATTAGACCGAAAAGTTTCCTTCGGAACATTCCTCCACGGAAATTTCAGTCAAGTAAGTTCTCAATTTAACATCCTTAACTCGATCTACCGGTCAAGTATTAACAGTAGCAATCTGACAGCACAACCCACTAATCTCATAGTGATTTGCTGAATTCGTTATCATCTTTCTAGTTATGAATATCATCACAGGGACTCGTCCCATTCCCCCTCATTGAGGTTTCATTATATTTCAACTAATTTTTAAAAATCAACATTTTTCAATCAGCATTTTCAATCAGCATCCAAATCAATTCATCAATTCTCAAACAGAATTAAAAATCATATCAATCACATTCGAAATCATCATCTAGATAGCATTAACGCTTATAATTTCAAGTCTTAGATTTACTCGTATATACTGTCAGTAAAGAGCTGCAGTATACTCTCGGTATATACGGGTAGTCACGGCCCTTGGAATTATAAGGTAAATACTATCATGTCTAGGCCTCAAGCAAGTCAGGGATTCTATATAATTGCGGTCTTTCGAATTGAAGTCCTAATTACTAATTTACGAATTTCAGTTGAATAACAATTTGTATGAATTATATCACACAATTACAACCTTTTGTGCGTCTTGATAAATTTTAGACATAATTGGCTCCTCAGTTGATCTTATTGGAGATTTATGACATATGTCTGATAAACAGATTTTTCTTTTTCTTTTTTCGATCGTCCGTAAACAATCACTTAAATAACAGGAAGACATTTGTATATTTATATACAAGTTGCAATAAGTACATAGAGTGGCTCGGCTCCATAATTCAAAATCTCCTCAGGAGACACATAAGACGACGGTACTGGGCCATAGTCATGCCCTGTTACATAATTCTCTAATTGCGAAGGGAGCTCTTATTTTCTCCTTAGGGATAAATCGACTAAAGAGTCTAAAAACTCGACAAGCAAGTTTGAAATTTTGAGGCGTTGAATGATATAGAATGATACCACGCACCATTTTCAGCTTTATCAAGATCATGGCCAATGAGAGGTTCTGCCTCAGCATTGCATGCTGGTTGCAAGGGGCGTGGATATATAGCCCTGCAAACCACTTATGATGTTGTCTCTCCACTAGATTAGGAAAATATAATTCCTCGAAATGGCGTGCGAGTCTCGCTCGGCTTGTTCGAGTTGAAGCGGAAGAGATGAGATGCTCGAAGGCAAATGCAATCATATCTTGAGACTGGGTGAGGTCGGGAATACCAGATAAATGGGGAACTTCCATCTAAAAAAAATAATTTCTTTGATTAAAATTTCTTCATTGAAGACGCTTACGGACTGAAAATACATTATGAAAATGCTGTTTCTGAATTCTTATTACCAATTTCAGATAAGAATTTAATTATCCTTTTTAGCCTTCAATTTCGCTCTGATACCAACTGTAAGATCCCTGTTCCCACCGAGCAACGGATTCAGGGTACTGGCAGCGGAAGTAGCGCTTCTCGCGCGGGACAGGGGTCCCACACTCGGGGCCTCGCCCACGGATATCCGGATAAGAGACTAATCCGTCGGTTGTTCCAAAACCGAACCCGGAAAAACTTCCTCTACCGGAAAGTATGGGCGATTCCACCAGGATAACTTTTTACTCTAACGTAGTCAAGATCATTTCTGATCGAGATGATCCGATTACATCTATAAGATACTTAGTCAGTTCAAGGAAGAAACTTGCACTTGGATCATTGGGATCAACGCTTTTTTCCCCATTCAAGAGGCACAGCCGTTGATTCCTATCCATAGAATAGTTTCTGTCCGTGATTTATTTATTTATTTTTTTCTATCGTAAAAACAAAAGTTTGGGTCTCGATTTACGGATCCATCAGTCCAGCCTAACCCCATCCAGTCCCATGGGTTAGCCAACCGCCCAACCACTGTAGTGATGGGATCCAATTAAAAATTTGGTTAGATTTTGTCCCGGGTACCAAGGAAAAGAGTTCCAAGGCCCCCTAGCCGGATGTTCATGCAAAATAAAACTAGTCACACCACTCACACACCCAATATGAAATTGCCTTTTTCAACCAGATTCAACCAGTTTAAAACAATCCTTTAATAAAACCATAGTATCATTGATCATCATCTTCCAATTTATCCAATTGATTCTTAATTTCCCATCATTCCTTCATCAGAGTATCTATGGCATCATTGGCAACTAGAACGCTCAGGAGCCGTTTCGATAGTTCCTAGCCCATAATACTTGGCAATATAATCACTTAACATGATGGACTCTCGTTGAAGATCAGCAAGATCAACCAACAGATCCATATAAGGAGCCATGGACTCATCCATTGAAGACCAGCAAGGTCAATCAACCAGATCCATGCTCGATTTCAGAAAACAACTCCAACTCTGTTCCAATATCTTCCTCGACGCACGCGTGGGTATCCTAGGCAACCCAGAGCCCGAGCACCGTATGGTCAGCACCCTCTAGGATCCTTCGCAGGTAACCTAGCGCTTCACGCATAGGCCGCTTCCTTGGCCCCTCATCCACCGTACCGGAAGCTCACCATTTTAATCGCACCGAGGCTGGTCAAGACCTCGGCCGACCTTGCTACGCGAGACGTCCTTCATTGACTCCCCGTCAGCAGTTGCAACTTTCTCATCACGACCTTAATCACAAGACGGTCAAAATGCTCCCCCCAGCATTCTTGACATAAAACAATCATTTACAGACAGCATTTACAAACAGCATTTACAAACAGTTTACAATACAATTTCTATTTTAACTTTCATTTTTCCACATATCCCTCCTCAATCTACATTACTTATTCCATATTCCATTTATATGTATACTCATCCCATCACATCATTTCCATCTCATCACTTCAGATTCCCTCACATCACAATCGTATATTCACATCCATACATCCACAACTATATGCGTACATTCACATCTACATGCATACATCTACATCCCTATGCATACATCCACATTCACATTCACATTCACCTCCATACATCTACATCTACATGCATACATCCACTCCACATTCACATCCACATCTATACATCTACATCTACATGCATACATCCACCTCTACATCCACATCTACGTCTATACACCTACCTCTACATGCATACATCCACCTCTACATCCACATCTACGTCTATACACCTACATCTACATGCATACTTCCCCATCCACATCCACATCTATATCTATACATCTACATCTACACGTATACATATACATCTCCATTCACAACTACATCTACATGCATACATCCATATCTCCATTCCCATCTACATCTACATGCATCCATCCACCTCCACATCCACAACTACATCTATACATCTACATCTACATGCATCCATCCACCTCCACATCCACAACTACATCTATACATCTACATCTACATGTATACATCCACATCTCCATTCACATCTACATCTATACCTCAACATCTACATGCATACATCCACATCTCCATTTACATCCTCATCTACACATCTATTTCTACATGCATACATCCACATCCCATGCATAATAAAATTCTTTTAATTAATCTAGGATGATAGTTCCTAGAATATGGTAGGAATTTCTCTTTTTATACTTTGAATGAATTTATTTTATGCGTAATTTCTATAAAAATTTTGCCATAGCTCCGCTACTATGACTGATAAATCTCAATTTTTTTCTAAGGGATAAAGCTCATTATTAAAGAAATAATTAGAATGGTCTCTAATTAGATCATCAATCCATAATGGTCTCTAATTGGATCATCAATCCATAATGGTCTCTAATTGGATCATTAAGAAAACAATTAGAATGGTCTCTAATTGGGTCATCAATCCATAATGGATTGAATCATCAATGTGCATAAACTAAAAGCATAGCAAAAAGCCATTAATTTGGCCTCAAGCATAGCTTAATCTTGGATTAAGGAAAGGCTTTATGAAAAGCTTCATTGGGATTGAGAATGGTTCATGAGTATGACCATTTCTTGAGTGAGAGAGAGAAATTACATAAAAACCATTAGAATTTTAAACATAAATGGAAATTAACTTCTATAGCATTTATTAAATTATGTAACTCTTCACTACTATTCACCAATTAACTTCAATAGCATTTAAAAAACCATACCAATTAAACTTCTCAAGCTTGAGAGGGGTTGAGAAGAGAGAATCATTGAGAAATTATAGAAAGATCAAAATTCAATATACTTACCTTATGATTTGCTTGATTCTTTATTCACGGTAGAGGCCCCCAACCAATCAATTGGTTTAGTATGTTGATGGAGCCACCAATGGGGATTGAAGAAAGAGAGAAGTATCAAAAACTAGTGAATTATTAAAGAATTCACAACTCTTGGCTTAGGTAGAGTAGAGTAACAATGCATAAGACATTATATATTTTGGCTTAGGTGGAGTAGAGTAACAAAGCATAAGACACTATATATTTTGGTTTAGGTGGAGTAGAGTAACAAAGCATAAGACACTATATATTTTAGCTTAGGTGGAGTAGAGTAACAAGGCATAAGACTCTATATTTTTTTCAACAAGGGGAGGCTTCTATTTATAGGAAAATTTGAGCTCCTAACCAAACAAACTGATTCTAGAATTTTCCAAGTCAGTTTGGTTGAATTTGGACTAGATTTGGACCTAGTTTGGTTACTTTTTGATTCGGTTTGGTTCCATTTTGATTTGGTTTGGTTCAAGAGAGATAAAAATATCACATTATTTTTGAGTTTAAAACTCATTCAAGCATGTGAAATATGCACCTCCTTTAAAGAATTCCCCTTCCTTACATATGTGTCAAAATTTTATTGCTCATAGTTTTTTACTAATAAACCTTGTACATTTTCAACTCTTCATCTTATGTGAAATATGCACCTCCTTTAAAGAACTCCTCTTCCTTACATATGTGTCATAGTTTTTTTACTAATAAACCTTGTACATTTTCAACTCTTCATCTTATGTGAAATATGCACCTCCTTTAAAGAACTCCCCTTCCTTACATAGGTGTTTATTTACTAATAAACCTTGTACATTTTCAACTCTTCATCTTATGTGAAATATGCACCCCTTTAAAGAACTCCCCTTCCTTACATATGTGTTTATTTACTAATAAACCTTGTACATTTTCAACTCTTCATCTTATGTGAGCATTTACTCATTTTTGGGTATCTTCTTTTACAAATTGGATTTATCTCCTCCCTACACATGGATTGATGCTATTGGCCCATAGGAACCTTAATTGGACCATAATCTAAAAATTTCTGAAAATCTAGACCCTTAGACTAAGGTTCTTTATACTTATTTCCAATTAATTCCAATTGCACATTGGAAAATTCTTTTTGAATTTCTGTTTCAGGGGAACTTATTTTAATAAGATGAGTTATTTTTCTATCCAAAAATATTCATAATCTGAATATTCTCTCTCTAGCATATTTTTCTCTCTCTAGGCTAAAACAGTTAGAACAAGGCCTTTATATTTCTGAAGAGGGATTGATTACAGGGGAAGATACTAGACATCAAAAAGGGGGTTGGGGGGAGGAATCTTACAGGGAGCCTAATAGATTGGAGTGGTTGAAGCTTCCCATGGCACTCCTCTCTCAATTGGTGTTCAAGCTATGTGTGTGTGTCGTTCTCAGACTACAATAACACCATATTTTCATTTCCAAATATGTTTCTAAAACATAAATGCATTCCATTCTGAGTTTGATGTCACGTACCAAGCCAAGGTCAGTGGCTTGCCTGAGCGATGGAGTAGAGAATACATTCAGAATGTAGAAATGTTCAATAAGATTTATAAATATGTCGTAAAGGAGATGGAGGTGCTATTTACAAGGAGGGGACATGAGTTGGTAAAAATTGCCAACTTTGACTGTGGCAAAAAGTTATTCAAGAAGGTGATCTCCTACCAAGACTAGGGTGAAAAGGCAAGTAGAGTCACTACTGGCGAAGGATAGGATAGGAGAGGTAGAAGTGATACATTAGACATAAACCTACAAAAAACTCAAAGTACCAAGTTTAGGGCATTCAAAAAATAAAAAACGACATGGCAACAAAAGAAGCGGGATACTTTTTGCAGGCCATGCTGTTGAGCAGTTTTTTTTTTACAGTATAATAGAGTTTTTTTATTGCTACTGAGTAGCATTTTTTGCTGCATATAGGAGCAGGTTTTATAGTGCGAAAACATTGCTAAATAGCATTAATACCCACAACATTTCCCTTCTAAAAATGCTATTGTGCTTTAGATGTGTTGTAGTGTTCTCAAAATAAGATCGTGTCAAGACCAAAGAGTCATAAGTGTGTGCAGTGTGGGGATACCACAATCAATACATTGGTGTGCCTAAGACTAGTCTATCTGAATCAAAGAATGGGAGTTGGCTACTACTATGAAAGAGCTATAAGCACAAAATTAGCCTCTATAATCCTTGTGTCATAGATATGATTACTATGCAACCTTGCAATAAGCTCAACAACTAGCTTTCATGGAGGAAAAATAGCTTCACAGTGGACCTAATCTTTAGATGCTAACAACACATATAATTTTGTCAAGGGAGAAGAGTTGGACATCATAAAAATTTGAGGCTTAGGCTTGGAAAAGATATTCTTTTTAGGAGGTTTAGCAACTAGGCTAGATGGTACAAGTTTGTACGCATCTTTGGGTAGCTAAATTAACGATTCCTTCTTGTCTGGCCTTCTTTGAGCAGTGACTAGAGTAGCTGGAACATGCCAGCCATGGCCCTCACTTGAGGACTCATCGATTATCCACATCATTTGTCTTGGAGCTTGAAGAGCAGATGTTGAAAGTGGGTTGTGTAAGGTAGAACTACCACCCTTTTGACATGATAAAACTTGTGGAGCAGTACATCCCAAGATGCAATTAGAATCAATTTGCAATTTGTATTGTCTATTCTTCCAATCTAATGACAACCTCTACCACTACCTTGGACTTACTAGCCACATAAAAGGGAACTGACATCTGGTGATCCTGAATGGATACCATAATGACACATTTTCCCTCTATAGGGTTATCTTCACCTGAGAAGCTTCCCATGTGTTAAATGAGAGAACATTATAATCTGCACCAGAGTCAATTAAGGCAAAGACAAAGTAGGTAGTCTCATGAAGATGAAGACACACGTAAATATTGAAAGAATCGACATATTGTTCATCAGTAGCCAACTGTAAGGTCAACAGAGAAGCCTTGCGACGCTCCTTGGCTTTTGCAACTCTAGTTTTAGCTTCTTCTTGAGCCTGACGTTTAAGTAGGTCATGTGCTTCTTTCCGTGTGTGGGTAGCATACATTTTTTGAAGCATGGCTTCAGTTATGGTTCATTGTATTTCTTGAGATGACTTCCATTAATGAAGTTAGGCATTTGCTCACCTTCTAGTGTCTCTAAATGCACTGCACCACTTGGAGTAAGCTCATTAATCACAAACGGTCCTAGGCCACGTTTCTTGAGCTTTCTCTTATGCTTCTTAAGTGTGTACAAGGGCACAAGGTCCCCTTTTTTGAATCGGCTAGTTGTTACATTTTAATCATACCATTGCTTTTGTCTCCTCTTCTTGGCATACATCCCCATTACGGCCAATAAGCGGGTCTCATCAAGCTTTTCCAATTCATCAATGCGTTGAGAAAGCTCATGACCAGTCCAGTCCAATTGTTTAGGAACTCGTAGAGTAGGTACAAAAAATTCAATGGGAAGAATTGCATCTAGCCCAAAAGCAAACTCAAATGGGGTTGTGCCCACAGATGTTTTATAGGCTGTTCTATATGCCCAAAGAACTGAGTGCAACTTTTGCTCCCAATCAGTCCTATGTCCCTCAACAATCTTTGTGTGTGCTATGCAGAGAATCTTGTTTTTAATACTCTCAGCTTGACCATTAGTCTGGGGATGATAGGGTGCAGAACGCTTGTGAATTACCATAAATTCTTGAAGTAAAAACTCTATGACCTCATTCACAAAGTGCACACCTTAATCACTAACGATTTCAATAGGTAAGCCATAGCGTGTAAACACGTACTCATACAAGAACTTTGATGTGGTTCTGGCATCATTTTTGACTATAGCCTTTGCTTCTACCCATTTGGTCAAATAGTCAGTTGCAACTATAATATATTCGACCTGCGTGTGATGAGCTGGAGGATTAATGGGACCGACAAAATCAATACCCCATTTGGCAAATGCACGTGTGCTTAACATAGGCCGCAATGGCATATTGTCCTTTGTGATGGGAGGTTTGGTCCTTTGACAATCGTCACAACGTTTCACATATTCTTCGGCATTCATTTGTAAGGTTGGCCACCAAAGCCCAGACCACCTAATCAACTTAGCTGTGGTATTGCCCGAAAAGTGTCCACCCACAATACCTGCATGTGCATGAGTCAAGATTTTCAAGTAGTCAGCTTCACATACACACATGCGCAAGTGGCCATCCTTGCCCCTCTTGTAGAGTTGGCCCTCTATCAGCATATAGTTGGCCACGTCAACTTCAATAGCATGCTTTCAATATTTAGGAATTGTTCGATGAGTATGACCATGCTGAAGATAGTCCACAATATACTTGCTCCAACTTGGTGTAGTTGAAATTTGGAATAATGTGACATTATGAATTGGTTGTTGAATTTGACATGAAGCATAGTTAGGAACAAATTTTTCAGTATCCGCATGCATGGTAGGCCACCATTGCCTATCCTGAGTTATACGTCGCACACAAGTAGTAGCTGATGCATGGATTCCACCAATACCCTCATGTGCCGATTTCAAGATCTCCTCATATTGGTTAGGGTAGGTATAAGCTGCAACACTCCATCATTACCCTAACGATATAATCTCCCTGAGATTAACTTGAATGGTCGCCATAGGTCCACATTAGGACCCGCTAGTTGTATTTGCCCACTTGTCAAATTTTCTAAGATGGGTTCAGACCATTTAGGAGCTATCTCTACAAGGAAAAGTGTTGAATCTAACATATCATCATCCACACCCACAGGAGCTTTGCCAGAGGTGATTCGAGACAAATGATCTACCCTAAGATGAGTTGTTCCTTTTCAGACTGCCACTTCAAAATCAAACTCAAGAAGGATGACAAACCACCTCACAATCCTTCCAATTGCCCAAGGCTTATTCACCAAATATAGCAGTGCTTGGTGGTCCACAAAAAATATAAATTTGTTTGCCAAAAGGTAATGGCGAAACTTTTACACTGCATATATCATGGACAAACCTTCTCTTTCTATTGTGGTATAATTCTTCTCAACATTTTTCAACTGTCGACGACTAGCAGATGGGATTTGGGAAATCCTTATTATGTTCTCCCGATTGAGCCAAAATACATCCAATTGCAAAGTTGGAAGCATCAATATGGACATGAAAGATTTGGTTCCAATCTGGTGCCCGTAAGATGGGTGCAAACAGTACTGCTTTCTTCAACTTTTCAAAAGATTCCTCACACTCGTCAGTCCAATTAAACTTTACAAGAAGAGCATATAACTGGCTAGGATAGCGTACATGTAGATGAATCGACGATAATAGCCACAATGTCCCATGAATATTTTTACCCCTTTAGGATTGATAGGCTGAGGTAATGAGCCAATGACATCAATTTTATCCATATCTGTTGAAATACCATTGCGAGAAACAATATGGCCCAAAATCTTCCCCGGTCTTACCATGAATTTGCACTTGTCAGGATTCAAGCATATACAATAAACTTGACACTTTTGAAACACAAGTCTGAGGTGTTCTATATGATCATCACGCTCTTGTGAGTGAACACATAAATCATCCATGAAGATCTCAAGAAATAGCCTAAGGTACTCCTTGAATACATGACTCATTAACCGCCGCTGAAAGGTTGCAGGTGCATTTGTTAGACCAAATGGCATAACACGATAGGCAAAGATGCCATCTTCAGTTGCAAAGGCTGTCTTGTGTTGATCCTTCGGATCAATTAACACTTGATTGTAACTGGAGAATCCATCCAAGAAACTATATGCCTTTTTTCCTGCAACACGTTCCAAAACATGATCCATGATTGGAAGTGGGTAATGATCACGTACAATAGCTGCATTTACCTTCTTGAGGTTTACACATACTCAAAGTTTTCCATTTTTCTTGGGCACTACTACAATAGGGGAGACCCATTCAGTGTTCAATCTCATAGATAAATTTTTCCTCTAAGAGCTTGTCTATTTCTTCTTTTATCTTTCGTGCAAAATTCTCATTATAAGTATAAGGACGTCGCTTGGAAGGCTTTGCATCCTCTCGCAATGGAATTGTATGCTCACATATGCTTGGATCAACTCCTTTGAGGTCTTTATAACTCCAAGCAAAAACATCGCGATACTCCTTTATTGTTTGAATTAATAACTTCTCCTCATCTAAGGACAAGTCTGTGGCAATCCACACATAGCGAGGCTCTTCTCCTGGCTTAGCGATATCAATTTTTTTAACATCTTCTGGACCATCATATGAAACCCCTGGCGGCATGCTTGGCTTTTGTCGCATGGGTTTTTGAAGAACAATCTTTCGATCTTGAAGAGTGTACTGTGTGAAGTTGGGGGGAACATTGAGACCTTGTTCTTGTCCACTTGAGTCATCACTAATTGAAGACCATGCAGTTTTGAGCTCTCTTTTGCAATCTTGCCTCAGAGTTTTTTGTTCACCCATTATCTTTGCACTTCCGACACTCTCTTTTGAATCGGTTTGAGACTTGAGTTTTTGTTTTGGTCTCTTTGTTTTTTTACAATTTTTTCTAAGAGTTTTTAGCTTTTCTCTTGGTTGGAATCCATCTGATCGTTTTACTTGGTCTTTGATACTATCTTGTGCTTGGACATAGTATAGATATCCATTCTTTCCTGAGAAGTGAGGTGGTGGTTGAGAGTGTTCATTCTTAAACTCCTCATTTTCTTTTTGTATTCTCTCACGTCACTCCCTCTCATCTTGTTTACGGATTCTCTTATGGCTCTTACAGCATTTACGTTTGGGTCCGCTTTGAGGGATCTCTATTTGAACCTCCCTTCCTCTCAAGAGTAGGCGTGCCTTTCCTAACTCTTCCTCGGGGATTATCACATCATCATCAAAATCAGAGTTCCATCTGTCTTCCTTATCAACATCATTAGTCGATTCGAGTGTTAAATCCTCCACTAAGACTTCCTCTACATGCAGTACTGTGGATGCAACCCCATAGTACAAATCATCTAGGTCACGTGGTTGTACCATTCGTATAGGAATAATGTCCATATCCATCTCAGTCACAAAATTGAATTGGCTTAGGTAAAGCACATGTCGATAATGTTGCAAGGACATGACTCCATTCTAGGGGATCAATTAAGTGCTCAGGGAAGGGTTGTGGAATGTATGCCTCATCTGATACACTTCGATTACCCTTAAGTTTTTCAGTGTTGAAATCCTTACATGAGGCTCCACACATCCACAGATCTTCTTGCCCATCTGACAGTGTAACTCTTGAGCCCTCAGATGAAGCAGAATCAAACTCATCTATTGGAGAACGCGTTACATCTCACGATATGAGTGATTCTTTAGGTTGACCCTTGTGATGACAGAATCATGTCGGAGGTACAAATAATTGTATCCCCAATCTTGAATCATTTGAAATTGTTGTATGAATGGTCTACCCACCAATATCACTTCATAGTTTGGATGCTTTCCAAAATCCACTACTGCAAATGTGTGCTCGTATTCAATCCCACATGTGGTGACCAATATGTTCTCTAGCAGCCCAATGGGATGTTCTAAGCTTCCATCTGCTAGCTGCAACAAGCGCATCCTTGTACTCCTAATAGATGGTTTGCCCCACTTTTCCCAAATGGACCTTGTCACAGTGCCCACTCCTGCACCACTATCAAGTATTGCAGTTGAAGCTACTTTTCACACTTCTAATGGGAGGGTAGCATTTCCCTGATTGTCCTCACAAAATTTTCCTACTTTGTTAATAGGAACTGGCATAACATGGTTTGTCTTAGGGTGTATAGTACATTGATGGTGACCCTTTTGTAGCAATACCTGCTCTGACAAACATGTGGCAATATCATTCCACAACTCTGGTTGAAGCTTTATCAAATCAAGCAAAGGTAAGGTACAAGTCACTGGCGCTGACAAAATAGCTTGCATGATACCCATATCCATCTCCTTTGTCAACCTTCTATGCATGGAGGGTATCCTCAAGGTTTGAGAACAGTTCTCATATTCTCCCAAATAAGATGGTAAGGTTTTCATTGTATGCTTACTTCTAGGAGAAACAATTGTTCGAACTTCCTCCTGGGTGCTTGGGTGTCTAAAGTTGTTTTCTGTGCCCCTGGTAAAATCCACTTCAGAGAATGGAGATGAAATACTAGAGGACATATTCTCATTAACTTTCTCATGAACTGTTTCCCACATCTCATTTGCAATGTCCTCGTTAGCATCAATAACTTCATCATTGCATGGGAAGGCAAGACTAGGTGGTGGCTAAATGCCTTCGTTCAATGGGGTGTCAATTGGTGCAAACTTCTCGCTATGAGCTTGTGAGATCAGCTCACTTTTCTCCCAACTTGATGACCTTTCTGGTATGGTTTCTAATGTTAGCTTAAGAGAGGTTGGGCCCCGAGGGATAGGTGGGAGGTGGGCCCTCAAGTATTGATTGAGCTTCCCTAATGAGTTGCTGATATACAACTAGATTGATCTTCTCCTCACCGTAGGGTTTGGGTACTCTTGAAGCTTCTTGGGTAGCTCAGATAAAGCTACAATGCAACTTCTATGAGCATCAATGATGGCATCTAGAGTCTTGTTCACCTTATCCACAAACAGAACCCCCAGAACTATCCTCGGTTGTACTAGCCTCATCTTGTTTAGCACTAGGCCCAAGTTGAGGTTGATGCTCATCATGCACTTCTTGGGATGTAAAAGCTTGATCCTTCATGTTTTGTTTAGAGACTTCTTGAGAACTAGTGGATGCACTCTTAGTTTGCTTGTTGTGGTTCTTTTTCCTCCTAGTGGTCCTTTTTCTATTGGAATGTAGGGTCTTGTCCACTAGATTTGCCTTTGCATCCCTAGTTCGAGGTGTCTCATCAGTCTGCATTTTGGCATTTTGTGTCTGTGATCTAGTCATGACTCTAAGTGGCACGACATCCTCATTCTCTGATGAAGGTGGCGATGAAACTGCCTCTACAAAGCTGAGTGAGACCTTTGGTTGAGAGGTGCCTTCCTCATGTGGTTTCAGCAAGCAATCCTTTGGAAAGTGTTCTACACAACACCCTAGACAATATCTTTCAATTGGTGAAAACTGTGGTATTGTTGTATTGGATCGAGCTACTTGCCTTGGGCGATGTGGACAATCACGAGCCCAATGGGGTTCTCCGCACTCATAACAGGGGCCCATTAGTTTGGCTTCTACTTTCCTTTGCTACCATTGACCTAAGGGGCCTGGAGTCCTAGGTTGGTAGCCGCCTAGCAACATCAAAGAATTTTGTTCCCCCGGTTGAGGCTCCAGTGCTTGGCTTGAATATGCGGGACTTTCCTTCGATGAATATGATGCATATTCCTCCTCCACATATCTTGGGTTTACCAAGTCTCTACACATATTTGAATTGTCATAGTCAACAAACCTCACAGGAGCAGTCCCAGGAGCAGGAGGTTGAGCTTCAAGTATAGGTCGTGCTTGCTCTTGTGCCATCGGTGGCTTACGTTCAAAATTAGTGTATTGTTGATGCATTTGTGGAGCCATTGTACCCCTTTGTTGCTCACGTTCTTGTCTCATTCTTGCAATGCGAGTACATTCCTGTGTGGTGTGGGTATATTCCAAGCACAGGCCTGGCACTTCTTCTTTGTGGGTTGGTTGTGAGTAGAGGAGAAAAGGTATTACATTCTTCGGTTTTATGGTTACCGCCACATGCTCCACAAAGATGAGGACCTATAGGTAGTACACTCATTTGCTGTTGTTGCTGTTGTTGTGGCTGCATGGGTGGGCGATAGGTTTGTCCCAATATCTTTCGTACTAGGTTAGCTATCTGGATTTACTAGTGCGCTAGACCTTGAACTTTGGTCATCACCCCACGGATCTCTAGGTTGCACCTCAGGGCCAGTACCATCTTGGAATTTGAAGTTATCTATGAAATCCATAGCATCATGGCAACACTCATTGAAATTTGTATGCTTCTTTGCATAGAGATGTGTGTGCAGTGTTGAATTTTTGAGTCCTTTTAAGAAGAGAGAAATTAATCAACTCTGGGTGGGCTTCTCATCTTCTGGGCAACAATTAATGTACTGCTTCATCCTATTTACACAGTCTCTAACACTCTTAGTCTCGCCTTGCTTGAAAGAGTAGATGTTTGCTACTGTGTCATGCTGAATCCCCATCAAGGAAAAAGCAGCAATGAATCTCTCTTCCAAAACTCATAAAGAAGATTTGTTTGAAGCCTCTAGTGCCTGAAACCAAGCAAGGGCCTTTCCCTCAAGAGTGAGCGCAAACCCTTCAATTTGCGTATGCTTGTTGTCAGTCACTTGCTCAGCTCAAACTGCTTGTCTAAATGCTGCTACATGGTCATATGGATCTCCCGACCCTTCGTACTTCTTTACTAGTCTCTGAAGAGTTGATGGCCTTACTCGTTGAATACTCATCATCAGGCCTACGGCCTCTCACTCTCAGTGGTTTCTCTCTTTGGTAAGGTGGTCCATATGCATTCCGAATTGGTGTGGGTCCCCTATTACCTGCCTCACCAACCCTCTCCAAAGATCCTATTAGTGCATTTCAGGAGGTGCATTTATGGGGGGCCGAGTTGGCTCCCCTACCCTCCGATTGTCTCATAGTGAGAGAAACATTGTTGTGGTGTGATCTGTGGTCGCACTTTTGGTGTAGGATAATATCTTGGTGTTAGAGTTGGGCTACTTGCAGTGGTCCATTTTGATGTTGAGGGTCGCTCTCTAGTGAACTCTCGTAGGGGAGGAGCAACAGTTTCTCCAAGAAAGGCTATCTCTCCTGGTTTAGCTGTATTAATTGAGAACACTTTCATGAATAATGGTTGTCCTCTCCAGGTGAGCTCACGAATCTCCTTCTAATCTAAGGTTCAGTATTCATTGGCCCATTTATCAACGATTCGGTTCTTATATCCTGCAAGCTTCTCGACTACCACCACAAGTGCTAGAGGAAGATCTAGCTCTGGCAATCTAGTTGTGGCATAATATCCTTCTAAAGAGTCCTTATAGACCTCTTGAAGTGGGTCATCCTGAAAGACCTTTGTCACTGGAATTTGTCGTACAAACTCCCATTGGTTCTCAGCTCCTTGATCCATTTTGCTCTTGCCTTTCCTGTCCCTTTCCAAATTTAGATCTACAAAAAGTAAATCATCTATGGATGGCTTTGAGGACTGGGCATTGGATGGTCCAGGCATGTCCGGCTCAATGAGCCAATCATCTCTAGACTCCCTTGCTCCGGAAGGCTTCGATAAATCTAGAAACTCACTCTTAGAGAGCTCTCCTAATTTGTCTACATTCTCTGGATGATAGGTGACTTCGTAGAGTGAACACCATCTCCACCCATGTACATGTTACCCTGGTCATTGACTAGAGGTGCTCTATCAAGCTCTGAGAAAAAGTCGGCAATCTAAACGAGATACCGTTGTTGTGGATCCCTAAAGATCTCAGCTCCTTGAGCATTTTTGTAGACATATTAAAGTCTCACATTGAGTGGTAACCCCATGGTGTCGGCTTCAAATGGATTAAAAGATCTTGTGGGTGTCCTATTTGGGGCTAAGGGATGACGATTTGATGGCCCTAGATTGTCCATAGACAATGAGCTAGTTGTTCGGAAAGGGTATCAGATTGGGATTCGGAAAAGGTTTCAGTAATATCTGCCAAATTTCCTACCGATTGGGTCCCACTTTCCTGCGTAAGTACTCTAGAAGGTGCCCTAGACCCTAT
Organism: Cibotium barometz; assembly: GCF_041138505.1. Lineage (NCBI taxonomy): Eukaryota > Viridiplantae > Streptophyta > Polypodiopsida > Cyatheales > Cibotiaceae > Cibotium > Cibotium barometz. The sequence continues at coordinate 9,189,031 of NC_141091.1, forward strand.
GGCAGTGTCTATATGACATCTTGACCGCAAGTGCATAAGGTCAAATTTTAAGGTTTTTTTTTTCAAAAAAATCCAAAAATTTTCAAGTTGGCTCAAACTTTACCAGAACCCATTTTGAACCCCCTTGAACACATTAGGCCAAAAAAATAGCGTATTTTTCAGGATCTAAAATCGCCTAAAATATACCAGTTTCCCATACTGACTCACTATGGGAAAATGGTTCCGGGACCGAAATTTCGACGATCGGTGTTTTCTAACTCCTCTCGAAAAGTTAGATAACCTCCCAATTTTTTGCGGCAAAAAATTAAAAATTTTCCAGACTCATCAAATTTTACTTTATTTTATTTTTATTTTTATTTTTGCACCCCCTTATCCGCCGGTGCGGTGGTGGTCTTTATGGTGCTGTGTGTGGGTCTCTCCGTGCGGTGCGCTGTTCACGCACAATCACCTTTTTTTATTATTATTATTTTTTTTCTTTTTTGAAGTGCGTGTGCAGTGAACTCAATGCGTATGCAGTTGTGAGATTTGCAGCGAATTCAATGCATGTGCAGCTGTGAGATTTACAGCGAATTCAAAATGTTCAGTCTTCATGTGTGTGTACAGATTTCAATTTCTCTACAGGTGCAGGTTTAATAGAGAACTAAAATGCAGGTTTAACAAAGAACTAAAATGCACAAAATTAAAGATGCAGAAAACTAAACTAAGCTAAGAACAGAAAATAAAACGAACATGTAAAAAATTGAAACTGTAAAAATTAACCTTAGACAGCAAAAATTATCCTCAAACAGAATGACAGAAATGCAAAAACAGGCCTCTATCTTTTGCACACAAATTGAAATTGAAAGGTTTAGCGCCTACCTCCAATCCTTCTCGTGTGTTGAATCCTTGTCCTGACCTCAAGGGAGAAGCGTAGCTAGCCAATCGCACTCAAATTACAAGACAAATAAAGAGAATTTCACAACAAATTAGTCTTAATAAATAAGTACCAAAATTAGTCCCAAAGGCTGCTCTCCTATCCAATAGTTTTGCAACCGATTAGAGCTTAACAAGGAGTGGTAGTGTGTGTATGGTGCTCAACTAATGTAGGCACTTGCTCCCCGGCAACAGCACCATTGTAGAGCAGTTCTCTCTACCGTGCAATATAGTGCTCATAGAGTACTACCGATCAACAAATGTGTTAAGAAACACAATGTCAATCCAAGGACTCGACCCGATTAGTGCATGAAGGCTTATCCCATGAGGGAGAGGTCACATACACGAACCACCACTTGACGATTCAACCATTCAACACCTCAATCAATCTCTCAATCCCTTAAATCCACTACACTAATCAAGAGAACAAGCAATGCATGGCAATCTCTTAATCCCATTCAAACATTGATTAAATCTTAGCTTTTCCTAATGCCAGCAAACCCATAACCGTGCATCTACTAACCCACAAGCTTAAGCAAGCATAGAATGTAACATTCACAAACCCACAAGCTCATAGAGAGAGTCTATCCATGAATAACTCATTGCCAATGAAGTGGGCAAGAGCTTGCATCAATGGAGACTACACACACACACACTATAAGCATGCATACACAAGAGAAAGAAAGAAGCATTCAACTAATCATAGATTAATCTACTTCAATGATGCTAAAATAGATTAAGAGAAAGAAGTGGAGCTATACTCATTGGAGCTTGATGCTCATTAAAGTACAATAGAGAGAGAGTTAGAGAGTTGCCATAGCTTGAGAGCTCAAGAGTTTCACTCAATAGCTTATGAGAATGGCCAAAAACATACTCTTTCTTTAGCTAACATCTCTTTTATAAAGATGTCACTAACCCTAACCCTAGGCCTCTTTCACACATGGGCAGACAACCCCATAAGTGAGCCTTGCTTAATACACTTAGAACTCTCATTTAGAACCCACGTTGGCCTAAAACGATTTACATTGCACTTCGGCACAAAAATATGGAAAAATTATGTGCGTCTTTATGTTCCCATGGCTGCAATCCCGCTCTCTCGCATTAATTGCTTTTGGCCTCCTTCTATAATCCATGTTCTCGTGAGTGTTCCCATGGAACAGAATATTTGAGCAAAGATACCTCTTCACCAAGAAGAGTAAAATGCTGCTAATTGTAGTCATAGGCCTGAATGTATCTCTATGAGTTATAGGAGACTAGATAGACTCTATAAAGGCAAAGGATGTGGCATTCGGCTTGAAGGAGTTTCCATCATTGGAAATGGTCATACAGAAGCAACCCTCATTTCATGGGATGAATATATGGAAAGAGTAAACAACAAGAAGACATATCTTTCTTGCAAGCATGTATATTTTGTGTTTTTGATGTTGCTAGGGCAAGATGTGAATAACCATATGCACATCCACTATCAACCCAAAACACCTCAACATATTTTGAAGGATATGCTCGCAAAAGCTATAAGGGGCTACCCTACTACTTCATATTAGGCTAGACTTCCATTATCTCTTTTGATGTTGTACTCCTTTTTGGCTGACCAAGAATACATGGTATATCACTATTTCTTGATGGTAGAAATACTAGTATAGGTATCTCCACGTGGGTAAGAATTTTAACTGTTTGGTTTCAAATTCTCCTAGCTAATACTATAATGTTACTTGTTCTTGCCTCAATACTATCCTTGGTATATTTTGAATATTACATGATCTATAAAATTTCTTGTCAAAAAAGATAGGTAGTTTAGTAAATATGTGAATGTCATTAGTGCCATCTTACTTCCCCTCACACACTAGTAAGTTGTTGATAACCCAATCTACTCATTCAGTTGTGTTGTCTTCACATACATTACTGTTATTTGAAAATACACCTATGAACTTAGGCAAAGATCACATCGAGTTGACAAATAAGAAATACATAGCTAGAGTAGCAATAGACATGGACATATGCCAGGTGGATCTAAAATGGCATGAGATCACAAGGAAGAGTTGGACTGCCACACAAGGCTTATTAAAAGTTAACAAAAATGGCATGCTCGGCCTATGGGCGTGCCAATTTTCTACTTCTCTACATCAAAGTCTTTAGATAACTCAAATTTCAAATAGAAGAAAATGCTTGCTTCTTCGAAATATAGCACATTGCATATCGCAAAACCATCCCACAGGAAGAGCTTGGAGAAGACTTCCTTCAGGAGCTAGAGCACTTAGAGAAGCACAAAAGAAACTAGGAAGATTCAGATAGCTCTAGGACAAGTATAAAAAGGACTAAGATGAGAAGCAAGCTAACAAAGAGCCCAAAGAGGAAAATGGAAAGGATGGCTAAGGATCAAGAGATCAAAGACTAGATCTAGAGACAGAGAAATACTCAAGGGCTAACAAGACAAGGAACACCAACCAAGGTCACCATTTCTACTATGACAGGCCTACATAGGAGCTACCAAAGCCTAAAGAATACATAGAGAAACTGAAGGAAGGCGAAAAGCCTATGCAACAACAAAACTTTGATATCCCATATATACCATCTCCCACAAGCCCATAAAATCAAGCACCATAAGCCTGACCATAACCTAGATGAAGAAACATTTAGGATACCCAAGGCATTTTGGACGGTTGTTGCTAAGGAAGATCCATGGCCGGAGCCCACAATCCCATGGCACACTTTACTCTTAGAACATGAGGAAAGCACAAGAGAAGAAAGCTCAAATAAGGAGGGGGGAGAAGCTTAGAAAAGCTTAGAAGTTTAGAAGTCAACCTTCTTCGAAAAAGGGAGATTGCTCAATACTACAAATTTATTTATGCCATATCCCACCACAAAGTGCAAACTCTTGCAACACCCAACACGTGCAAAATAGAGCTGCCTTTGCTAAAAGAATACCTAGAGTTAAGAGGGAGAGAGAAGAATACGGATCACTTATTCACAAAAAGCACCATGGATAACCAGTTAACTTGAAGGCTTGTTCGGTTTGCCAGAGGCCTCGAGTTCCAAAATACTTACCGTCATAAGGCACCAATTGAGCAGACAATAGATCCACAATACATGTGCCAATTAAGGAAATTATATCTTTAGTTAAAGGGACATACTTCCATTTTCATCCTATCCAAAGTTCAAACCTTGAGGTGTGATCTCAGATACCCTAAAATATTATAGTCTTATATATTTCAGTTTACATTTCCCATTACTATACAAGGATTATATTACTTTCATTGATATCCTTATCCTTCATATTACTGTCAACCATTGTTCCATGTATTTCTCATTTCATCTACCTTTTCAAAGGCTACTAATGTCCTTGTTAGATTATTCCAACCTATCATTCTTGAAATATAATCCTTAGACTAGGGACATCATACTCTAATAGCAAGATAATTTCTACTCTAAACGCTAAATTAAATGGAGTATTATTTGTAGTTATCTATTTTGGTAGGACCATAGTAACTAGGAGCTTATGCTTCTAAATGATTCTCTTGGATTTCACTTTTTTTTTTTGTTAGAATAACATTATATTAGTGCTTTTCACTTAACCATTAGCTTGTTCTAGATAATAGGGCGATGACTTGTAATAAACTACTAAGAACTTGTTAACTCCATTTTGGGTTAACTAGATGCTCTTTATCATACATGAGAGTGAGAAATAAATGGCATGAAAAGGCACAATAAAAGTTGTAAACTTTATAAAAAATATGTCTACACCTATGCTCAATTAGTTAACTTCAAACTTTTGGGCACCGAGTGTGAATAAGGGCTAATTGTATATAGCATTATCTTATTGTGAATGGACACAATCCCCCTTTGTGATGTCTAAGATTTCTACTTATAATGCCTCCAATGAATCTATGGGCAATGGTTGCAATGCATGCCAACTAAAATCATCCGATACATATGGAAGAATATGCTTATGGGAATGGTGCCATGCAACCTAATGAGAATATGCACATGCAAAGGATTCTCCCATACATATGGAAGAATATGCTTATGGGAATGGTGCCATGCAACCTAATGAGAATATGCACATGCAAAGGATTGTCTATGGACATTGGATAGCTTCCCCTTATATCAAGAGGGAATTCAAGGATTTAACACAATTTATATCATCCTACAATCAATGGTGGCAAAAGCATAAGCCTCCTAACAAGGATGATTTTTCTTCCAACACTCCAAAAGACATGAAGGACAAGGTCTCACTTTCCGAATTCAAGGGAAATGGATCATCCCATAATGAGTTGGAAGAGTGGACAATGAATATGGACACCTATTTTTAGTTTAACCATTAAAGAGTGAAGAGAATAAGACTTGAAAATGAAGATGGACACCTATTTTCACCTTACCCAAAGAGTGAAGAGGATTATTCTCATCAATAGTGCAATCCAACATGGTCAAGGAAGGCAACATGCCTCACTCTTGATAAGAGTTGAAAAGAGAGATGAATATGGCTTTCATCTCATCATTAGTGGTTGATAGGTACATGAAACAACAGTATGAGATTACACAAAAGGGTGAGATGGTGAAAGATTGCATCAAGAACTTCATGAAGCTTTCCATGTATGTGAAAGGGATAAATAAAAGCATGAGATTGAGGAAGTTCATTCATGAATTGTACCCTCTCAATCGAGGTGGATGTGTCAGCCCAAAACACCACCATCTTTGAAGGAAGCAATGAGGCTTGTAGAGCTTTATAAGCCTAAGTACAAGAGGTCTCAACCATTTTCAAACAATTAAAGCTTCCAGAAGCAATCTACCACCACGTGAAAGGGTTGTACTGGAGTAAAGAGCATGTATACAAGGGTAAGAAGGCTAATGTGAGCATGATTATCATGGATGATGATGACATAGCTGAAAATGATTCTATGGTAAAGGATGCTTATGTGGATTGACATGAGGAGTTGGTGGAAGAGTCTTCTTCTATGGAGAACCATGAGTTTCCATTTGATCCAAGAGGAAACTCAGCCCACATATGTTATATATTGCATGATTTGCTTGCGAGATGAAAGGGAGCCACTACCTTAAGGTTTTAAGGCACAATGAAAGGGAGGCTTATATTTTAGTGGATTCGAGGAGCACATATAGCTTTTCAACTCAAAATCCATTCAAAATGTGAGATTACATCCCATTGAGCTTCCACATAGGTTAAGAGTTCAAGTGGCAAATGGAAAGAATGAAGTTGCTACCTTGCATTGTCCTTCTACTTCCATAGTTCTCTCTCCCCAATATTCAAGCCAACCTAATCATGTTGGAATTGGGGCCCATTGATTTGATATTGGGATATGATTTGTTGAGCAATTTGGGTGAGTTTTCATTGAACTTATCTCACATGTACATGAGGTTTATGCATGGGTAGATAGCATGTAACACTCAATGGAATTTTCAAAGCTCTCCCTCATCACTTTCAAGCATTTGAAGAGGGAAATGAAGAATATGAGCTCCATTTATGTGTTGCAACTCATTAAGAATACTGAAAATCAAGGTGAACAGCCCCTTGTGGCTTAGCTTTTAGAGGAGTATAGGGATGTATTTCAACCCCCTTAAGCAGTTGCCACCTAAGAGGGATGTTGATCATGTTGTTGATCTTGAGCCAAATGCTAAACTAGTCATAACAAGAAAGCCACCCTATAAACTCTCTAAGTTTGAGAGAGAGGAGGTTGCCAACAAGCAAGTCCAAGAACTCATGGATATGGTGTTTGTGCAACCAAGTCAATCTCCATTTTCCTCTCCGGTGCTATTGGTGAAGAAAAACGATGGCACATATACGACTTTGCATTGACTATAGGGATCTTAACAAGCTCACCATCAAAAACCATTATCCCATACTTAGAATTTATGATCTACTTGATGAGCTCAAAGGAGATAAGTTCTTTTTCAATATAGATCTCAAATCTCCGTATCACCAAATAAGGATGAGGGATGGGGATGAGTTCAAGAGAGCTTTTAGTAGTGATAGAGGGCTTTTCCATTCCATGGTTATGCCCTTTGGATTGTAAAATGGTCATGCCACATTCCAAGCATTCATGAATAAGATACTTCAATATTTCCTCTACAAATGGGTGTTGGTATTATTTAATGACATCCTAATCTATATCAAGAGAAAAGAGGAGAATTTGTTGCATGTGAGGCAAGCATTGGATGCCTTGAGAGAGCATAAATTGTATGCCAATGTTATTTCATGGAGCATGAGGTGGAGTATTTGGGAGCACATTATGAGTCATGATGGCATCAAAGTGGATCTAAAGAAGGTTCAATGTGTCAAAGAATGGCCTAATCCAAGCAAAACTACTCAATTGAGGAGATCCTTGGGGTTTTCTTCCTTCTTCTATAGTAACACGCTTATTGAGCATTATGCATCCATTACTGTTGCTCTCACCCCGATAGACTTAATAAAGAGGCTTCCTTTTGGGATACAATAGTGGAGAACAGCTTCCAAGAGCGCAAGGAAATCCTCACTTTAGCCCCTAACTTGGTATGCCATGATTTTTCCCTACCTTTTACCATAATAAGGGCAAATGTATGTGGTAGTGGTATTAGGGCCCTTTTATACCAAGAACATGGTGTGATTACATTTGAGTAGAAAGCTCACCAATAGAGAGGTCTTTGCATGTGTATGAGAAAAAGATGTTGGCAATTATACATGCAATCAAGAAGTGGCATCATTACATCTATGGGAGCCACTTCAAGATGAGAAGTGATCATACTACAGTACTAAAATATTTCATGTCTCAACCCAATCTCTCTTCCAAGAAAAGGAGGTGGTTGGCCACTCTTCAAAATTATAACTTTGAGATGTCATGCGTGGTTGGAAAAGACAATGTGGTGGTGGCCGATTCTCTCTCACGTATGTGGGAATGTTCTCTATCTTCTATTTGGTAGGTCTACAAGGATTGGATTATAGAAATACAAGAGAAATACCTACTTTATTCAGTGGATGGCCCTATGTTTTAGAAATTATAGCATGGTATGAGAGATGATTTTCCTCATTTAAGTGCACAATGGCCTTCTATGGTATCATGAGAAGGTGTATTTGGCTCCTAACTCTTCATATAATAAGGAAAGGATATCACAAGAGATGCATTCTTACCACTGTTCTTTTTGCTACACATGAGTATTGTGATCTACTCCTAACACCTTGGACACCATTTGCTTTGTCATATCAATTAATACCTTTTATGTGCTTGTCCATACATTGTGTTGATGTGAACACTGATGTGTATTATTATTGGGCTTATTATCTCATTGGAGGGCTCTGCATAATAGATGTAGGAATTGCTTGTAGCAATGCACATTGTCGGTCGGCAATGAGCAGTAACGGAAAATGGGCTTTCCATACAAAATTTTTCACTCCTCTCTAGTGGTCGGTGCCTTTAGCATGCTTCCACTAAAACACCATGTATTTGAGACCCTATGGTTAAGTGCCTTTAGCATGCTTCCATTAAAATGTGATGTGTTGTTTAAGATGAGGTTGATGCATGAGTTTTCTTGTTATCTTGTAAGGCGTTGCATAAATCTATCAGATTTGACTCAATTGGCAGTCCTTTGGGCTATCTAAAATGGCTATTGATTATGGTTTTAAACTTAACAAAGCATCAACTATTACAGAGTAATTGGCTGAAAGAGAGTCCTCAAGTATATAGAACTCCTTCCCCTCATGATTAGAGGTAGGCTCTATAGGGACACGCAATTCTTAGGACCCAATATTTACTATTACTTACAATCCATATGATGAGATGGGGTTCTTGTTCTAGTAAATAACTTTGCACTCACGTGAAACATAGTTTCTTCTTACAAGATGGGAAGGAGATTGTGCATCTCATTATAAAGAGAAACAAAAAGAAGTACACAAGAAAAAAAATAATGTCACAATAGGTACCAAGTACACATGAAATGAATGGTGATTAACACCCTTGAATAATGCTGCCGTTTTGTATTTTACCATTCTAATGTAATCAATATTTTTTAAATAATATTAATTTCTAAAAAATAAAAATTAATGGAATATATATATATATATAGTACACATTGACAATATTGAATAACCAAACCATAGTAATTTAGGAAAAACTAGAATTAAAGAAAGCCTTGGGTGCATATTACAAAGTATAGTCTATTACATTTTATTTATTACCATATTCCAAACTATAATTTGAATTAGCTAGATATTTTAATATTGTTGTTTTTGAAACTTAATTGCTGATTTAGGTTGATAATAGAATTTACTTTTTTCTCATCCAAAATCACTTTTTATATGTTTTAGATGGAAAAAACATTGTAGAAGTTCAAAGTAATAATGAAACAAGTGTTCCTTCTTAGGGATGGAAGTGTAACTGGTAAAAAATATTATCTATTTTTCAAGGGAATAAGCAAATATAAATTTACATATAAATGTGTGTGTGTGTGTGTGTATGTATATGTATATATATGTAAATGTAAATGGATATACATATACATACACACACACACACACACACACACACACACACACATATACACACACACACATACACACACACACACACACATATATATATATATATGTGTGTGTGTGTGTGTGTACACTTGGCGCACCACGTGTACTACCCCTACACGGGCAATACACGTGACCTGCCACGTGTAATGCCTTCACAGGTCTTGCATGTTGTAATGCCAAAACTCAGGTGGCATGGCCATGTGCACTACATTACACATGTAATGCTCGAGTTTGAGCATTAAACGTGGCATGGCCACATGCACTGTATTACACATGGTCATGCCACATGTCATGATTGAACTCAAGCAGTACACATGGCATGCCACTTGTAATGCTTGAACTCGGGCATTACACACTTGGCAGCATGAGCAAGTTTAATGCCCGAGCACATGGGCATTACATGTGGCATCGATGTTTGGGCATTACTCTTGGCATCGACGTGGTACTCCCCCTGTTGTCGTGTCAATGCCACATCCTCACCATGTGTATTTCTCGAGTTTGGTAAATACACAAGCTTGGGCGCCTGGTCGATGCCACGGTGACCAGTTGGCCCATCTTACGACATCTTAACCTGGCCACCCTACAAGCCTCCTCTCCTTCACACGCCTCATGCCTCCTCTCCCCCTCATACCCCTCCTCTCCCTCAAATTGGCCGCCCTGACACCGCCCTCTCTCTCCCTCACATGTCCCTCTCCCTCCCTCCAATCAGCCCTCTCTCCCCCTCAAATCGACCCTCTCTCTCCCTCTCTCCCTCCAATTTCCCCTCGCTCTCCCTCAAATCAGCCATCTCTCTTCCTCACACGCCCCTCTATCTCTCTCTCTCTCTCCCTTGAATCACCCCTCTCTCTCCCTCACATGCTCTCTCCCCACATCCCCAAACAAAATTCCTCCCCAGACACGTTTACAATCCAAGGGCTTCACTAAAAATCTAGACCAGATTGTTGTATCACAAGCTGTGGGCATGCCACTAAGTTGCCACGTCAAGCAAGGTACCCAATACATTTAGATTATAGTTAGGTGCGAGGCATGCTCCTGCAACGCCCACCAAAAATTGTAATGCCAGCACTTGTGCCACAATTGCCAAAGAAGAGTACATAAATGAGAGTTTCAAGTAAGTGGTTTATCAACACATCTCCACGAATTGTGTGGAAGATCACTTGGTTGATAATCATCTCACTGCCTTCCTAGAGAGCTATGTTGCCTCCTTTGCCAAGCCTACAATTCGTACGAATAAGGATTTCATTGAAGGGTTGATTAAAATCATGGAAGAGAGAACGTACAAGTTGACAGTGTTGGTGTTCATTGTCTTTAAGGGTTTCCCTGGCCAAGAAGCCCTTCCATTCGATCTTCAAACGGTAGTTGGTCACAACTTCTCATTGTCTTGAGTTTGACACGATACTAGAGAAGACGGAAGGTTGGTAACACATGGTTGGGAAGATGTTTTTGTCTAAGATGGTAACCACCATCGACTCAAAGCATCATGGCAAGAATGCGGAAAAACCAATTGAGCTGAAAGACTGAAGGTTCCAAAGGTTATTTGTAGGTGGTCAGATTTATGTAGGAGAAAGAGGCTGAGTTCCTCTTAGTGCTGTGCATGATAAATAAGTGGATTGTATCTTTTTATTTTGTAATTTAAATGAACAAACATCCTATATTTCATCATTAACCTCATTTATTATACATGTTCAATTGCTAGGGTCACTACCATTCATGTGGCCAACATAGGCACATGATATATTTAAGATGCAGCACGTGTGAGGCATTAGTGCCATCTTGCTTGTTGACATACTAGTAAGCTATTGATAACTCAATCTTCTCACTCGCTTGTGCTCTCCCCACACATACATACTCTTATTTAAAAATTCACCTATGGACTCAGGAAAAGATTGCATCGAGTTGACAAATGACAAATAAATAGTTATTAGAATACCAATAGACATGGCCATATGCCCGGTGGATCTAAAATCATTAGGGAAAATTTGAACATATTTTGGGACTTTCAACTAATGAAAGCAATTAGCAACAACGAACCAATAGGAATAGAGGATTATACACATTTGGTCTCCTTTGAATATAGGGAGGGAGACTAGGCTATAGGGAGGGGGACTAGGCTTTGAGTACTAATAATTACACTTGTCCCTTTAAAGAAGTAGGGGGTTTAGGGTAGGTATGGTCCCACCATTTTTGTGGCTCAAAAAATCCTTAAAATTTTGAAATTTTTGAGATCCCCCCAAAAACCCATCTCAAATTTCATTGTAGTCAAAATTTTCATTTTTAACTCTGCTTTCTCTTTCTCTTCCATCTCTATCTCATTTGCCCAACCCTAATGAAACCATCAAGGCCAGAAACCCTAAACTTTCTCCTCCTTAATCTCCCTCCCTTCACGGAGCTCCATCTCTTTCATCTTCAAGGCTCTCGGAAAACCCTAGTCTGCACATTATCTTTGATCTCTTTCCTTTTTACTCTAACCCTAACCTTTCTACTCTAGCTTTCAAGAAGATATGGCCACACCAAGAAGACTAAAAGATGAGATTGAGGAGATATCCCTGCACAACAAGAAGGACGATGATGGTGCTTGGGTGGGACAGGCATTTCGTAAGAGCACTTGGGTTTATCTACAGCCTACTGCAATCGGGCCTTTCACCGAGTTTGATGGCAAAATGTATTGGAGCACCATTGGAAAGATCATTTACAAGGCTTCAAGAAGGTAAGCAATGCTAGTGGCCATGGTATAACATGTTTACACAGCACGAGATATCCATCTTTTCCAACAAACTTGATTTCCATGCAATTGTAAGTATCCCGGGTAGAAAGGGGCATGTGATATTTTATGACAGAGATGTTTCAATCTAAGTGAACTTATTTCTTGTTTGCAGATATTTTTCCTTCAAACATGGCAGAGGAGCAGCCATTAGAAAGCCTTATTGGAAGATTTCAAGCATTGCATCAGACAATGGTGAGGCAATGTTTTCTTATAAAACAAGTGCAGAACTTCTTAAGGAAAATGTCTTCTTTTACCAGCACTCCTATTTGGTGTCAAAGAAGGATGGTGGGTTTGGTAAGCTATAGATAATCACATCTCCACCTCTATCATCTATAGAATGGCCAATTCTAGATGCTTGGACTATAAAGGTCATGAAATCAAAGATGCTTTGTGATATACAAGGGTCTTTGAAGTTTGCAAAGCCCTCTCAATCTATGGGTCTTAGTTGGGTATTCCCAATACATATTTTTGCCAAGATGTTTGATCAATTTTGTTTCTCACAAACGCCTACCATGTTTGTGTGCAAGAAGGTATTAGGTGATGACACGGTAGCCTTGCTTGGAGACTATTGGAGGACTGTAGAAGGGATACATAAGGATGACACATTCAAGTGCAATATAGTAGAATCTAGTGTCTCATTTCAGTATCTCAAAGCTCATGCCACACTATACATATGCTTCTATTATGAGCGGTGGATGAAAAAGAATAGTTGTTGGGTCCCAATGCAGGCAGATAAACAAGTTGTTTTGCCTCTTGACATACGCGTTCGGTTGCTTAGTGTTGTAGTGGAAGTTGTAGGTGCAAGTAGACATTGGAGCCTCCTAAATATTAGAGAGCACCTCAATATCGTGGGAGGTGAGGATATTAACAGAGCACAATTCAAGGTGAACAATAGGAAGATTTGAAAACGACTAGAGCCAAAGACCTTGGTAGATCTGGATTGGGATGTTGATGGTATATCGCTCAGTTAATGGGGATTTTGAATTTTGTGAATTTTGAAGCTACTTCAAGTATGTTAATTTTGTAAAGTCCTTGCCCTCAAAAAAGTGTTCTCAACAATGAATTTTTATCTTGTAACAGCTATGAATTTAGAATTCTTGTTAGATTTTTATATTAAAGTTATAATATAGCTCAATGAATTTACTCTAAAGTTGTCTAGTATGTGCACATTAATGGTGTAGGTACTAGGGTTCCTATTCCAAAATGGTTTAGTGGCACACAGATTTACAGCACATGGTTTTTTTATGTCAATGGTTTTGGAGTCCATCTAAAATAGTCTATAAAGACTGACTAGTCCTAAGGGAATTCAGAACATAATATCTTTTAACTTATACGCTCTATACAAAAGCTGCCCATGGATGCAAATTCTTCTAATGACAGGAGTGTTCCTAGCAAGTTTGCTAGGCCAACTATTTCAGCTGTTTCTTTTGATGATGACTCCTATTCCTCTATTGGATATAGATGATCAACCTATCCAGATATCTGCTGAAAGCTTCAAGAAAGACCTTGAAGATGTAGACAAACCGATAGATGAAGCCAAAGAGGTGCATCGAAGAATTCTTCAGATGAAAAACCCAGAGAAGGAGATCTCTCATGAAATGAACATAAAGTATATTACAATGACACAATAAACTTACATGGATGTCAAAATTAGTGTACTTGGAAAGGAGGAACTTCTAAAGATTTGCGACTTACGTGCCAGCCACAACAGTGCGAATCCTTTTGCATAGGAATGGGTTGGTTGAGAAATTTCCACTCTATATGTTTTTTCAATTCAGTACATAGAGTTTCAATCAATGCAACCGCCCTCTTACATGCCCTACAGTCAATGATATAAAGTAAGAATGACTTACAATCAACAATTAGGAAGCAAGAAGGAAATGATATAAAGTATAATGACTTACAATTTAGACTGTTCGTGCATTCTGAGAAGGCTATTCATAAAAATTATCCGGCATTTCACCACATTAATTAAACAAGCAGACCAGTGCCTTCTGAAATTGAGAAAGTAAACAAAAAATATAAGAAACCTAACACAGGCAACTAATAATTTGAATTCCATCAATAGCTTGAAATCCAAAGAAAATACATACTTCTCTACATATGGCAGCAAAACAAAGTAGGTACCCAGACTAACTCCCTGGAAATAAGGAGCAAAGTCCTCTTCAGACCTCGGCGGGTCAATTAGGATAGTTGATACCAAAGGATCACAAATATATACGTGCTTTGACTCGTCTCTGGCAAAAGGTCTTTCAACAGTGCCCTTCAAATTGAGTTAAAAACATTAGTATAGGGAAAAAGAAATCAAAATAAGGAAGCATTAAAAAAAAAGGTGAAGAGAACACACTTAAACAAGTAAGCACAATACTGTCACTGATCTCCCTATTCTTTTCAATGAGCATATAAACATCCGTTGGAACGATATGGAGGTACTTCTTCCTGCTCGGCGGTGTACGAGACATTGCATATGATCTCTGATTGACTGATGTGCTGACTAGGCACCGCCTTAAGTCTGTCATTATTCTCTGTCTCCAACTCTAGAAGGTTTTCTGCCAATTCATCCCTAACCACATTCTCTTCTAAATATGTCTCCTTTCCCTTCAAATTCGCCCCCTTTACCAGCCTCTTCCAACTTTGTGGAGCTGGTGTTGTCACCTCTTCAATCACCACCTTGTCCTCGGTGACAGCCCTCTTCCTCTTCAAAGCAAGAGGAATGCAGAGGATTTCTACTACCTTCCTATCCCTGAATGGAACAGGTTGCATGAACTTATCATGCCTATACCTAACTCTGCTCACTACTGTCATGTCCTTGTCCATTAGTGTGACCGTCCTGGCATGGGCAACACAAATGTTACTATCATCCAATAAGTCTATAAGGAAGTCCTGGCATGACTCTTGAAGACATGCAACGGCACTACTCTTCCATTTAAAGTAGCCTTTCATCTTTATTATGTCTCAGATCTGACAATCCTAAAGAAAGGAGCTTTGGGGATGAGGAGATTCACGGCCGCCTGCGCCTTCCTTGTCTCCGCAAACATTTTCCTTTGCCTCTCCAAAGAGACCTGGGCCTTTGAAATATTCCTGCTGGTGTTGGGTTTGACCTCAAGGAGCACAGGTTCGCTTGCGAGGTCCTTTGGAACATCTTCTAGAAGATCTAGAATCGGCATTGGATTTGGTGCTAGATCTGGTGCTGGCACTGAAACTCTATTGACAGTCTATTTCGTGCGGGCCATGGCAGTATTGCAAAAGAGAAGGCATAATTAGTAGACAAAAATTAGTCGACAACCATCCACTGCATGATATGGTGATCGAAATGTAGACGAATATAAATATCGCGAGGTGAACGAAATAATACTGTGGCAATAAAATTAACCCTAACCGTCCACGAAGCGATAGGACAATTCCAAAAGTTGGAGAATGGCCATATCGCACCGTGAATGAAGAGAGCGAAATAAAAGGTGAAGAGAGCAAAAAACCTACAAGGGCTGGGAGATATAGGGGTTGGTGTGGAAGGATTGAGCTATCTCGCGAGCTACAGTAGCAAAGCATGGAGAAACGCAATGGAAAAAAAGCAAGAAAAAAAAAGGGTGGGAAAAAAAATATTCCTTCTTTTTAAAGAGAAAAACGCAATAATGACGTCGATAGCCTCAGCCTTACACGTGGCAATTCGTGAATGGATGATGTAATCCCTACCACGATCCTAGATCATGTGACGTCAGCCCTATTATTTGACCTATATAAAGATGTCTTTTGATAATTTCCATACTGTCCACAGCCACGATACGAGTCTTTTTTTCTGTGCTTTTCTCTATGCTCAAAAATTTATCGCCTTCCATATCATCAATGATGCGAGTACGGCCCATACCATCCACGGTGCGATAGCTGCATTTGCCCTCCTTTTCTTTCCCCTTATCATACGGTAAACGGTTTTCGAGCCAGATCACATCAACGGATGGAGGTTAAGAGTTCTCACTTGTACAATGCTGCAAATGACGTGGATGATTTATTGCTGGAGGAGTTTAAGGACGAGCCTAGTGCCACAAAGCATCTCTTTGATCTGTTGAGTAGGGCTGGGCAGCACAGGAGAAATCCCTTTCCCATGTAGAGCCTATGTTCAACATTCCTTTTAGTCTGGAGGATATTATCAAGGACATGGAAAGGACATCACTGGAGTGGACAGAGTATTGCAGGTTGGTCGGTGGAGGAATTGTGGGTCAATTACGTATGTCTACATGATAAGCTTGGTAGTCACCTTGTCTCAAAATGCAAGTATGTCAAAGAGATGGGACACCTACTCAGATGATCAACGTATCAAGATATGTTTTGACATGTGCCCAGTGCATGGCAAGAAATGTAGGTTGCTAGAATATTATTTTAGGTTTGTAGCCTACCTCTTTCTTCATGCTGATAAGGAGGATTACACAAAGGAGGAGCTCAAAGGAAGGACTGATAAATCAGAACAGCCCTTTATTTCAAGTGCTCAGTTTGCATAAGAAGAGGTCCTGGACCTTGTGTCTCCGAGAAGGAGGATGAACTCCTCAACACAAATTTTGATGTGGTTGAGTTTAAGGCCTCCACCATCTCTGAAGGAACGTCATTTGTACATGGGGAGCGATTGACGTCCAATTTTATCATCCTTGGGCTACTGTCCTTCCTAATTAATGGGAAGTATTATCTCCTCCTCTCCCACATTCAAAACTCTACAATTTTAGGGAGGATTACTGTCTTGCTATAATAGCAGACGGTTGTGAAGCTGCGTCCACCAATGTTCTCGATGTAGAGTGAGCATAACAATGAATTTCTCGCATTGGACATGGAAGTGACAGAAAACTTCATAGAGGCCCCAAAAGCAATGTCCTTGTTCTTTAAAAAATCTAAGGAGAATGAAGCTTCTCTTCCTTTAGAGGAAGAATTTCAAGCCCTTCAACAGGATATGAGCATTTTTTAGTTTGGCAAGGAACTTCCTCCCGAACTTGACCAAGAAAACGAAGAGGGATCCATCAACCTTTCGGATGGAGCCAAAGTTGGAGGAAGATGAGAAACAGAAGGTACATTATTGCTTAAGTTTGGTTTAATTCTTATTGCTTTAGTTTATCTGGTTTAATTCTTATTACTTTAGTTTATCTGGTTTAATTCTTATTGCTTTAGTTTATCTGGTTTAATTCTTATTAATTCAGTCTGTTTGAATTATTTCTTACTTTAGTATGTTCCTTCCTAGTTCAATGGAGATAGAGCTTGACGACGCCGATGGATTTCTTGGACGAGGTTGTTCTGGTTGTGCAAGAGTTGGGTAAGATGCTACTGTTGCACACTACGTCTGTTCTATTGAAAAAAAAGATAGGGATGCAGAGATTCCACTCCTTACACTGAAAGCCCTATCTTGGTATACATGGTATGCATTTATACCTTATAATATACATAAAGTCATACTTATAGAGAAGTGTGCTGCCATCCATATCTTTAGATACGGCCCTAGTTTTCGGCCTTCTTGACGACGAGTAGGTTATTTCCTATGTTATTTAAGCTATGCCCTAGGTGCAGGAGTGGAGGATGTAAAGTCACTCAAGGGCTAAAGTCGTAAGAGGTTTTTG
This sequence comes from Cibotium barometz, assembly GCF_041138505.1. Taxonomy (NCBI): domain Eukaryota; kingdom Viridiplantae; phylum Streptophyta; class Polypodiopsida; order Cyatheales; family Cibotiaceae; genus Cibotium; species Cibotium barometz. The sequence goes on from NC_141091.1 coordinate 9,206,801, forward strand.
CGTTATAGAGGGAAAATGCCTACCGAAGAGGGGGAGCAAGAAGAGTAGAGACTTAAGAGAAATTAGCTCTTTTCGTTGTAAATATTTTCAGTGTAAATCTTCAATATAATGGAATAGTGCAATTATTTTCAGTGTAAATCTTCAATATAATGGAATAGTGCAATTATTTTTTATTTTCAAGTCAAAAAGCTTTACACCTTTCTTCTAAATGTTGTCAAAAATGTTTACAACTTTATTCAAAATACTTTCAACTTCAAAGTTGTGTTTCTACTTCCAAATTCTTTCTATGCGTCTTCGTGAAGATCTCCATGCTGTTGCATGACGTACTGGTCATCTGCCAGCTTTCCACTTTAGTGATCTTCTCTCTTTGGCATTATTTTGGTGCTGCCCTTGCTAGATTACTCATACATGCCCTTTCCATGGATAATTTTCACCCAAAAGTGTATCTGTAAAACCAGTTAAACATCTCCTTGAGGTAATTTGTATGAGTCTTCCTTCCTTCATGCCGCGTGTTTTTAGAATATACTCCTCTAGCCCGATAGTGAGATTTCTCCATTCCATGTGTGCTCCACATGTCTAGAGAACCATACTCATTCATGAAGTATGCACCATGAGCATAAAGAATGTGCTGCATAAAAATTAAGATAGAGTCTGTAGTTATTCATACTCGTTTCTTAATATCCAGTAGGAAGGAGAAAATGTGTTTACCATGTAGTGCGTAATGTTGGTTTCACCCCATGTATCAACCATGGACTTCGTAAAATTAGAAAGCTCATCTTGACATTTTTGTCGCTCCTCTGTGGTTGTCTTGCTTTTGGTCAAAAGTTTCACCATCTTATTGAAGTCTGACCAAACCTTCTCACGTAGAATTACAAGGCTTGATTTAGTGCAGTCAAATGTTGTAAGTTTACATAAATCCTTCCACAGGTTCTAAGGCTTGGTTGAGTCCTTTGCATTTTTTGGCTTCTCCAAAAAATGTCTTGCTTTATTTCCACTCATGGACACTTGTTGTGCAACCTCATGATTTATGTTAGAGGTTTTTTTGTTAACAAATAATCTACACATTTCCACCATGGTACCCAATTGAGTTGAGTAGTTTCTCTACTTTAGGAAGATCTTCTTCTCGTCATTCTTGGCCTTGCATGGTAAATGCATAATCTATGTGACACTTGAGCAAACGGTCAAACACATGCATGAATGCATGCAGTGTATAGAAGTGGACATTCTTTAGTTCAAATGGAATTATAGGATTCCATTCTGGGTCTCTCAAATGCCTGTTTGGCGGCACAACTAGCATGTTGGCAGACAAAACACCTCCAATCCAATTGCCAACATCATCCTCCATGGGGTCGTGTGCTCAATATCTTGATTCTCAAGCATCCTCTTCTTTCCTGACTTTTTTTCATTTTCCCTCACCATTCTCATGCACCACGGACAAGGATTTGGGGTGTTAGCACCTCTTGGTGGACACCCAAGCACTTTAATGTCTTTAGGTCACCCCCCAAATGCCAATCTACTGTATAAGTACCCTTGCCCTCTACCTTAAGTTTTTCTCCCTGAATCTGTGCTTTGATGACAGTTGTAATCCAGGGTATCCTATCAAATATCCAAGCAAGAACTTAATGTGTCTCTTTTGGTACTTCAAATGCCCCAAGCTACCATATCTCTTTCTCAGATTGGACACTATATGAGGGAAAGTCTATCTTGCAAGTCCTCTCCCTATCAGGAGTTTGGTTGATCTCAGTATTCCCCTCAAATGTGTCTTCACTGACAAAAGATGATAACTCTGAACTTTTTGCATATCCTCTTTCATTTCACAATCTCACACTCATCCATTTTCAACAAAAAGCTAACTTTGTCACCTTGCATGACAAAAAAAATTAAATAAGCGTTGATTTTTCATAGACTTTTTCAACTAGTTTGTAAGAGATATAAAAGATACTTACAATTATTAGGTAATCCATAGAATAAGATCATAACTTTCTGAAGACTTAGTAGATCAACAAATATATTGTTGAACTCATCCTAATAAAATGAACCACAATATTACCATTGTTGCCTCACTTTTCTTCCCAAGCTCTAATGGTTAGCACATCATTGATGCAGTAGTACTGTGACATGAAGTTGGGGTTTGGACTTCGGTCACTTCTCAGAATTAAAACACACTTGTATGAAACCTCACAGCCTCCTCACCTCCCTTTCTCTCCCTAGGTTAAGATAAAGATATATACATCAAAGGTGAGATCATAATTCATGGAAGGAAAGATGAAAGGCTCAGGAGAAGCAAGAATTTCTACCAGTCTTGCAGCTCCAAACAAGAGGGCGATTCTTTGTTGGAAGAAAATCTTCTGACTCAGGATTATGTGAACGAAAACATGCGGGGAATATTGGTAAGGTTCATCCGTTCGAATTGGGTGATTTGGTCGGAACATATTAAAGAAAATGAATATAGCAATCACTTACAAGACGATGAGACACATGGGGTTTGCCTTTTGATACGAGATTAGGAGAAATTAATCATGATTAAGAAGAAAGAATGGCCAAAAAGCTATAAAAATAGAGATACACAGAGAATTACAGTTTTAAATCCATATAGGCTGTGTGAGAGATGATTATATAGATATGTAGAGCTTGAAGAGAGCTTCATGTCTATATAAAAACTTTCAAAAACGGGCAACCAAGCGAAAAGTTATGAGCATTTTACTGCAAGACTATAAAACTGCCAAAATTCTATAAAAACAGAGATACACAGAGAATTGTAGTTTTAAATCCATATAGGTTGTGCTAAAAAGGATTATATAAGTGTGTAGAGCTTGAAGAGAGCTTCACGCCCATATAAAAACTTTCAAAAACGGACAACCGAGCGAAACGTTATGAGCATTTTACTACAAGACTATAAAACTGCCAAAATTCACCTAAAAGTTAGCAACCTTGGGAGAAGTTTTGATCATCAATGAAGTAAGGGATTAAGAAATTAGTTACATGAGTGGAAAGAGCATATAAAGAGCTTCCTAGCCATATGATCAATTTAAGAAACCAATACCCGAGTGATGAGTAATTACCGGCTGAAAATTGGGTATTGGACCACAAAAACTGCAGTACTTCCCTCTCTTTGCATGAAACCTCAATTTTCACATAGCCTCTTGCTTCTAATCTCCTTCATGATTCAAGCTAGAAGGTAAGGGTTAACATTGCTCAGCGGACAATCGTAAAGATTTACCTATGGTCCCTAAAGTCTTTCCACATGCTCATTATCGCTAAAACCATTGGTACCTCCAAAGGACGGCGGCAATAAGGCAAGGGCTACCTTGAGAAGTCACAGGCCCGCCAAGATAATAACTCCTTATCCCACTTATCATGAATCATCAAAGAGGTCCAAAATTGGGTTAAGCATGAGGAGCTAATGCTAAATGAGACATTCATATGTAAAGAGAGTGTTTGAATAGGGGTTTGAAGATAAGAGAATGGCAATGACACAAAATGCTCAATTGAGGAGGCTCATTCCTTGATTTGAAAGGGAGAGAAGGGCTCCTTTTATAGGTGGAGAATCACCCTCTCTTCCATTGTTACAAATTATAACATAAAAATCTTCAACCCTTCAGTGACATAAGGGTAGATGTCACCATCAATTGTCCTCTTAGGCTAAGTCTTCTATTGATTATTAAATTGAAGACTTTTTGACTTTGAGAGTGTGATGAGATAATAGCCAAGTCTAAGTGGCATGTAGGTGGAGATCCCACTTACACATGGCGGAATTCTCCTCTTCCATGTAGGAATTCTAGAAGAATCTTTCCCAATTATGCACCTACACACACTCCTCCACATGCCTTCCACACTCCCCAACTTGTAGCCTTATGGTGAATACCATATTAATAATACAATTAAAATCCATGTGAGCATGAAGGCCCACTTTTATTTTCCACATCACTAGCCTATCTACCATACCAAAGTATTTATCAAGCATACTTGTGGCATTTACAATGTGTGCACCCTAAATCAAGTAAAACCATTATATTTGAAGATAGAATGCTGTTATCGGGGTAGCTGCCAAGCCGCCGCATCACCATGCCGTTATTCCATTGTGGGCGCCACAATCTTCTTGGACAAGCTTCCACCTTATTACCATTGAGAAACCATCAAAATATGCACAAAATTGACAATGAAAGATATCAATTTTTCACGTCACAGTACTCTCTAATCTTACGTTGCACATCTTCATTGCATGTCCTCTTTGCTAATCTTAATCTTCTAGGGGCAAGAAAAATATTTCATGTGATGCCTTGTTTACGAAGTGTATCTTACAGTAATTGATGGAGAGCCTGGTATCCTTTTGTGCTTATGCCCACTTCATCGCATGCATGCTGAACTTCCTCAATGCCTAAAATGTTAGTTATATCTTTCATTATCTCATTTGCAAGTATCAGTCGTACCTTCTTATAGCATGGATCTCGAACTATGGAAAGAATGTCATGTTTTCTCATGCAAACACGTAACATATCTCCAATATCTTGAGGACCATTATCACCACACACATCTTTAAGAAAGTTCCTGTAATGAACTAACAAAGATTACTTATAGCAGCAATATTATAAAATGAATTAACAAATTAATGAAAAAAATCAAACAATAGATACACTCTAATAAGAATAACTTATAACCAAAAAGATGAATAAAAAACAAACCTTGCTGCATGAATTCTTTGCTTGAGAGCACCACCACCAATTGCAAGTGTCTGAATGTTGTTCATTGTCCTCTTTCACTCTCTGGCTCCCATGGGTGTGCTCTTCAAATATGTGAGATTGTATCCTGTAACTTTAGGATTTGGTCCTCTTTATCTTTGCCCTCTCTCTGTAGCTGTAACATATTATTCTATGCAATTTCAAGAGCTTGTTGCACACTACTCAAAGTGACTTTCAAGCTATGAATTTTTGAGTTTAGAAATTAAACCTTCCATGCATCACATATACTTAAGTGTTTGCAATATCCGAGGAGCCCATTCTAACCCTCTCCAACAAAATGAATGAATGAGGGTAGGTCTGTGAAAGGTGGAGAGAAATTTGAAGAAGGATCAATAGGATATAAATACCTATCAATCCAAAGATACACATTACAATGACCCTGATGTCTTCTTTCTTGCTTCTCCTGTGCGTTTAGACGTTCTTTTTTGATAGGTGCATATTCATTCAAGATGCGAATATGCAAGTCTACTTTCCTCACTCGTGTGATGAATTTGAGGTGTTTGCTATTTTTGTGAGTGCCATAGTAGACATAATGGAAGATGGTAGGTAGCTTCGATCCCAAAGAGAAGCTTGAAAGAGATACCTATTGCAATGAGAGAAGGGCTTGGGAGGGAGAGATTGAGAGAGAGAGAGAGAGAGAGAGAGAGAGAGAGAGAGAGAGAGAATCTTTTAGTTGTTGAGTCAGACAGAGAGGAGATGTGATAGTAATTAATGAAGGAAACAGTTTCTAGGTGGGTTTGCTATAAAATATAAAATTTAAATTGCTAGCCTTTTTTATGTTTTATGCATTTAAAAGTGAAAAAAATAAAAAAACGTAAGTTTTCCTTGTCTTTTAATGACATTTGACTTAGAATTTGTGGGAACTTCAAAAACGCAATGAAAGTGTATTAAACGAGATTATCTTTTAATGATTGTTGATATGGAATTTAGAGGGAACTTCAAAAATGTAATGAAAGTGCATAAATGTGATTGAAAGTTATTTTGGGACAATTATTTTGAATTGTAAGAAAAAATATTTTTGGGACCCCTATATGGACAAGATTAATGATGTTTTGAGAGTTTTAGTGGGGCTAGGAAGAGAATCCTAGAGTGAAAATCCTAGAGAGGGAAAACTAGAGAGATCCCCTACTTTTAGGACCAAAAGCAGGCTTCATTATGACTTTGTCTCCTTAAACCTCAAAAATTAGTCTTAGTTCCTTAAAATTAGGGATTCTTACAAGGCCCTTTTTATGCTCAAATGCCCCTGTTAGTGCTACGCATATGATAAACAAGTAAGTGGATTGTATCTTTTTATTTTGTGATTTAAATGAACAAACATCCTATATTTCATCATTAACCTCATTTATTATACATGCTGAATTGCTAGGGTCACTATCGTTCATGTGCCCAACATAGGCACATGATATATTTATTATGCATGCTGAATTGCTAGGGTCACTATCGTTCATGTGCCCAACATAGGCACATGATATATTTATGATGCAACGTGTGGGTCTTGCCAATCTACAACCATTGTTGTCAAAGTTTAGTAACATGGATCGTGCATGGGTCGAGAAATCTCTTAGCAATTGCGAGACTAATAGATTGAAGTATTTGAAGCTTCCCATGGCACTCCTCTCTCAAGTGGTGTTTAAGGTATGTGTGTGTGTGTTTCTCAGACTACAATAACACTATATTTTCATTCCAAAGATGTTTCTAAAACATAAATGCATTCCATTATGAGTTTGATGCCACATACCAAGCCAAGGTCAATGGCTTTCCTGAGCGAGGGAGTAGAGATGAAATTCTAAATGTATAGATATTCAATAAGAATTATAAATATGCCCTAAAGGACATGGAGGCACTATTTACAAACAGGGGGGACATGAGTTGGCACAAATTGCCAACCTCGACTGTGGCAAAATGTTTTTCAAGAAGGTAATCTCCTTCCAAGGCTGGGGTGAAAAGGCAAGAAGATTCACTACTACTAGAGGAGGATAGGGTAGGAGAGAGGTAGAAGTGATAGATTAGACATAAACCTGGAAAAAAACTCAAAGTACCAACTTTAGGACATTCAAAAGATAAAAAACGACATGGCGGAAAAATAAGTGGGATACTTTTTGTAGTAGGCCATTCTGTTGAGAAATGTTTTTTTAACAATATAATAGTGTTTTTTTGTTGCTAATAAGGAGAATTTGTTCGCTTATATGCAAGAGTGGGTTTTGCAGTAAAAAATGTTGTTGAGCAATAATGCTTTAATGCTGCTTAGCAACATTAATAGACCCAACATTTCCCTTCCGAAAATGCTACAAAAAAATATTATTGTGCTTCAGATGTGTTGTAGTGTTCTCAAAATAAGATCATGTCAAGACCTAAGAGTCGTGTGTGTACAGTGTGGGGATCCCACAATCAATACATTGGTGCTTAAGACTAATCTATCTGAATCACAGAATGGGAGTGGTTACTATGACAGGGCTATAAACACAAAATTAGCCTCTATGATCCTTGTGTTATAGATATGATTAATGCAACCTTGCAATACTCTAAACAACTAGCTTTCATGGAGGAAAAATACATAAGCAGTGGCCCTAGTCTTCAAATGCTAAACAACAAATAGAATTTTGTCAAGGGAGACGAGTAGGCCGTCACGTACTCCTAATGTTGCCACTTCACGAATAGTTGGTAATGTACTCATGGGAACTTCAATGTTATCAGATAGGATCAAATTTAAGGGCGATAATCTAAGAATATTCTAGCAAAGAGACCTTTTCACCAAGAAGAGTAAAATGCTGCTAATTGTAGTCATAGGCCTGAATTTTTCTCTATGAGTGATAGGAGACCGGATAGACTCTGTAAAGGCAAAGGATTTGGCATTCAGCTTGAAGGATTTCCCATCATTTGAAGTGGTAATATAGAAGAAACCCTCATGTTCATGTGGTGCATTTATGGAAAGAGTAAACAACAAGAAGGCATATCTTTCTGTAAGCATATAGATTTTGTGTTTTTGATGTTGCTTGGGCAAGATGTGAATAACCATATGCACATCCACCATCAACCAAAAATAGCTCAACATATTTTGAAGGATATTCTTGCAAAATCTATAAGGAGCTACCCTAATACTTCATATTATGCTAGACTTCCATTATCTCTTTTGATGTTGCACTCCTTTTTGGCTGACCAAGAATACATGGTATATCATTGTTTCTTGATGGTAGAAATACAAGTATAGGTAACTCCATATGGGTAGAAATTTTAACTTTTTGGTTTCAAATTCCCCTAGCTAACACTATAATGTTACTTGTTCTTCCCTCAATATTATCCTTGGTATATTTTAAATGTTACATGGTCTATAAAATTTATTATCAGAAAAGATAGGTAGTTTAGTAAATATGTGAATGTCATTAGTGCCATCTTGCTTTGCTGACACACTAGTAAGTTATTGATAACCCAATCTACTCACTCACTTGTGCTCTCCCCACATACATACTCTTATTTAAAAATTCACCTATGGACTTAGGAAAAGATTGCATCGAGTTGACAAATGAGAAATACATAGTTAGAATACCAATAGACATGGCCATATGCCAGGTGGATCTAAAATGGCTTGAGGTCAGAAGGAAGAGATTGATAGCCACAAGGCTTATTAAAAGTTAACAAAAATGGCATGCCCGGGGCCTATGGACCTGCCAATTTTCTACCTCTCTACATCAAAGTCCATAGACAACTCAAATTGCAAATATAAGAAAATGTTTGCTTCTTCGAGAGACAAAGCACATTGTATATCCCAAAACCATCCCACCACAGGAAGAGCTTGGAGAACCATAAGACTTCCTGCAGGAGCTGGAGCAGTTAGAGAAGCTCAAAGGAAACCAGGAAGATTCAGATAGCTCTAGAAAAGGGGAAAAAGAAGAGGACAAATATAAAAAGGAGTAAGATGAGAAGAAAGCTAACAAAAAGCCCAAAGAGGACAAAGGAAAGGATGGCCAAGGATCAAGAGATCAAAGAACAGATGTAGAGACAAATAAATACTCTAAGGGCTAACAAGACAAGGAACACCAACCAAGGCCACCAGTGCTATTGACATGTGTACATAGAAACTGCGAAAGCCTAAAGAACACATAGAGAAACTGCGAAATCTAAAGAACACATAGAAACTGCGAAAGCCTAAAGAACACATAGAGAAACTGAAGAAAGGGGAACACTTTGATATCCCGTACATACCACTCCCACAAGCCCATAAAGCAAGCACCATCTTAACCTAGACGACGAAATATTTAGGATATGTAGAGCGGTTCTCTCTACCGTGCAATATAGTGCTCATAGAGTACTACCGATCAACAAATGTGTTAAGAAACACAATGTTAATCCGAGGACTCAACCCGATTAGTGCATGAAGGCTTATCCCATGAGGGAGAGCTCACATACACAAACCACCACTTGACGATTCAACCATTCAACACCTCAATCAATCTCTCAATTCCTTAAATCCACTACACTAATCAAGAGAACAAGCAATGCATGGAAATCTCTTAATCCCATTCAAACATTGATTAAATCTTAGCTTTTCCTAATGCCTGCAAACCCATAAGCGTGCATCTACTAACCCACAAGCTTAAGCAAGCATAGAATGTAACATCCACAAACCCACAAGCTCATAGAGAGAGTCTATCCATGAATAACTCATTGCCAATGAAGTGGGCAAGAGCTTGCATCAATGGAGACTACACACACACACACTACAAGCATGCAGCATACACAAGAGAAAGAAAGAAGCATTCAACTAATCATAGATTAATCTACTTCAATGGTGATAAAACATATTAAGAGAAAGAAGTGGAGCTATACTCATTGGAGCTTGATGCTCATTAGAGTACAATAGAGAGAGTTAGAGAGTTTCCATAGCTAGAGAGCTCAAGAGCTTCACTCAAGAGTTTTACTCAATAGCTTATGAGAATGGCCAAAAACTTCCCCTTTCTTTAGCTAACATCTCTTTTATAAAGATGTCACTAACCCTAACCCTAGGCCTCTTTCACACATGGGCGGACAACCCCATAAGTGAGCCTTGCTTAATACACTTAGAACTCTCATTTAGAACCCACATTGACCAAAAACGATTTACATTGCACTTCGGCACAAAAATATGGAAAAATTATATGCGTCTTTATGTTCCCATGGCTACAATCCTGCTCTCTCGCATTAATTGCTTCTGGCCTCCTTCCATAATCCGTGTACCGGCGGTGAGTGTTCCTGTGGAACATTCCCCCTTCCTAAATCGCGCACGTTCTCGGGTGCGGTAGAAGCAAAAGCTGCAAAAAACAATGGAAGACAAGTAAAGCCTTTTATTGAAAAAAAACCCGCAATGACAATCTCACACCTGAGCATGCAAGTGAAAGGCCGATTAGAGTTTTAAAGAGTGCTAAAAGAAGTGAGTAAAGACTAGTCAAAGTGAGACTAAGTGGTAGATAGTGCTATGCAAAGGCAAGTGTGCTTGTACACCGTAGGTTATGACCACAGTCTCAATGTCCTACAAGTGTTTAAGTTATTCCTAAGTGGCAACCCTACTCCTAAATATGAGCATTGGTGATTGGACCTTTCTTTATTTCTTTTTGGTGTGTGTGTGTAAAAGATGATAAAGAGGAAGGTTCCATCCCAATGAGACCCAAGAATGGCCAAGAGACCTCCGCTAAGAGAATCTAAAGGCCGCTAAGTATCTCATGGGCGACAGACCCTTTTCTTTCTTTTTGACATAAGGAGTGAGAATAAACAGTGCCAATTGAAGCATCATAAGCTCTTTGGTAAGACCTTCTCATTATGGGCTCAACCTCCTGTATTGCTTTTACCATGTAAGCATAATGATGGACTATATATCCATCCCAGAGTCCTACCAGCATCTATTAAGGCGATAGAGTCCTTGAAGGTCTTCTTCTTAATCTTTTAGCCATCAGTGTTCACCCCATGGAAACCAAGGCATCAGCCCCAAGGTGCTAAGACAACCCAAGGTCCTACCAAGCATTCCACATGGCTGTAGACACGTCACGTCTCGATTCACTTGTATATATATTTTTAGGACATGATTTTCGTAAATTTTTTTTTAATCGTAGCACCTAGCCCATACCTAAGAGGTAGCTACCACTAGGGATAACTAATATACTTCGAGAGCATAAGAACTTGGCATACTCCGTTGGCATATATCTTACACTATCTTCAAATAGAAATACCTTCTACTAAGTCCTCTAAGAATCTAGAAATCACTCACCACATGGTAACAACTAATTTAAAACTTAAACCAGCCAACTGTGTGTGAACATGCAAACAATATATGCAAAAGTGAAAAGCACATAAACAACAAAAGATTTTGATTTGAATACACCTGTTGTAGTGGTGATGTTGTGAGTTTGCATTGATGCATTGTTGATGTTGTGCAGATTGCTTCTCTTTGCTCTTTGTAGGCATTGCATGTCTCCCCCTTCCTAATTTGTTGGCACAGTAGGTGGACTATTGGGGCGTGTTTGTATGCTCTTGTTTAGATGCGATCTCTGTAAAATGTCTTATTAACAAACAAGAAAAGAAAAGAGAAGAATAAAATTTATTATTGGTGCCAATCACCGAATATAGCTGAGGGGAAAAACCCAGTGGGAGAAAAGTGCCCTGGCTTGTTGATCTTATTGTGGAGTTGATGAGCTTACCCTTGCACTGGTGGTGGATCCGTGTCCACTTCTGCTGGAAAGATGGTATTAATCACTTCAGGATGCAAGGATAACCCTATACAAAAGCCGGCCTCTGGAGAAGGTTGTAGAGGAAGGAGTGCTTCCTCGCTAAAATATGGCATTGGTTCTATGGGAAGGTTAAGCAGATAATTCCGATTTTGGAATTGCTCAATGTAGGTACTTGTAGTGATCCAAAATTGACATGTTGAGGCTAGGGGAAGGAGGGCTTGCAAGATAGGTGGTTGCAAGTCATTTATGCATGTATCCCTCCATTGTTGTGCTTGAACCTCCTCAGGTAATCTACGTTGATTTGGTCCTCGATCTGGTACTCTCACATCAAGAAGGTTTCGGCATTGGGGTGTAATTCCCACAATTTGTTTCATTAAGCGCATGCCATATCGTCGAAAGTAAGAGCGGCATAGCCAACAAATGTGTGAAGCTTCTCCTAATACGAGTCGTGCACACTCTTGACAATGTGGAAATGAATGATGCTGTTGATAGAATAAAGTGACAAAGTGATGCCCACAAAAAATTTCACCTAAGGGAGCATAAAAGTACCTAGAATGAGTTTGAAAAGGAGGAGCACTATAACCCCCGCGATATTCAGGTTGAGTACTATCAGGGTCAATGTATGGTGGACATGTATCTCGCCCAGTATCCATGAGGAGGTATCTGGGTGTAGAACAATGAAATTTAGAAACTTCAAACTTTATACACTCATATCCATCATTACAATCTCTACCAAAAACAATGTAGATAAGATCATCTCAAAAAGAATACAATCCTGTAAAGGCATAAGGAACCACATTAGTAAAAGTGAGGCTATTCAAACACTAATCTACCAAAGAGCTTCAATTGTGGTATTAATGCCTTACCTTTGGTTTTGGGTATGTCCTTCTTAAGAGGTGGGAAGGATAGCAATTGTTGAGGAATTTGAGCAAGATACGAGGATTTAGGCAGTGAAGTGCTAGAATCTATGCTCAAAAGAGACTCATGTAAAGTTGGATTTGTCTTAAATACACAAGTTGATGGTGGAATTGTGTAACAAGGAGAAGTTGGGACAACTGGTGATTCAATACATGTTTGGGGAAGGTCAACACAAGTAGATTTGTAGGTGCTATTACAACCACCTATCCTATCTTGAAGAGGTTGTGTTGATTTCCTTTGCACCCACTGATCTGAAAAACCAAGAGTGGCTTTTGGAATCTTATTGATACACCTAGCAAACCATGGCATTTGGAAAGCCAAAGTGCTGTTGCACCCTCATAATAGCCTTGTGCTTTAAGAACATGCTTTAGAACCCAATGAGTAACAATCTGGGATTTAGGATTGGAAAAGATATGCTTTGTAGGAGGTTTAGCAACTAGGCTAGATGGTACAAGTTTGTACGTATCTTTGGGTAGCCAAATTGACAATTCCTTCTTGCCTGGCCTTCTTTGAGCAGTGAGTAGAGTAGTTGGAACATGCCAGCCATGGCCCTCATTTGAGGACTCATCGATTATCCACATCATTTGTCTTGGAGCTTGAAGAGTAGATGTTGAAAGTGGGTTGTGTAAGGTAGAACTACCACCCTTTTGACATGATAAAACTCGTGGAGTAGCAGATCCCAAGATGCAATCAGAATCAATTTGCAATTTGTATTGTCTATTCTTCCAATCTAATGAACAATTGGTAGCACTTAACCACACGATCGACTAAGAACAGTCTCTACCACTGCCTTGGACTTACTAGCCACATAAAAGGGAACTGACATTTGGTGATCCTGAATGGACATCATAATGACACATTTTTCCTGTATAGGGTTATCTTCACCTGAGAAGCTTCGTAAGTCAATAGGAATGTGTACAAGTGTTGGTTCCCAAGGCTACCCATGTGTCAAATGAGAGAACATTATAATCTACACCAGAGTCAATGCAGGTAGAGACAAAGTAGGTAGTCTCATGAAGATAAAGACACACGTGAATATTGAAAGGATCGACATATTTTTCATCAGTAGCCAACTCTAAGGTCAACACACAGAAGCCTTGTGACGCTCCTTGGCTTTTGCAATTCTAGCTTTAGCTTCTTCTTGAGCCTGACGTTTAAGTAGGTCATGTGCTTCTTTCCGTGTGTGGGCAGCATGCATTTGTTGAAGCATGACTTCAGTTAATGGTTCATTGTATTTCTTGAGATGATTTCCATTCATGAAGTTAGGCATTTTCTCACCTGCTAGTGTCTCTAAACGCACTGCACCACTTGGAGTAAGCTCATTAATCACAAACGGTCCAAGGCCACATTTCTTGAGCTTTCTCTTATGCTTCTTAAGCGTGTACAAGAGCACAAGGTCTCCTTTTTTGAATCGGCTAGTTGTTACATTTCTATCATACCATTGCTTTTGTCTCCTCTTCTCGGCATACATCCCCATTACCGCCAACAATAAGTGGGTCTCATCAAGCTTTTCCAATTCATCAATGCGTTGAGAAAGCTCATGACCAGTCCAGTCCAATTGTTTAGCAACTTGTTAGAGTAGGTACAAGAAATTCAATGGGAATAATTGCATCTAGCCCAAAAGCAAGCTCAAATGGGGTTGTCCCTCAACAATCTTTGTGAGTACTATGTAGAGAATCTTGTTAGTACTCTCAGCTTGACCATTGGTCTGTGGATGATAGGGTACAGAACGCTTGTGAAATACCATAAATTCTTGAAGTAAAAACTCTATGACCTCATTCACAAAGTGCACACCTTGATCACTAACGATTTCAATAGGTAAGCCATAGCGTGTAAACACGTACTCATACAAGAACTTGACTGTGGTTCTGGCATCATTTTTTACTGTAGCCTTTGCTTCTACCCATTTGGTCAAATAGTCAGTTGCGACTATAATATATTCGGCATGCGTGTGACGAGCTAGAGGTTTAATGGGACCGATAAAATCAATACCCCATTTGGCAAACGCACGTGTGCTTAACATAGGCCGTAATGGCATATTGTCCTTTGTGATGGGAGGTTTGGTCCTTTGACAATCGTCACAACGTTTCACATATTCTTCGGCATCCATTTGTAAGGTTGGCCACCAAAGCCCAGACCACCTAATCAACTTAGCTATGGTATTGCCCGAAAAGTGTCCACCTCCAACACCTGCATGTGTATGAGTCAAGATTTTCAAGTAGTCAGCTTCACATACACACATACGCAAGTTGCCATCCTTGCCTCTCTTGTAGAGTTGGCCCTCTATCAGCATATAGTTGGCGGCTTCAACTTCAATAGCACGCTTTTGATGTTTAGGAATTGTTCCATCAGTATGACCATGCTTAAGATAGTCCACAATATACTTACTCCAACTTGGTGTAGTTGAAATTTGGAATAATGTGACATTATGAATTGGTTGTTGAATATGACATGAAGCATAGTTACGAACAAATTTTTCAGCATCCGCATGCATGGTAGGCCGCCATTGCCCATCCTGAGTTATACGTCGCACACAAGTAGTAGCTGATGCATGGATTCCACCAATACTCTCATGTGCCCATTCCAAGATCTCCTCATATTGGTCAGGGTTAGGTATAAGCCACAACACTCCATGATTACCCTGATGATATAATCTCCCTGAGATTAACTTGAATGATCACCATAGGTCCACATTAGGACCCGCTAGTTGTATCTGCCCACTTGTCAAAATTTCTAAGATGGGTTCAGACCATTTAGGAGCTGTCTCTACAAGGAAAAGTGTTAAATCTAACATATCATCATCCACACCCACAGGAGCTTCTCCAGAGGTGATTTGAGACAAATGATCTGCCCTAAGATGAGTTGTTCCTTTTTGGACTGCCACTTCAAAATCAAACTCAAGAAGGATGACAAACCACCTCTCACAATCCTTCCACTTGCACAAGGCTTATTCACCAAATATAGCAGTGCTTATGGTCCACAAAAAACATAAATTTGTTTGCCAAAAGGTAATGGCAAAACTTTTTCATTGCATATATTATGGACAAACCTTCTCTTTCTGTTGTGGTATAATTCTTCTCAGCATTGTTCAACTGTCGATTAGCATATGAGATTGGAAAATCCTTATTATGCTCTCCCGATTGAGCCAAAATACATCCAATTGCAAAGTTTGAAGCATCAATATGGACATGAAAGATTCGGTTCCAACCTGGTGCCCGTAAGATGGGTGCAGTCACTAATGCTTGCTTCAACTTTTCAAAGGATTCCTCACACTCATCAGTCCAATTAAACTTTACAAGAAGAGCATATAATGCTCTGGCTAGGACAGCATACATGTAGATGAATCGACGATAATAGCCACAATGTCCCATGAATATTTGTACCCCTTTAGGGTTGATAGGCGGAGGTAATGAGACAATGACATCAATTTTATCCATATCTATTGAAATCCCATTGCGAGAAACAATATGGCCCAAAATTTTCCCTTGTCTTACCATGAATTTGCACTTGTCAGGATTCAAGCATATACGATAAACTTTACACTTTTGAAACACAAGTCTGAGGTGTTCTATATGATCATCACGCTCTTGTGAGTGAACACATAAGTCATCCATGAAGATCTCAAGAAATAGCCTAAGGTACTCCTTGAATACATGACTCATTAACCGCCGCTGAAAGGTTGCAGGTGCATTTGTTAGACCAAATGGCATAACATGATAGGCAAAGATGTCATCTTCAGTAGCAAAGGCTGTCTTGTGTTGATCCTTTGGATCAATTGACACTTGATTGTAACCGGAGAATCCATCCAAGAAACTATTTGTCGTTTTCCCTGCAACTCATTCCAAAACATGATCCGTGGTTAGAAGTGGGTAATGATCACCTACAGTAGCTGCATTTACCTTCTTGAGGTTTACACATACTCGAAGTTTTCCATTTTTCTTGGGTACCACTACAATAGGGGAGACCCATTCAGTGTGTTCAATCTCATAGATAAATTTTGCGTCTAAGAGCTTGTCTATTTCTTCTTTTAGCTTTCGTGAAAAATTCTCATTGTAAGTATAAGGACGTTGCTTGGAAGGCTTTGCATCCTCTAGCAATGGAATTGTATGCTGACATAAGCTTGGATCAACTCCTTTGAGGTCTCTATAACTCCAAGCAAAAATATCGTGATACTCCTTTATTGTTTGAATTAATAACTTCTCCTCATCTAAGAACAAGTCTGTGGCAATCCACACATAGCAAGGCTCTTCTCCTGGCTTAGCAATATCAATTTTTTTTGCATCTTCTAGACCATCATATGAAACCCCTGGCATGCTTGGCTTTTGTCGCATGGGCTGTTGAAGAACAATCTTCCGATCTTGAAGAGTGTACTGTGTGAAGTTGGGGGGAACATTGAGACCTTGTTCTTGTCCACTTGAGTCATCACTAATTGAAGACCATGCGGTTTTGAGCTCTCTTTTGCAATCTTGCATTAGAGTTTTTTGTTCAACCGTTATCTTTGCACTTCCGACACTCTCTTTTGAATCGGTTTGAGACTTGAGTTTTTGTTTTGGTTTCTTCGTTTTTTTACGATTTTTGCTAACAATTTTTAGCTTTTCTCCTGGTTGGAATCCATTTGATCGTTTTACTTGGTCTTTGATACTATCTTGTGCTTGGACATAGTATAGATATCCATTCTTTTCTGAGACGTGAGGTGGTGGTCGAGAGTGTTCGTTCTTAAACTCCTCGTCTTCTTTTTGTATTCTCTCACATCGTTCCCTCTCATCTTGTTTATGGATTCTCTTATGGCTCTTACAACATTTACGTTTAGGTCGGCTTCGAGGGATCTCTATTTGAACCTCCCTTCCTCTCAAGAGTAGGCGTGCCTTTCCTAACTCTTCCTCAGGGATTATCACATCATCATCAAAATCAAAGTCCCATCCATCTTCCTTATCAGCATCATTAGTAGATTCGAGTGTTAAATCCTCCACTGAGACTTTCTCTACATGCAGTGCTATTGTGGATGCATCCCCATAGTACAAATCATCTAGAAGGTCACGTGGTTGTACCATTCATATAGGAATAATGTCATATCCATCTGAGTCACAAAATTGAATTGGCTTAGGTAAAGCACATGTCGATAATGTTGCAAGGACATGACTCCATTCTAGGGGATCAATTAAGTGCTCAGGGAAGGGTTGTGGAATGTATGCCTCATCTGATACACTTCGATTACCCTTAAGTCTCTCAGTGTTGAAATCCTCACATGAGGCTCCACACATCCACAGATCTTCTTGCCCATCTGACAATGTAACTCTTGAGCCCTCAAATGAAGCAGAATCAAACTCATCTATTGGAGACCTTGTTACATCACGATATGAGTGATTCTTTAGGTTGACCCTTGTGATGAGACAAAATCATGTCGGAGGTACAAATAATTGTATCCCCAATCTTGAATCATTTGAAATTGTCACATGAATGGTCTACCCAATATCACTTCATAGTTTGGATGCTTTCCAAAATCCACTACTCCAAATGTATGCTCATATTCAATCCCACCTATGGTGACCAATATGTTCTCTAGCAGCCTAATGGGATGTTCTAAGCTTCCATCTGCTAGCTGCAAGTGCATCCTGGTACTCCTAATAGCTCGTTTGCCCCACTTTTCCCAAATGGACCTTGTCACAATGCCCACTCCTGCACCACTGTCAAGTATTGCAGTTGAAGCTACTTTTTGCACTTCTAATGGGAGGGTAGCATTTCCCTGATCGTCCTCACAAAATTTTCCTACTTTGTTGATATAGGAACTGGCATAACATGCTTTGTCTCAGGGTGTATAGTACAATGATGGTGACCCTTTTGTAGAAATACTTGCTCTGACAAACATGTGGCAAATTCATTCCAGAACTCTAGTTGAAGCTTTATCAAATCAAGCAAAGGTATGGTACAAGCCACTGGCGCTCACAAAATAGCTTGCAGGATACCCATATCCATCTCCTTTGTCAACCTTCTATGCATGGAGGGTATCCTCAAGGTTTGAGAATAGTTCTCATATTCTCCCAAATAAGATGGTAAGGTTTTCATTGTATGCTTACTTCTAGGAGAAACAATTGTTTGAACTTCCTCTTGGATGCTTGGGCGTCTAAAGTTGTTTTCTATATTCCTGGTAAAATCCACTTCAGAGAATGGAGGTGAAATAATAGAGGACATATTCTCATTAACTTTCTCATGAACTGCTGCCCACATCTCATTTGCCATGTCCTCGTTAGCATCAATAACTTCATCATTGCATCGGAAGGCAAGACTAGGTGGTGGCAGAATGCCTTCTTTCAATGGGGTGTCAATCGGTGCACACTTCTCGCTATGAGAGATCAGCTCACTTTTCATTTCCTAGCTTGATGACAATTCTGGTATGGTTTCTAATGTTGGCTTAAGAGAGGTTGGGCCCTGAGGGATAGGTGGAGGTGGGCCCTCAAGTATTGATTGAGCTTCCCTAATGAGTTGCTGATGTACAGCTAGATTGATCTTCTCCTCCTCTCACGAGGGTTTGGGTATTCTTTAAGCTTCTTGGGTAGCTCAATAAAGCTGTAATGTGACTTCTATGAGCATCAATGATGGCATCTAGAGTCTCGTTCACCTTATCCACAAAAACAGAACCCCTAGAATTATCCTCGGGTTGTACTAGCCTCATCTTGTTTAGCACTAGG